>NC_133935.1:6002500-6335833 GCF_031877795.1 Strix aluco | reverse complement strand
CTCCACAAGTGTTTCTGCATTAAAAAAAAAAAAGGGGGGGGGGGGGGGGGGGAAACAAAATAGAGATTAAAAAGTCTGTCTGAGTACAGAGTAAAAACAATACATAGAATTCAACAAAAAACTGTATAGAATTTGTATTTATATTAAGAATAACAGCATTTCTTTGTCAAAGTAGCTAAACAAAGAAATTAAAGATTTTATTAAATGTTTCTGAGGGAAAAACGATCTTGGAAGAGAAAACAGATTCACAGATCATGGAGGGAGGGAGTGGAATTGGTGTTGACACAAAAATGTCTTGCAGATCTACTGTTACTGCTATAACTACTGCTATACTGCTATTTCTGAAATGCCGTAGAGAATGTAGTGAAATACTTGGAGAAAAATAAATAGAGAATATATTTTGTTCCCTAAGAGAAGAAGAGGAAAGGTTGAAAAAGAAGCATAAGTTGTCTCCTATGTCAGTCTGTAAGCTGTGGTACCAAGTAGCTTAAATGATATCACCCTCATTTTCTAGTCAAACTTTTCATTAAGGGGTTTAGTTCAAAGCATTTAGGCAATTACCATTATCTCAAATGCTTCTTAGACCAAAACTACTCAACTGTGAGGTGGGCAGTTGGCTCAAAAGGAAACTTAAATAGGCAGAGCCCTTTGAATCAAACCTTATTCTGCCTGTATTGCTGACTTAGCTTGGCAGCGACTTGCTCCCAAAATACAGGCACTGTGCATGGGATGAGTGAAGGCTGTGATAGATCCCATTGATCCGGGCTACAGTGTGCTCAGATGCTGCTCTGCCTAACTGTCTGTGATGGCTTGAGCTTGGACTGCAGCCAGACACCCACCCAGCTGCTCTCTCACTGCCCGTCCTCAACAGGACAAGGGGAGAAAATGAGATGAAAAAACTTGTGGGTTGAGATAAAGACAGGGAGATCACTTACCAATTACTGTCACGGGCAAAACAGACTTGACTTGGGGAAAATTAATATAGTTTATTGCCAATTAAAATAGATCTGGATAGCGAAAAACAAAGACAAATTAAAACAACACCTTTACTTTACCCACCCTCCTTTTTTCCCAGCTCAACTTCACTCTTCACTCCCAACTCATCTACCTCCTGCCACCTCAAGTGGTGCAGGAGGATGGGGAACAGCAGGTTATGGGGTCAGTCCATAACGGCTCCTCTCTGCCTCTCCTTCCTCCTTCCACTTTTGCCCAGCTCCATCGTGGGCCCTTCCACAGACTGCAGTCCTTCAGGAAAAACCTGCTCCAGCATGGGCTCCCCATGATCCACAGGGGAATCTCTGCTCGGGTGCCTGGAATGCCACCTCCTGCTCTCACCTTGGTGTCTGCAGGGCTGTTTCTCACACTTTTCCTCACTCCTCTCTGCTTATGTGGCATTTTTGCCCTTCCCTAAATATGTTTTCTGAGACACACCACCATCTTGTCCGAGGGGCTCAGTGGTGCCCTGCAGAGGGATGGTTTGAGCTGCATGGGGCAGCCCTAGCCTCTCCTCACAGAGGCTGCCCTGCAGCCACCACTGCCAGTGCCTGGGCACCTGCACCCGGTAGATCCTCATGAAGCAAAATGTTGGAAGACATGGTGTGTAAACAGATTAAAAAGATGGGACAGTCCATCAGGACTCAGATATGTTCAAACCTGCAGCCTGTCAGCTACGTTCCCACCGAGGCAGGTGGTCAGAAGAGGCAGGAAGGAGGTCACATCAAGTCACACGATGGTTATGTGAACTCTGGAAGCAAGGTGTGATGCATTGAGTCAGCACTGGTTCAGAGACGTGTCTAGCAGCAAAAATATAGAAACAAAGAGAAACTGCCTTGGGATACACAGAATGACTGGTTCATGAAGCCAGAAAAAGGGTCAACTGCATTTAAAGAGAAGTGTACTGGGCCAAGAGAATTTTCTTATTCCCACCACCAAGAGATTAATGCCATATCAACTTCTCAGACACTGAGGAAGATGGTTACTAAAGAGGAAGCCACATTTAGATCATTCGTAATCAGAGATATCTTTGTGTTCCATTGCCTGCATGTCAGCTCTGTCTATCCATTCTTTCCTTAGGAGCTGAAGGCTGTACTTTGAACCAGGTGATGACAAGTCTCATACACCCAGAAGAAGCATGTTTCCAACTTTTCTTGCATGTATTTCCATAAGATAAACAAGAATAGTTTGCTTGGCACACAGTTTATTCTAATAATATTCCAAGTAATAGCGTAAGGCAATAACTGGGACACTGTTAGGACTTCCACTGGACTTTAAAGTCTTTTTTATGATCAGTATATCTACCTACAGGAGCATCACTGTTTTGTCTCATTCTGGACTGAATCCCTTGACATTAATTGAATCATTGCTATTAACTTAAAAGGGAGCAGGGCCTGTTTTTGTTGGCTATCTAAAAAAATGCAGGCCATGAGAAATGCCTACATTTCCCTGAAAGACCAAGTACATCTCCAAAAGGCATTTCAAACTTGTAGTCTGTTCAGTTTGCTTTTTCTACCAGCTGCAAAACCCTAGGGAAGTTTGGACTGTAGAAGATTTTCAGTTGCTAACCGGCTTTTCTCTGAAGCAGGAACAGTTCCAGTGCCATATAATCAGCTAAGCTCAAAAAATAAAAACCTAAGCCCCTTCTCTTGGCCTTGATCCCTTGTCTTTCCATCCATGTTCAGTTCTCTCACCTCATCTGCCCTTTGTGTGTTGTCATGTCCCTCAACCCTGCCACTGGATGTCCTCTATCCTTTTTTTCTCTTCTCCACGAATCTTTCCCTAGTGAATTTTTGTTTCCTCAGTGTCTCTTCTCTACTTCTTGTCCAAGCTTCTGGATTTGTTTTCTCTCCCTTATGTCCCACACACACGGCCAGACCTTCTTCTTGCTCTCTGTTTTTTTATTCTTCAGTCAGTATACGATAACCTTTTAATAAGGAATTTGAACAATAATAAGGATTTTGAATGATCTTATAAAAAGAGAATAAATAATGCTATCCTTACTAAGGATTTCCAAATGGATTGTGAAATCAGCCATTTCACAAACAGTAGGACTACTGAATCCTGATTCCTACTCAGTTTGTGCCATGAGGCTGAACTGGGCAGAATCTCTGATGTCTAATAAAAGGAAAAGTCATTTTAGTTTTTCCCTCAAAGGGAACCTTAAAGGATCTCTTGGCTTTTCGCAGATGCCATTTAATAGTAATGTGTTATGTTCCAATGACTATTACCCCTTAGGATAGTTGTCGGTCCCTGTTTGTGCAGACCAGCTGAGCAAAGAGTGTCTATCCTGTGTTTTAACCCATGGCATCCCACAGGGGGATGCACACAGATGTGTGCCCTCAGCCCAAGCCTTCCACATGAGACTGAAGCTTGCAGCCCTGTGCTCCCAGCTGGACCATTAGGAAAAGAAATCTTTAAAAACGCCGCATTTCATTTCAACATGACAATATGTTCGTTTTCTGTCTTTTGGCTGAGGAGACCTATGCAGCCTATGTTGCTTTCAAATGAGCAAAGCAATATTATGGAGTCCAACCTACAAATTACTGTTTTCTTTATTTGTCAGTGCTGATACACAGGCAGCTGTGCAGTAATTACTGCAGAGTGGTGTGCCTGTGGTGGTAAGGCTTACTGAAGCATTCTGGCCTCCGGCAAGAGCAGAAGAAACAACAAAACTGGCCATCACCTTTTAGTAAATCTTCTTCTTCATAGGAGCCCTGAAATGGGGAAAGCAGAAATTAGTCAGAGACCTCAAATTAATTACAAAGTGTTGACTTAACTAGTTCTTGCAGGACAGCAAAGTGAAATGAATGGACTAACATGTAACAACAACAAAACTGTGACTGAGCATTACTGAAATGAAGCAACATTGCTTTAAATTATGTGATGGGGAATCTGAAGATGGGATGGGATGGTGATTTGGATCAGCATTGCCGTGAATAATACATGTTTCTAAACTAGTGGTTTTAACACCAGTATGCCACTACCAAACCTTAGAAGCAATGTGTGCTTCATCACAGCAGAATTCAGTTAAAGACCTATTACCTTTTACTATCAATTACTATTTCTTGAAGTTGAAGGGGTTTTTCCCTTTTTTTTTTTTTATTCTGGTTTTAGGCAAAAAAGAGCGTGCATTATGTGTAATTCAAGAAAGCACATGCCACAGGAATGTCATCCTGCCCTCAGGCAAATAACTTAGCAAACCCCAAACACCAGACTTTCAAAAGCAAATTCATAAGCTCCTTTCTGCAACCCACTATAAATTAGCAGGCGTGAATTAAACATGCTTATCCCTCCCATTGCTTTGCTGAGGCAACTGTTGTTGTATAAGAACAAAACTACCTAGAGGGATATGATCTCAAATGTCAGGTAATAAACCTTTCCTGTTCTCAGTAAATTTTTATGTTTATATTTTTAATAATATCCAAACTTAGGACACTTTCCTTCCTCCAGAATTTTTTAACCCTGCAGGAAATATTGCTGATGAAAACCAACCATGAAGTGTTTTAATATTTGGCTGCATTATCTCATACAATTAGAGGTAATTCTGGGTTAATAGCTGAAACTATCTAAGAACAAAAAAAAGAGGAAAAATAAAAGAGTGGCTTTGCTGCGGATATTCCTGGTTTATGTTGTGTTGAACTAACCAGCAATCAAGGGTACTCTTCATGCCATTAAGTACAAGAATTGGGATTGTTAGCACTCATTTGTCTGTCCAGGTCTTGCTATTTGTTTCTTGAGATGCCAATCTGTTATAAAGGACACTGCCTGGTGCCTGGTCCACAAGAGTTTAAGTCAGGTTCAATATCTACTTCGTTGCCCCTTGTGAGCCTCCATCCTGGAACCCTTCTCCTGAAACAAAGCGAAGTGGTGGCTTGTGCAGCAGGCGTTTATGAGGGACATATATTCCTGCCACTAGAGGGTATGATGTCTCCATCACTTATAGCTGGTCAGGCTTCATTGTGTGTGTATGTACACTTGGCTTTTTCAGGAGTTTTAAAACTGAGGCAAAGCTCCTCAGGGAACCCCAAAGGAATTAAGGATCTTTTGAATATAAGCACCTAACTTCTGCAGTCTGCTTTGACGATCTCAGCCTGAGACTACTTTTCAGAAAGCTGCAAGTGTGAATGAGAACTGACTAATGCATCTAAAGGGAAAACAAAATTCCTAGGATTTGTGGGAAAACGTAATTAAAACAATCAATAACCAGAGCTGTTTAGCGGACAGCGAACAGGAGAGGGAAATCCTAGTCTGTCATCCCAGCTGAATGTGGAGGGTTGATGTAACATGAAGCATAAGCCAAACATCCATTAATCATATTTCTTGGGTGGTAGGATATCTCAACAGTCAAAACAAAGGTCCCAAGGCTGAGCAGCAGCCCTGGATAAAAATACAACTGAAGAGATCTCTGTTAATTCTGAGGAGGAAACAGCTCATTCTCACTCCACTGAGGTAACGAGCTCTGTGCCTGTGCAACAGTCCCATGACAGGGTCCTCAACCAGGACAGAGGGTACCATAGCCCCAGCCAGAGACAAGGGTTGTGCCGTGGCAGCCCTTCTTCCAGAGGATGGGATTCTTCAGGAGCAAAATCTGTGTGTTCAGCTCTAGGATTTGTTCTGCCGGGTGACCAATGTATTTTTATGCTTCCAGCTAATGAGAAAACAGCTTTAAGAGGAAAGTTACTTGTGAACTGTTAGAAGGATCCATGCAATTTATCATCCTAATCTCTAGCATTTAGGAACAAGATATATCTTTGATTGTCTGTCTTACAGTAATACCTTGCTGTACTGTACTTTGGGAATCTTGCTGTTCTACATACTGTAGAAACCCAGTGAGAAAATTTGTGGGCTAAATTGTACATGCAGAAGCTCCTTCTTAACCTCTTAGAAAAAGGAGAAAGGTATTAGGTTCTCAGTCCAGCCCTTCTCTGTCTTGTGATCTCTTACAGACAGGTGAAACAATTAAAAATGCTAAATCCATAGGTGTTGTATATGAGGAAAGAAGGATGAGTATTCCTTTAAACAGCAGGAGATTCAGACCCTGTCTAAAAGAAAGAGGGTGCTGCCTTGCCTTTGAAAGGATCAAAATGCATGCTGACACGAAGTCAGACACTGAATTTAGGTAAGCAGAATGTCTTTCTCAGGCAAATAGTGCTGCCGCTGTCTGCCTCCAGCTCCCCTCAGAGCACAGACGCTTCCCCACACCGCAGTGCTGGGCAGCCAGGGCTTTTAGATGGCACCTGAGTGTTAACGTAAAAACGCCAGCGCCGAGTTCCAGATTTGCCACAGTTCAGTCTTTTATTGCGAAGACATCAAGTAGTCTCAGAAGTATTTGCTCTGCTAATCTGGGCTACATTTAATGGCTATCAGATAACCCCACCATGGTGATTGTTAAGGGGCTTTTGTCCCCAGCCAGTGGAAGGGCAGATGGCCTAGCAGCAAGACTGCTTTTCCTGAGAGGGCAGTGCCTGAGGAAAGAAGGAACGCAGAAATTCTGTGTTAAAAAAGACTGTGGATGGGTCAGGGCTACAAGGTATCCATGACTGAACTCATCCCCCTCCATCCTGCGTGTGGAGGGCCTGGGCAGGTAGAATAAATCCCCGATGAGAAGCCAAGTTGATGGGAACTGTGTCTGCTATAAACCATAAACTGTGAAACCTCCCAGTACTGCAGCTCACTGGTAGTGTTGGGAAGGGGCGTAGGAGGATTAGGTGTATCAACTGTGCACCCATTAGCCATAATACAGAGAGTCTGCTGCTGCTCTCGTGCAAGGAAATAGAGCCAAAACCCTTGTGAACTTCACTGGAGCTAAATTTGTCCCTCTGGGAAAATATGTTATATTGTGAAGTTTCCTTCAGGAATGGGGCAGTTAGGGGTTATAAGTGAGAAGCAGAGAAGATGTGTGAGCAGGATTAGAAATGCCAGACCAGTGAAACTTTGACATCTGGAAATAAGGGACTCAAATCTGGGTAAGATGTGATCTTTGTCTGCAGATTTAAATAGGAAGTATATCAGGCCCTGTTTCTGTTTGCTAACATCACCAAGAGCCTTGTCTGTCTGTCCCGTTTCTAACCTGTCGGAATAGTATCTTGTTTGTTATTTTTTCCCAATTAATTCCTTAAAAAAGTAATTTTAAATAAGAAAATCCACCTCTCCTACTTTCTGAAGATGTGCTTATTGATTTATTTACCATTAAATATTAAAAGCATTGTGTTACTTCTTTTCTCCAAAACACCTGTATACAGGTAAAATAGGGGTATTCTCTGCATAAACCTCCCCACATGGAGAGGAGGAGATTCCAATGGAAGGTATTATATGCTCAAAACCAAAAAGATTATTGCAACAATAAAACATGTACAATCCATTTAAAAAAAAAAAATCACTTGCAGAGATTTTAGAAAAGGTTTTAAGAGGATTATCCTGACAATAAAGGACATAAAGAGGCAGGTTTGTATATTCTGTCAAAAATAGAGGGACTTGTCATGAAACTACTTTGCAATGGAAGTGGGAATTGTGTGGATTATGTGTGAGTCTGAAAAAGGCCTGGAAATTAGTGCAACTACTTGTATTTTGTAATCAGTTCTTATTATACAGTATGATACTCTAACCCTAGTGGGTCCCTTTCAGTTCCTGGAGGGTAAGCTGGCTTTAAATGAGAGTAGCACGCACATGTCACAGGATAGGTTTATAGCTCATATTAGCAGACATCTGGAAACAAAACAATTGAAGACAAACCTATTTGCAGTTCTCAGTCTGTTAGCAGGTCTTGAGGTTGTCTTATGCTTCTGAAGCTACACTTCCTCTGCCCTATCTAGGGTTTTACCTCTTGTGGGTTACCACATATTAACTGTTCGGACTAGAAAGATTTCTGTGGAAGACAGAATTAAGTGTCAGTTGACTCATGGATTCAGATACAGCAGCCAGACAACAGATTTATCCCCTTTGTCCATTTGTAAAATTCCGCTGAACCTGGAGAGGTCAACTGGATGTAAATAAGGGCATGTTTCCTTTGGCTTAAAACTAAACTCACTTAAGTGGATTGCTCCACAAACACTAAACATTGTCTTCTCTAGAAATCAAGAGATTTGTAATTTTAGTGCATTCTTAAAAAGAAAAACAAAATACCAAAATTGCTCTGGGTAGGCACTTGCAAACTTCTTAATGTTTTCCAAATGTATTGCTACTTTCAAGAGTTATGATACAATACTGTTTATTATAGGATTGTATTACAGCACAATTCTTTCCTGTCCTTGTAATCCACAAAGCATAACTGAACTGTGCATTCTGAAAGATAGAAAGACCTAACAAAAGACCCAGAATAATTTTTGTAGTCCAAAAATGCAGAGCACCTAACACTATCCTTGTTTACAGATGTGGCACCCTGAGGAAGTCAAACAGACTTTGGTGGTGACGGCTTCTTTTTGCTCCTTGCTAAACTATGATGCTCTCAGTCCTCCAATCTGAAGTGCTGAACAGCTCCAGCATTTGGATAAATAGAAAAGCCTGATACATGGATGTTTTTAATGCTGAAAATTAAGAGTCCCATCGCTTAGATCTTTTTATGGATGTGTGGAACACTTCCTATAAAGCAGAGCCATAGAGTTATTTAGTCTTTCACCTCAGAGGGAATTTGTATCTTTCTTCCTCAAGAAGCATCTTGGAGGATCATTTTCTTTCCCTTTGCTCCCAGTGGAGGAACAAGTGGGCTGTAAGTTCCTACCCCCTCTCCACTAATCGTGGTAGCATGGGTATCTCAGGCATTGGCTGCCTTGTACAGATCTGAACATATTGTTGTCTATGTGAATTTATATCTTTTACTTGGGCTTTGCAGTCCATGAGTGCTATTGCAACTTCTGTAAGCACACTTGAATTTGCTTTAAATGAGGTGACAGCTGAAAATCCTGCCCTTATGGTTACTGCTTGGAGTACTAAGCTGTTATGTGCTTACCGTGAACATTGGGAGGTCTTACTCATCTCATGTAGAACTAGGTAATGCTGCAGTTGCTCTCTATATTAGAGTTTATTAATTTTAGGGAATCTCTGATATATCTAAAGACCTGCATCCGCACCTCTGAATTGTACTGAGGACATAGTTTTATCTGTTGTACTTCAGTTTTGCAATTTATTTCACTGTCACCTATGCCATCATGCGTACTTTCATTTGCACATGAAAATATGTATATGCACTCTAACTCTTGCTCTGGATATCACAAATGCAAATATGAGTATTTGCTCTCAAGAATTTGTGCAAACATAGGTGTTGGCATCTCAACACTAGATATATATTTGGTGTGCACATACCTTTTCATTTGGAGAAATGTGCACACGGAAAGATAGCAAAACCTTAAGATTAATCATGTCCTGAATTAATGTTATTTCCATTAATTACAAGCAAGTCTAAAGTGGACAAACTTAGATGTACACTTATATAGGGACAGGAAAATCCCACTTGATGCATCTGTGCATTAAAAAAAGAAAAATCTTACAAACTACACTGGGCTGCTTATAGAAAATAATCCTCCCCATGCACACTTTCAATTTCCTCAGTTTACAGCATCGAAACTTGTTAGCATTAAGTTACATTAACCTATGTTTGTAGATATAAAATCCTCCTTTCCACTGAAAGCATGAGAATAAAAATGTTCACCAGCATTTATTCTTATGAAGGCTGGGAGTGTCAGTCACCTGTAGGTCTAGAAGTACATGGCTCATTAATGGAAAAAAGGAGTTGAGATATTTTAGACAGTGTTGAAAACCCCATCTTTACACTACAAGTTAACATTAGAAGGATAAAGATGTGAAATAAAAAGAAAACTTAATACAAAAGGATTTTTTCAGTGACATTCCTACGGGGCAAGCCTTGCATGCTGAAAATTTTCCACTTATTAGTTATAGTTCTAATGAGGCTTCTTAGAACCTTTTTACCATTCTTTGTTAAACAAAAAAAGAGTAGTTAATGTGTTTTCTTTGCGTATCCCCATGAAGTATACTTTCCCAAGTTCCCAAGATGGATTCTCTAACAGTAAAAAGAAACAAAGCTTAAAGGCATTGTTTTTCTTCCAGCCTTCATCTTGTTGAGTTTGTGGTTACTTTTCTATTTGTCTTGTGATTCTTAAATTCCTTCAACTTTTTCTTTAACTTCTCTGTTACTTCTTGAGACTATAATCTAATATACCCAAAAATTCCCTGCAAAAGATTGAGCTACTAAGTGTTCTGTAAAGGAGACAGAATGACTATAATAACTATTCTGTTCATTATTTTGGCAAATAAATCTGGCAATAAAAGAAATTTAATAAAATGAAATTTAGAAATACATAAAAATAAAACCTAATATCACTGTGGGGATTACTCAAGACTCTAGGCATATAGAGGCAATGTGTGCGGTGCCTATTTGTGCTGTACAGATTTATAACCCTGGGTCAGTTCGTAACTGCTCAGTCTGAAAGGGGATTTGGGGCTTTTTAATATCCCAGGTGGCACCAAACTAGGTCTCCAAACAACCCCTTTTACGTGTGATGAAGGTAGCTGAATACAGAGAGGGTGTGAAACAGAGGTGTCATAGTTACACTGAGGCAAAAGCCAAAAAAGGTTTTAAGTTGGGATCTGTCTTCTAAGGAAAGATCTTATGAAAGATCTTAAACTCCTGTCCACAGCCACACTCCTATGGCTGTCAGGGGTGTTTGCAACAAGGAGGACTTCCCAACAGGAGGTAGAAATAAAAGTGGAGAGGCTTTGTGTCACCGCATGCATCCACCCACCTCAGAAGTGTCAGGGAGGCTCTGGGGAGCATGGGGGCACTCAGGATCTCACAGTGGAGCATTCCTTCTCAATTAAAAGTGTAGGTGGCTGCTACCATGCTGTCCCTCTGTGTTGTGTTTATGTTAATGAAAAGGTGCACAAGCACAGTAAAGGGTCATCTCCTCCTAAGCAGGAATAAGAGAACAAGCAAAGCAGGTATTTTTGACCTAATATTAAAAACTGATGTATTTAAGTTCACGCATGCACTGAGATTCTCAGAGGTATCAAGGTTCCTTAAGGTCCCCCATTGCAATGCCAAAGCATCCCCACAGGTTTCTGTCATAGAAGCCTAAGGAACTGTTAATATCCAGTGTGGGCTCTCTATGACATTTTGGTCACCACAGGAGAACCATTCAGGAGGAAGTGCTGCAGGCTAAGCAACACTACGTTGCCCGATACACAGCCTCATGCAGAGCAAGTGACTGGGAGCAGAGCAGGACTATGTCCCTAACCCCCGAGTGCCATATGGCTGCAAGTACTGTACAACCATCTGGAGGTCTGTCACAGGTGGCAACAGCCCCTCAAGCCACTCTAACCAGTGCTGGGACTGTGAGATTTTCAGTTCCTGATGAGGTAAGCTTTGAAAAGGCACATTTCTGCCCTCTGTTTGACTCCTTGCAAAGCATCAGGACCAAACCCATTTTCCAATTCATCCCTTATCCCATCCTGCATGTATGTCTGTGCTGCATTTCTCTGGAAGTGCAAAGCCAAAACCTTGTTGATCGTGTGATTGTCCCATGGCAACTGAGGTTCCCTCCTCTCCAAGTAGAGTTTAAAATTATCAAATGGCTTGCATCAGAAATCCTGGCTTGCATCAGAAATAGTGTGGCCAGCAGGGACAAGGAAGTGATCTTGCCCCTGTACTCAGCACTGGTGAGGCTGCACCTCGATTCCTGTGTTCAGTTTGGGGGCCCTCACTACAAAAAGGACATTGAATTACTCGAGCATGTCCAGAGAAGGGCAACGAAGCTGGTGCAGGGTCTGGAGCACATGTCGTACGAGGAGCGGCTGAGGGAACTGAGGTTGTTTAGTCTGGAGAAGAGGAGGCTGAGGGGAGACCTCATCGCCCTCTACAACTACCTGAAAGGAGGTTGCAGAGAGCTGGGGATGAGTCTCTTTGACCAAGTAACAAGCGATAGGACAAGAGGTAATGGCCTCAAATTGCACCAGGGAAGGTTTAGACTGGATATTAGGAAGCATTTCTTTACAGAACGGGTTGTTAGGCGTTGGAATGGGCTGCCCAGGGAGGTGGTGGAGTCCCCATCCCTGGAGGTGTTTAAGAGTAAGGTTGACTTAGCGCTGAGGGATATGGTGTAGTTGGGAACTGTCAGTGTTAGGTCAATGGTTGGACTGGATGATTTTCAAGGTCTTTTCCAACCTAGACAATTCTGTGATTCTGTGAAAACAATAAAGGTAGTTTACATCTATTGCCGTCTTCCCTCCCAGAAGAGTATAATTTCTGTACCCGCATTGTCACCCTAAAAGGTTCAGTAATCATGCCATAGGAACAGTATCACACAATTAGATCACCAATCCAGCCATCCCTGTATTCTTTTTCTTGTAGTGCCTTGCACTATGCAGCTCATTTGCCAGAAGCCATTAACTGCATGTTGTTGACCAAAGGGGGCATTCTTTCCTTACACTTCACTGGGAGGAGAGATTATACTCAAAATCATGAGGTTTTGTATCTCCTTCCAGTAACTCCTGGGTTTATTTTTCTTTCCCGTGTTCCTTCCTAATGTAACCGTAGATGATACTCTTCATTATATAAGTGTCCAGTCCCTTTGTTAATCTTGCTATATGCTTGACTTCAATGCTATTTTGTGACTAATTAATCCCACACTAAATGGTACTGATACCGTATGAAGACCGCAGTAATGACTATGCAGAATGTGCATTTGCATCAGTGTCAGGTGAGTTCTCCCTCCCCTACTAACCTGAGGTAAACATTAGCACAGTTCCTCCATCTGTCAACATGCTCTATTCACGTTAAGTGACCAAAATCCTTAATGCTATATTATAACATTGCTAATCATGGGAATAAAGGATATTTTGAAATCCAGAGTCTTTTCTAGTTCTCTTCTCTGCTTCCCTCCTTCAGAGTTGAGCAATACCAACGCACACTCTGCAACAGATTACGTTTACTTCTTGCGGTGTTATTTTGATATGCTTAAATCTGCTTGGTTTTATAATATTTAAAATTTACTCCAGCTCAAAAAATTACGATTTGGTCTCTATTACTTGCCTTACAGTGTAATAAATAATAATAAAAAAGACTGTCTTTGGGAAAATTGAGGAAAGCCACTAAGATAACAGGCAGAGAAAGTTTTAGAGATCCCCAGGAACCAAAGTTATTCTTTTTGCATTGTGTGTGAAATACTGAAAAACAATACTGGGTGTGAAGAGTGAGCTGGATGTGATGCCAAATACATGAGTTCCAGGTGAATGCTTTCCCCTGCATAGCACCTTCTCTTTTATGGGGCCCAGTGGTGTTATTGCAGCCTCATTTGCACTGCTGTTGTTATGGCTTTGTCAGTATTTCCATTGGAAAGACGTATTTTCAGGGGTTTAGAAGCTGACTATAAAAAGCCTCAATGGGCAAAAGTCTTGGCAACCTTGGTGTCAGTATGGGAGAAAGCCATTGAGTTTTAAGAGGGTTTATTTTCCTCTAAATTGTAACTCAAATTACTTCATGGGCTTTCCTTAGGGGAAAGTTTGCAGACTGTCTGTGTCCTCTCATTGCCTGGGCTAAGGAAGCCTCCTGTTGCTGAACAAGGATAACACCTGTTGCCTAGTGAGGAACTTCATGGATGAGTCTCTGGGGACGCTTTTGCCCAGACCTCCCAGCTGCAGTATAGTCCTGGCAATTCTTAACCAAGAAGGGGAGAGCAGAAAAAATTCAGGGATAATTCAGCACCCTTTCCCCACTCCCACCCCAAGAAATTCCTGGTGCCAGATCTAGAGATTTCATATCCTGACCAATTCTTTTCCATCTGTGGAGGCCATAAACCAGGGGGAGATTTTTTTCTTTTTCCCAGTTCAGAGTTTAATTTCACACTTTGGACCTTCTTATTTATACCACAGCCATTTTACCCTTCTCTGAACACATAAAGGAGCGATTAAGAATGCATAAAGGTTATTGACACTCGCTTTAAGAGCCCTTTCAAGTGTTCAAGTGATATAAAAGGAACACAAAGTAATAAGAAACAGAAGCAGCAATGCGTTAGTAATAAAAAGAATGGAAAAAACCCAGTCTCTTAGGCTAGAGGGCATCTAAATGATTTGCTTCATTCTTACTCCACCAACCCTGACCGGGCCTATTTGCAGTGGTCCCATGCCTCTTGCCCGCTACCCACAGGGATGTCTTGAGAAATCACATTAAAAAAAAGGAGTGGGAAAGCTTTTACAACCCCTTCTGTGGCCACACCTTATTGTGAAGAAAATAAAACACCTTTCACCCCCTTTTTTAATGTATATATAACCTGTATCTTTGCTAAAAAGTAAGGGGGAATCAATCCTTGTCCTTCTGCTGAAGGAAGTAGTGGCTAACTGGTTGGTTTTATATGAAGTGATTCACTTCGCCCCTGTGTCTTCATTCTTCTGGATTAAAAGCATGCAACTTTTCAGGCTTTTCCACCTCTGATTACTTTACTGTTGCTTTGTTTTTCCAGGAAGGCTACACCTTTCTTGAACTGTAGCACTAAAGATGACACACGGTGCACCTGTTGTGACCTTGGCATCATAGGTATGTTGAAGGGTTGTCTTACCCATGAAGGACCTCTGAGTACATCATACAATGAGATTTATCTTTTTCTTCTGTTGTTACAGCTTTTTGTTTTTGATGCTCTATCACCTACAGTGATCCCCTTCTTTGTAGTACTTCTGCCTAGCAATTGTTTCTTGTTTTATATGTATTTGTTTGATTGTTCCTTCTTAATTGTATCACATTGTTCTTGGTTTTAGTGAGATTCTTTTTGTTTATTTTGGACTGGTTTCCCAATTTTTCAAGATCTTTTGGATTCTGATTCAGTCCTCCAAAGCACTTGGAACATCCTTTTTCTCTATGTGATATTCAGTTCTTTATGAATCCTGTTAAGCTCTTAGCCTCAGTTAATACTTTGTGTAAATAATGAATATTTCAGTCTTAGTCCAAACAAAGCATTTAGCCTTGAACCTGATTTTTTTTCTTAGAGAAACAAAAGAGAAAAAATCGTTATGAGTCAAAAAAAATATTTCTGTTTTCATTGCAGACAATTCTAACAAAGGCGAAGTACTAGAAACGAAAAGTTTCATTAGGTAACACTGAAAAATAACAAAGTGTCTCCCTACCTAACCCAGTGCTTAAGCTCTTACCCAGAATATCAGAAATTTGAATTCACTGCCTTCTCCCACTGAGAAGTTTCATTCCCTAGCTCCCAGAAGAATGTCCTGGCCTCTACATTCCATGCCAGAGCTGGACAGCTTTTCAGTGTCCCCTTTGAAATAACTCTTATTTTTTAAATATGCTTAAGTGATCACTGGCACGGGGACAGGAACCAAGTTATTCCACTTTCCAGGTAAGCATCCTAATGATGACAGTGAAAGCACTATCCTACAGTTACTGTTTCTCATGTCTGCTGACCTGGTCAGTTCTTATGCAGTGATACCCACTTGCGAATAGCAGCCAGTCAAACTAAGGAAACCTCCTCCTGTCACTCTAAACCAGAATAGCCTTAATGTGGTAATGCCCTCAGATGTGGAAGAGGAGAAGGGTAAAAGGTCCTTCACATCCAAAATGGGTGCATCAGTATTCTCATAAAAGAGAATAAAGATCCTTGCTCTACTGGAGTTAGTATATCTACCCAAACAGTTTCTTTTTATTAAAATTTTCAAACAAGTCTCACCAAAATCACTGCACCATTTCAGATCAACCCCAAACTCATTCTTCAGTAAGAAAAACTGTTGAGGCATAGTGCATAGTACATGTATCCAGGCCTTTCTGTAATATCCAAAGCACAGGACCTGCCCACAAGCTTCTTCCTTGTCAAACCTAAGGCAGTTGTCTTTGACCCAAGCCATGGTGTTAGGCCTCTCCTGTGCTACCACACACCTAACCTGGAGGTTGAGGCACACTGACAGTGCAGCTCTGAGCTGTGATATGTCCAGGGTGGTAGAAGCATGGTACAAACTTGCTGCCCTACTGTTCATCTCTGCACTGAAGTCCAGAAAGTTAGTAGAGGGTGAAGTGAACAAAGCTTCCTGGACTGTATTCCTGGCACATCACTGCCCATGACCTCCTACAGACACTTGATGCCTACAGACAACTTGTGACAGGTAGCAAGAAAAGCTACTACAGGCTGTATTCCCTGTGTGCAAGCTACACAACTATCTCCTTGCTAAGCTGCCTGTCACGAGCCATGATGAAGGTGAAGCAACTACAGGTGGTGTATTATAGACTGGTCTAAAGACTTAGCCCTCTGGAGCATCTATCCTTCGCAAGACTAGTTCCCCAATACTTCCACTGTTTCTCAACTCTTCCTCATTGACATCTGTCTCCATTCAGGAGGTTCCAAGTCTGATTCCTTCCAAAACTGATAGCAGGTGCCTCAATCAGCTTCTACTGACAATGGCCGAAAGGCAAATTTAGTGGATCTGGGAAGCCCAGCATGATGTTATTGTGCCACAGGCCTAACAATAAATATCTTTTAACTGTTTCCTCTTGAGGTAATGTTACTCTGAGCTTCCAGATGTTGTCAACCAGAACAGTATGTGCTGCTCTGTTCTCAGCTGCCATGTGGAACTGTTTCTACACTCTAAACCACACTATGATTGAGATGTTTAGAGAACATAATACAAAAACAGACATGGTTCGGTTGGAAATTCATTAGTAACAAATGTTGTACAAGATCTTTGCTGCTAAACTACTTATCAAATAGTAGAGCAAGGAAGCCAGTCCCACGTGCTAGTGACTGGCTAGGGCAGTGAAGAAAGTGCTGAATCCATCAGCCTGCTGCGTTGTATATTCTCAATAGAATAGAAGGATTTGCGCATATTGAGATTGTGGTAAAAGAAACCCTAGAGGAAAAATCAGGGTCTGTTAGGCCCTTGCTCAGTGCTATGTTTGGGTGGGGATTACAAGGCTTATTTTCAATTCTTGTGTTTGAAGCATAACCCCTGGAGAATATGTTGTTGAAGATGTTCTGATGTCTGGAGTAAGTCCCTTGTCAGATGACAAGACTCCAAAAAAAGACTGCAGAAAACTCAGAAGTAATGCAACATAGTGTGATGAAGTTCATAGCGCTCCATAGCACACCGTTACAGTGAATCAAGAGCTCATCATGTGGCCTTGAACATCAGGATTTCACCATGTTAGTAGGGTAACAGCAGTCTAAGCAAAAGACTAAACCATGCCTGGAGTTTTATATACATGCCTTTTTTTTGATATATGACACACTGCATATGGTAATTTTTTTGTCTATACCCATCACGGACTTGACTTATGAAAAAAACTGTCACTTCAGGCCACCTTTCCAGAGGTTTAAGAAAGGTTTCCTATAGTTAACTTTGGTGCAAAAAAAGCTGTCTGTATCTACCAGTCAGATATCTATAAACATAAATTCTTTAATCAATGTTCATCATTATTTGCTCTTGAAAAGTTGCAGGAGTAGCCTTGAAGTATAAAATAGTAATGAAACTGAAAAAACCATTCCCAGCTGGCACTGAATTATAATTCAGCTTTCTCTGTAGGGTTTTAAATGTATCTTTCTGTAGATTTGGCATGGGCCAGCAGTAGAGATGATCTGGCTGGCCAAATGATGCAGTCTAGAACCAAATTTTCCATACATTATTATGGAACTGTTTATGGTAATGTTGAACTCATATACATAAATTTAACCTAAAAACCTCAGGAGATTTTCAAGCCTGCAACAAAAGCTAGCCTCATTAGGAACAGCAAGCACAGAAGAATACTACTTGAGTTTAAAAGCATAAGCATATCTGAAGAAGAATGTGGTTGAGACTATTTATATCAAATACTTAAACCAATATTTTTGTATTCTTATATTCTTAAATACTTATATTTTCAGAATATGAAATCTGAAATTTTTGCAGTTGTGGTGAATATCATACAGCATTCAATGCTACAAAGTTATCAGCATCCTTGATGAGATACATCTAACAAATGCTTTCTAAAGCTTATGTCAGGTTTCCTATCATATTTTAGCCTTTCATTACATTTCATAAAATGGTTATAGTCCTGTATCTATTCTGCAAGTCTAACTTTCCTATAATCCCTGGACCAAATCCTAACTCATGAGAACAAGATTGTAAAGATGTGTTAGCAGGACAACAGAGTATCAGTGAAGAAACGTAAATAGGCAGCAAGGCTGCAACAAGTCTTAACCTTCTTGACAAACAAGAGCACAAGGCAGTTTGGGAAATGAATGGTTCATTCAGATGAGTCCTGACTTGTCTACCTCTCCTCACATCTTTTTCCCATCTCTTCTCACCTCTCACATGTAATAACTCTCATTTCACTTCCTCACCCTGTTCTGTGGAGCAGAGCTAAAGCAATTATGTTCCCGGGAGGTCTTAAGACACTTCCACTAACTCAAGTGAGGAATTGCTCTGCAGCTTGCTACGCCTGTCTCTGCACTGCTGACAGCAGATTTGGAAATGTACAGATGGGAGGTCTCACTGTGCTGTGTTATCTGATCTCAGTAGTTGCTACTCCGCCAGGAAGCGCAAATGGAGAACTGCTACCCAGAAACTAAATGGATCGCTGTGGAGTCCCACTATGAGTCCCAGTTTGCACAAACATGTCATATATCACTGTTAGCAGAAAGAGCAGAAAGGTGGAGGTGGAGAGATGGAGTGAGGGAACCTGGAGAGCATGTGGCATCCAGCAGCTGCGTGATTTCTTTCTCTGCTCAAGATTATTTGCTTGTGCAAACTTGGATTAAGAGCTTTGTCCCAGGAGAGAAAGGGCCCAGGGTCTGGACTCATGATTTTTATTAGAACTGATGCATTTATAAACAACTTTGGAAACATTCTCGGTAGAATTTTGTTGTCCTTGTTGTCCTTGTTGTCCTTGTCACACACACAGAAGCAGACTTTTCTTCCCCACTTTTCTTTCATTTTTTGTATCTTCTCTTCTGCTCTACCCCTGTATCCTTCATCTTTCCTCTTTTTCTCCGTTCCAGGAACAGAATGTGAGTGCCTCAGAGGAACAATAGGTGCCTAAGAACTAGTGGAGCACTTTCTGGGTATACCATTTGAACTGGTTTAAAATACACGAATCTGAGGTATATTTCTATTCTTCAGCCTATTGTCTAATCATCTTGTGCACTGCTTCCAGTTAGGAGGCTAAGTTAACGTGTTTAAAATTGGACAGTGTAAAAAGTTTCTTCCCTCCTCTCCTCTGATCAAAGAAAATTCAAAACGATTATTTGTTTCTTCTGAATGAAACAGGAGCATCTCACAGCCATAACGAATGGGAGAAAAGTGAATTGTAATTATCTGTGTGCTGCTCTGAATTATCATGGCCACAAATCAGCAAAAGACTATCCAGTTTTTTAAATAGCTTTCTTAAAGTCTAATTATCATGACTAAATCTCATTTTTCATAAAAATAAAAGATATACAAACCCTATTGAGCATAAACTTTGGCACATTGGTATGAATTGGAACATTCTTTGGTAATATATATGAATTGATGTGCAGATAACTGAAGTTTAGAGCTCTATTTTAACAGATTTCAGTGAAACTGCACTACGCTTGGGGAAAAGAAATCATAAGCAAATCAAAGGCACTATCCTGAAAGACACATGTGTGGAATTTTCACTGGTACAAATGAGAGCTTTCTATGCTCAGAGCAAGGATTCTGTAGTGTGACATCATGGTGAGCAATAGACAGGTATAAAGCAAGGGGAAAGATAACAGCTCTTTTCCCTCTATATGACTCTCCTCTTGGGTAATTTGTTCTGTGACTTGAAAGTAGAAGAAAAGTCCACTATAGAGAAGTTTAAATTTAGCCAGAGTCTCCCCTTGGCATGGAACAACACCATTTTGATATTTATGCAAGTGGCAAATTCTTTGGATTTTGTTTTGTAGCCACTGAAATCAAAGTCAAACATTCCACTGACTTCAGGTAGCAAAGTCAAGGTCCTTTACTCTTGCAAAGAGCTTTGTTGTACTTTAGGGGATCTAAATACTTCAAAAATACTTTTGGTTGCTAAAATAAAAGCATCATGACATTTGTTTACAAGTTTGCACCCTTAAGCAAGATCTGGATTGACTTCTTGACTCAGTGGAGGCAGCAGGATTTCATCGAATGGAAATATTTTGGGCAGACTTTTAACTTAAAACGCTAACACTTTTGTTTAACATTTTAATGCTACACTAACACTTAATTAAAATGGAGTCCCAATAGTAATATGCAATATCTAAATCAATACCACATGATTAGTGTCATGAAAATGAATATTAGATGATATAATAGCAATGGGACTCACAAAACAAGAAGGGATTTTTAAGGGAATAAAGCCTTTGGTGTCCATTAACTCATGCCTCACTAATGCTAAATTATGATCAAATATCTGGAAAATACTTGTGAGAGCTTCACTAATGCCCACAAAATGTATTCTAATTAATGCTATTATGATAAATGTTGAAAGAATTCATTATGACTCAGGACTTCTAATAGATAGTTACCCATAAACTTAATCTCAACAAACTCTGACATTATCATAACCACAGTGATGACTACTACTTCCACAAAGATGCAGTTTAAAAGCTCACGTTCACTGTGACCGAACTCTTTAGTTAAAGTCTATCAATGACTGATTTTTCTGTCTGACATGTTTCTACTGGAGCTTTCCACCATAATTTAGAATCAACATCTTGCCTTGTTTTAGCAACAAAACCTCAGTTGCGCAGCAGGAATTACACAACGTGCTTGATGGTCAGTGCAATCTCTTAGTCCATGTGGTCTCAACAATGAATACATGCTTATGTGCTCGGGGCAACTGGGGGAGCACAGAGATGAATATGATTTCAGTCTGTCCAGTCTCATAGTAAACAAAAGTTTTACTTCATTTGCCTGAGAAGAAAATTGCTTTGATTCAGATTCTGCTACTGGATTCCAGATGTACATCTTTTTTAAGGTTGGTCCCTACTCAGCTGGGGTCTTCCACATCTTTCACTGTCCAGTGGGATCTGGACCAATGACTTCAATATGTCAAGAATTTGTTTTATATAGTCTGAATGAAATATAACACATATTCTATCAAGATAATAGCTATAAAAAATATTTCCCTACAAAATTAACCCCCCAAATAAGTTAAATGTTCTTTAATATCTAAAACATGAGGACCATTTACAACTTATGAGTAAATGATTAAAGACATACTCAAGCCCAGGCTAATTTACAAGGTATGGGGACTGTATACATTTAAATTAAAGGGTTGTAACTTTGTGAAGATTACAGATATTCTTTCGAGTTTCCCAGTTACCTTTAATTTAATCAGATCTCCTCTCTGAACTATAACTTATATACTCCTGATTTACAGTGACTAAGTGGAAGGAAAAATAGGTCAGAAGGGAAGTTTGGTTTGGTTTGACCAGTGACCATTTTAACCACAGCATGATGATGTTCCTGTGTCTGCTGAAATTAAGCCATTCTGTGATAAACTACCATTGAAGCCAAGACCTTATACTGTGAATTAACATGTCTGCATGTGATGTCTTTCAGAGATCTAAAGGCTTGAACTGCTTTGTGACTGATAAACCTTTAGTCCATAACATTGGCCTATAAATGAGTTGGGTTGTTGTGGTTTAACCCCAGTAGGTTGCTAAGCCCCACACAGCTGCTGGCTCACTCCCCCCTGCAGTGGGATGGGGGAGAGGGTTGGAAGGGTAGAAGTGCAAAAACTTGCAAGTTGAGATAAAGATGGTTTAATAGGCAAAGCAAAAGCTGCACGTGCAAGCAAAGAAAAATAAGTAATTCATGCACCCCATTGGCAGGCGGGTGTTCAGCCATCTCCAGGAAAGCAGGGCTGCATCTCGTGAAACGGTTACTTGGGAAGACAAGCACCATAACTCTGAACCTCTCCCACTTCCTCCTTCTTCCCCCAGCTTTTATCGCTGAGCATGACATGATATGGTCTGGAATATCCCTTTGGTCAGTTGGGGTCAGCTGTCCTGGCTGTGTCCCCTTCCAACTTCTTGTGCACCCCCAGCCTGCTCACTGGTGTGGCAGTCTGAGGAGCAGGAAAGCCCTTAGCGCTGTGTAAGCACTGCTCAACCAGAACTAGAACATCCCTGTGTTATCAACACCGTTTTCATCACAAAGCCAGAACAGAGGCCCATACAAGCTACCATGAAGAAAATTAACTCTATCCCAGCCAAAACCAGTACAGTGTTCAGAAGCTTGTTTGGTTGCAATGCACAGGGAATTGTAACTGTAATTAGGGAATCAGTCCTGTGGGAAGCTGTGTGTCCGTGTTCAAACCCTTGTAAGAATCTTGGCTTTCACCCAAAATGCATGTCCAGCCAGGATAACATTTTTAGAGCATATGCTTTGCTGGATTTATGCTTGGATTAAATCAAGAGAATTCCAGGCTATGTGTATTCTTCTAAACAGGACTGTATTCATAGACATTTACATGTTTTCCTAAATCCAGGCCTTCAAACATACAATGTTGTTTTCATCACCCAAAACCTTCCTCTCCATTTAACCTTCGTTTTTATTGATAAAAAGTTATTTACCAAAATGACAAGCACCATCTGCAAGTCAGGACAGAGTTATACCAAGATTATTTTCTGTGTAGCCAGTAGACAGAAATGAACAACAGAAGGTCTATTCATTGTTTATATGTCTGTTACTTTACATATTTTTTAATAGGTTATGGTCCTCATTTGTCTATACATTGCTTGTGTCACTTATAAATGAATTTAATATCATAAAAAAATTTACTGATCTGCTCAGCTTTTGCAGAACTGAATAAAAAATGGATGCTACATTTTGATTTGCTGGAGAAAAAAAATTGCAATGGGTCAGAAGCATCCCTAGTGTTCACCAGAGATTAATTTGGTCTCATGCAACAGATTTAGAAGGTAATAAAATGTGTTTCTAGTCTGAAAACATGTCAAATGGCAGCTTCTTGCACAGGTCAGTCCCCCGTTCTTAATAATCAGAATCAAAACTGCTGACTTCAATGACAAAGGGATTTTTTTACTGTTTTTTTTCCAAAGTACAAATCTGAGATTGCAACTGAAGTACGTGCGTATGGTTGAATTCAACGTATTTAGATGACAAAGCAAGCTTGAATTAAGTATGTGCTAAAGTGCTGACCCTGAAAAAGATATTTGCCTGCATGGAGTTGGAGGAGGTAGTTAACTTCTGTTCCATCCAAGAATTTAAACAGGTCAAAAAGTAGATCTTTTCTCCTGAAAAAAAAAAAACCCTTCATACAAGACACTACCACCACCACCACTTTATTTTACAGCTTTTTTTTTTCCTTACGTTTTAACTGCTCAAGATCCCACATTAAATCAGTGGAAAAGGAAAGTAGCCTCATTGCAAATAAACTTGATTTTCAGGGAATGAAAAGGGTATGTTCTTATCTGAAAAACATGAAAAGGCATTTAAATTTTCGCATCTGCTACAAATGGCCATCCATGGTTTAAATCAAATATGGATTCTTTACCCTGCATTGCAGCCTATGCATTGCAATACTGTTGCAGCACTGCAACAACTCTTAATGCAAGAACTTATAGGGGCAGAAGGTGATTTTATTGTGAGAGAAAATGGAAACAAACCCAATTTTACTCACGCACACTCAGACTGACAGACCCACACACTGTCAAGCACCATGGCTGGTGTATCTAAGCAGTCTGTCCTGTAGCCAGGCAACAAGACACTTGTAACCAGGTGAACTGTCCAGTAGTCTTTGCAGTGGCACAGATGACAAGAAATGACGGCTGTTGAGTCCTCTCTGCATCTCTGAGGTTTTTCTTAACTGAATGCCGTGTGCCACTTCAGGATCTCCCTTTTTTGTAGTCTCCAGGGCCTGACAGTGATTGTCATCTTCTGCCTCTGCATCCTGTCCCGCCTCTGTGAGACGTTATGATTTATTCATTGTTTTGTGGTTTTCCTGCGACCCTTAATCAGCTCTTCCCTTTCTTTCTCCTCTGGTCTTGTAGTGCTTTTACAACCATACAGACCCATCTTTCTCATCATCTCAACATTACTATTATAATTCTATACACCTAAACTTTCCTTAAATATTTCAGGGAACCTTAATTATTTTGTTTTATACATATATCTTTTAACTTAATTTTTCTTCACTTTTTTATATATAGTCCAAGCTAAGAATCATACTTTTGTTTCAAGCAGAGACATCAAAATGCCCTGATTTTCACAGAGGTAAACCCTTTCTGTCGTTTTACCTCAATGTATGCTTGCTTGATCTTTTGCATGAATCCATAGGTACACATGTGTGCAAGCACTCACATGAAAATGAGCAAATCAAATATCAAATTGGTGCTTCAAAAGAGTAATCAGGCCTGCAGCCTGCAGATTTAATTGTCAGGCTTCAGTTGGCCCAGACTACTAAGTGACATCTCGAGCTGCATTCACTACAAGCCTGATTCACTTTTGAAATTAGACAGTAATCTGCTGGAGTCAAAAGATGGCTCTTCACAGCTGGGCTGCCACTGTCAGGAGGTGTTCTTTGCCACATCTCATTTTAATGTGCATCCACATGGATTACACTTTAAGACTGCATGTCTGGATGCTACAGTCAGGTCAGCGGTGCTGTTACCTGTGAAATTGCTGACAGTGTAGCAACAGCCTCACTGCAAATTCAGCTGTGTGTTGTCAAAATTTGTCTGAATCTGGAAATTATCTTCAAATGAAATACAGATACTCCAGAAGAAGACAAACTTTGGTACAGAATTCCTTCTAGTCCTCATAACGCACCTTTGCGTTCAGAGGTTAACTACAAACTCCAGGTAGCTTTCGTTCAGTCAGCTCTTCACAGTTGCTTCAGCACATGCCAGAGCACAGAGAGGAATTTAGTTATCCTGTGCTGAAATTCATGTTGCAAAACCCACACTGTTTACAGATGGCAAGTTAGTGACATTTCAATTAGTCAAGATATGTCTACATGAATTCCAGCCATCCCTTATGCTCTTCCCCTCGTGGTATTGTAGACATATGCTATGACAAAGGCTTTATTCCTGTCAAAACTGATTTTCACAAGAACAAAATCATTCAGGCAGTCAAAACACAAACAACTCTGAGTTATCACCCCTGTCTCAGGTAATCCTCAAACTGATTACTGGAGACTGGGAGAGTATATTGGAGCAGTATCACTTGATGTTTACTCAGTTCTCACTTGTTTTCCATGGAATGTGCTAGTGACTTTCCCCAGGGATGGGATACTGAGCTAGATAGACTTTTGTCCTGGACTTCTGCTGTTCTTGCATCCAAATTTAACTTACAGCCAAACCATCCACATTCAAGACCTGAAGTTAGAAATAAACAGAACAATAATTCACATAAACTGATATTTATCTCTTTGTTACAATTAGACAAGCAAATTTTTCAGTTCTTCAAAATCTTCTGGCCAGGGTGGGAGCTGAAGATCCACAGGGCTGACTGTCCTTTAGAGCTATTAATTCCAGCTCCTCTGCTGGAAATGAAGAGGCAGGAACTGGGGCCTGATTAGTCCCACTGAGTTTTAGCTATCTGAAAATTAGATGTCTGGCTCAAGCTAATCATGTGGGGCTCTCTCCAGTCAATGTATAAGCACCTCTAGGGGGTGATTCATCTCTCTCATCTGAGAGATTAAATTAAGTGAAGACAGCTAAATGTAGGTGAAATCAATCTTGTTCTCAGTTTTACCCTCTCTTGTCTCCCCTTCCCCTTTTTTCCCCCACTGATTATATTCTAAACAACTAGATAATGATGTATAACAAGTTTAATAAAACTTATTAAATAAACAAACTCTTTTTTAAATGTTTCCGAGTCTGCCAAGGTTTCACATATCTCCATTTCCCAGAGTCTGAAGGAGACAAAAACAGAAATTTGAAGACAAAAATCTTTTGGGATCAATGGAGATTTTTTTGTTCCCATGACAAAAACACCCAACAATATTCATTTCAAGAGTTTTGCTTTGCCTTCTTTTGTTCAGGTTCCAGCCCAGTCTTTTTCACTTTCTGAAAAGGAAAGTTTCATTTTCTGTTGCAAAATTATTTATACAATTTCAAACCAATAGCAAATGTTAAGAAGATAAAGCATCAAGAGTTTTCAGAAGGAAAATGGCTTACGGGCCTGAGATTCCATTTTCTTCTGAATCACAGGACCTGGGAAATTATGAATTGTTTGTTTGCTTTCAATTCACTCTAGAAAGGAAGAAATTTTGATATTCCAAAAACCAGTGTTCTTCCACAACTGCTCTTGCTTTCAGTTTCTTCCAGAGGACTGACCAGTTGTGTATGAGGAAGAACTGTTTCCAGAGCTGTCCATGAGTAATGTCTACGCATTTCCTAGAGCCAAAAAACAGACTTATGTCTCTGGGCAATGACTTCCGAATCTGATTTAATTATTTTAGAAAAAAATGTCCCCTAATGATGCCAGCAGCACCTGTAAGAAAGGATGCATGTCTGTGTAGGATGCTTCCTGAATCAAGACCTTCGTCTCCATCTGAGTTATAATTTAATTTGTCTGTAAACGGGGATAATATTTACATTGACCTCACAGAGGTGTTGCAAGGTTCACTTCATTAAAATTTGCCAAATGTCAGGTCCTTGGAATCAAGATGGGATGGAATTATAAAGAATGTATTTTTAGTATTCAGAAATTCATCTTTTAACCTGACACAACAGATGTGCTGCGCCTTTCTCTGTGCCCTCCAGGCTGCTGAGCTCTGGTGAATCATGAGCAGAAATTAGCTCCAGACTTTGCCTGCAGACATGGTAAGGATTGCATCAGACCTCACGGAAATAACAATATGTTCTCAAGACCCGTTGGAGTCCTTTTGAATCTGAAGACTGTGTTGAACAACTTCATATCTAATTCTGCAGTTTTTCAAAAAATTGTGCTGTTTGAAAAGTCTTCCACTGGAATTGACAGCTGTTTACCTCACTGAAATTTGGCTTTGTTTTCTGACTTCTGCTGATTTTTCTACCATTTTTCCATGTTTGGAATCAGTAATTTTCAAAACTGTAATTGCTGAGATTTCAAGTGAAAGAAGTAAAACTATATGAATACCATAAAAAAGTAGTTAGAATCAACAAAATGAAATTAAAAAACCAAACAGATAAAAACAAGCCTGAAAACTAAAACTGAAGACAAAAAGGAAAAATGCTAAGGCTTTAGAGTATCTGGAAGGGAAAATTTCATAAAGGGAAAATATGGGAAGATGATTTACTTAAGCTTTAGTTCTTTTTCTTAATTATGTTTTAAGAATGCTTAATTTTAATTATGGATGTGAATGGTTCAGTGACTCAACTTACAGACCTCAACAATTACAGTTCAACAGCATGCAAAAGCTATTCCTTCCTCTGTCTTTTTCTCTGATACTTTACCACCACTTCTGTCATATTTCAACTTTGTCTGTGTTACCAAAAATGGGAATGTTATGGAGAAAAACGCCTGCAAACACTAACATTTCATTTGCTGCACCATGCAGGCCTGCTATGAGAAATGCCACACTACCAGTCACTTACTGGCCACACTGCAGAGAGTAGCTCCATATAGAAATCCTGTGGACCTCATTGCTTCAAGTTGTCAATAATTCTAAGTCAGGAAGACCCTGTGCCGGAGGTTGCCAGGATGACATAATCGTTGTTGTACTCTGTCCATTTCTTACACGCTTTGCCTGAGCATCCACTGGCCTCTGCCAGAGACTTGATAATGGGCTGGATGAGCTGACCCAGTCCGCTCGTGACTGCATAGCACCAGAAGTGGAAACACTGTGGTAGGGGTGAATGAAGTTCAAACCTGGGACAGGACCATCACACTACCAGGATCACTTTGTTCTTCAACACAAGTTAGTGGTATTGTGCTGCACCAGACAGACACAGCAGCTTGCTCAGAGCTAACCTGGTGGTTTTGAGAATAGAGCTGCACAGTATTGAAGGTGCACATGGGTCCATGCAAGCACCGTTACACCGACACCACCGACTGCCGATGGGACATGCAGCTGTAGAGTTACCATGGAACATAATCAAGCAGGTATTTCAGGTGAAGAGAGGTAATGGAGACACCGTTCAGAGAACTGAATCATCTCAGCTGAGCTGCTAAAATGTTGCTAATAAAATGTGATGACAGTTTCAGTGTTAATATTGTGTGCACTATCTCTGTGATCAGCAGAATGTTTATTTCAAAGAACGGTGTTTATTCCTCCCATTGCCTGTCCTAGTCATTCAAGACCAAACAAAAGATCATTTGTGTAGCATAGAGCTGGGCTTAATCCTACAAAGGGCTAAGCATTCTTGCAGCAGTGGACTTAATCACATGCTTAACTTTAAGCATGTCAATAGCCCCAGTGAAATTGGCAAGACTAATTATGGCCTCAGAGTTAAGCATGGCTTAAGTGCACTTTTGGATGACGGCCAGCATACTCAGCACCTTGCAAGGCTGATATTGCAGTGACCAAATTTTGTTTTGTAAGAATTTAGATTCAAACAAAACAACACAAAAATCTCCTTGCGTCTTTCTGTATTATCAAATTGGATTCAGGCCAAAATTTTACCATTCCCACCAGCACATGCAGCTGTTCTCTGAGAAAAGGGTGTAATTCCAATCCCTGAATAAAAGTGTACATTTCAGTGCATTTGCCATAAGCAGAAGTTTGCCATTTTTCACAGTAAAAGCAACTTTTCCTGGTTAGTGGTAGTTTCCTTGTCTCCAGTGAAAACTGCCTCAATTTCCTATGGAATGTTTACAGGCAGGAACAGGAAACAGTTTCATTTTATTGCAAACTCAAAGTGTATTTCCCATTTCATCAAGCCCGAGAAGCATGCCTTTCAACCCCGCAGGCTGATCTGTGGCTAGAACACTGGGGAAACACTTTCAGGTACTGTAAGACTTACTTCAAGACCTCAACAAGCTTAAAAGAGGGATTTCAAGAAGCAACTTGTATCTCCAGGGAAGGCAGCATAGTGAGGTGCTATGAAGTAAAGTGCCACTGATATACTTTCATGTACTCTGCCTGCAGGAAGAGAATTTACTGAAATAACATTGAATCCTCTTACAAATGCAGTGAAAGTTGTTCCTCTGTCTCAGGACTGCTCCTTCCTTGGTGACAGCTCCCATGTTCTGCAGTACAACGTGACCGACCCACCCAGCGTGCAGAGCCCATGTAGGTTAAAGATCAACCTCACAGATGTATAAAGAGTTATATTTGCAGGCACAGACCATTTTGCAGTGAAACATAGAATAATATGAAGTGAATATCGTTTAAATGAGATTCAAGCCCATTGACAGCTCTTGCATGAACATGTACCCCAACATATTTCTCTCCAGCTATGTCCCTTGTACCCGAATGCTCTTCCTGATATGCTGCTGTTTAAGTGTATATGGACTTAACCACAGTGCAGAGCAAAAGTAGCACTTGCTACCCTTGACAGGAGTCAGAGCAGAAGTCACTCAATTTGCAGTAATCCACACACTAAAACCCACCACTGGGGAACTGCACTTCCCCACTGTACTGCTTGCCATCTCCTCCAGAATGAATCTGACCTTCAATTACTGCTCTGCTGTCTTTTTCTTTTCATTCACATATATTCATTTTCCCCGCTACAAACCAAATTTTTTCCTTAGGTTACTTAAATTCTCAGCTTTTCTCCTACTACTTAATGCCGCCTGTGCCTGCTCCCTTGCACCTCTGGAAGTGAATGTATCCCAGCAATCAGTTTCTCATAGATGAAATAAAATAACTGCTCTTGCGGAGAGGAAATGGGAGAGGGGAGGGAAGCAGGAAAGAAGTAAGTCCCTTAACTTTGAGCTCTGTAGCCGCCAGTGCTTTTTTAGCAATGCCCTCCCAACTTGCCAGAACCTGTCAGTCTAGCCTTCCTATTATCACTTCCACTTTGAATTTCTGCTGGAATGTACTCGTTTGTTGATTTCCCATTTGCTCTTTGGCGAGGTTAATGAGGAGCAGCTGCAATACCTGTCCTAACTCCTTCATCTCTCCTTCTTCCCCCAGCCCCCTCTTTTGAAACCAGTCACAAACGTACAGCTGCTCTGGCTTGGAGACCCTACACAGAGCTTCTAAGCAATGTTTGTTAAACAGATCTTCAATTAGCTCTAAAACCCCCAGGTTTAGCTCTGGAAACACTCAGTTTAGCAGCTGAGTTTTCAGTTCAGTCAGCTATCAACTATACTAATTTTTAAACCCCAATCTTTCTCTAAACTCTTAGCACTGAAGGAGGGTCTCGCTTTCTATGTCCACCTTTGCTAAATCACACAAGAGTGCCCGAGGTGACATTTTCTGCTTTCTAAGAGGCCAAAAGACTATTTTGCTATAATATGTTCAGTCCTGCTTTTAATGCTTGCCACCTTCAGGTTCAAGTGATTTCAGAATCCACCCCTATCCATCATCTATCAGAGTCATTATATTAGGCCCATCACAGTGGTTCAGGAGAAATGAGGTCACTTTCCTGGAAGGATAGTAACTGCTGATTTATTTAATAAAAAAGAATGTAAGCACAGCAAACTGCGTAATGGAGTGGGATAGTGTGAGTGCCTCCCTTTGCTTCCTAGATACTCTTCTTCATTCTAAATGCCAATGATTACTTTTTTCCCCCAGGAAATCCCTTTTGCTCATTTATTGCTTGTATGTGACAAGACTAAAAGGAAAATCTGAGGCTCATGTTTGTATATGACTGTACTCAATATTTTACTGTGTTTTACTGTGTTGCTATGTCCAAGCATAGGTCCTCTCCAGTCCCATGTAAACAGGTCTAATCATTTAAATGTGGAGTACAAGTTCAAGCAGTCTGGAAAAAACAAGACTTTGGCAGTGTAAAATGTTACAGGAGGTTGAGTGTAGAAAGCAAAGATGAAAGGTAGTAAAGGCAAACCTGCTGTGAGACAGCACTCTGAGTTATTTGCTATCACAAATGCATGATAGCAAAAAAAATTTGTTATGCTATTTTAAAAAAGAAAGCCTAAAATAGTTTCTACAGCCTACAAACCTGTTTATCTAAGTTGCACAGGTTTTCTAGCCATGCTAGCACTGCCAATGCTGTTTCCTGCAAATTCTAAGGCTTTAATGGTTCCTCTGTCCTGTTCAGCAGTAGAAGGGTGCATAATAATCTGCAGATTTTTAAAGGAACAAGAATCTGAAATCATGCTTTGTTGCAATGAGTATTTTCTTCCAAGATTCAACATGCTCCCTTCCTCTGCACACATCAGTGACTGCGTCCTCACGCTAAGCAGGGTGAAACACTTGCAGTTCCTGGACAGCAGATCTACACAGCATTTGAATGCCATGAGATAGCTGAAACATTCAAAGTTTATTAAAAAAAAATATGGGAGTCATCATGAGAAATGTCTGTTTACTTCCCACTGGAGGAATTTGAGACAGTTCTGAGGAAGTAGCACTTAATAACAGTGCAACATTTTTGCAGTCACTGTGACATGAACTCAGTTTTTCTTGAGAAATTGCATAGTCTGGAAAACTATCAATGCAGTGAGAGACAATATATCTTTTCCTGTTCAGAAAATTAAGCTTTTTGGTATAGCAGAATTGCTCTATCATAGGGGTATTTAAGAGCAGAAGAGATCTTTTAACAGGATTATAGTGAGGAAAATCGATCTAATTCATTATGGAAAGGGCAACAGTAAATGAAGTCAAACTTTTTAGAACTCTAATCCAAAGTATTAGAGTTTCTTTCTTTCCTTTCTTATCAGTTAAATACAGCTGATATAAAACAGTAAAACAGTTTATTACAGAAAAAACCAAACATGCTTGTAACAGCATATTGTCATCTTCATGTCTAGAGATTAATGCAATATATCCATGTACCTTGATTCAAGACGAACATTTCTTGTTGAATTCAAGTAAAATTCTGGTGGTTTGCAGAAAATTTTGCAGACAGGAGAGGCCAACTTTGCTGTGTAAACTATGATATGAATTAGTTATTAAGCTCTATTGAAAATATTTATCAATCTTTGTTATTTAGACAATTCTGTTACTGTAGTGTCTGAGCGCTTTACATTTTTGTATTTCTTCTCTAGATGTCTCTGCACAGTATGTTGATTTTCAAGATGAGGAATGAAAACAGAGAGATTGTGGCTTGCCTTTATAGCTTGAAGGCTATCATGGTCAGCACTGCGGGATCTTATCAGCAGGTGCATCAACTCTTGCAAATGGAAATCACAATAATTTTCTGTCACCTAGACTCTCTAGACAATGTATCTAAAAGGATTTCAGTGCTGTGTTGTGGTATCACTCCATTTCAAAGCCAGTTCACTTGGGTGGGAAGCTATCTAAACTGTAAGGAAAAGCCCTGGAAAGGAGTAAACTGTAAATCACATTCAGGCACAGTTGATATTAGTGACAGAGAAGGTGCTTTCCTTCAGAGCCCTGAGCCTTCTCAAGAAGAATAGCTACAAATGTGCAGCTGCTCTGGCTTGAAGACTTTACAGTCTTTTCATTCAAACCTGATGATGGGCTGCTCTTTCCTGTGAAAGGGCAGCTGGAGGATAAATATGCAGTTACAGTGGTACCTTGTGTCTCTTTGCATAGAGTAACCCCTGCCTGAGGTATTTCACACTCCATCTCCTATTTTCTGCAAGAATGCCTTAATCACCAATCTATAAACTAACTGTTGGGAAGTGAAAGGGCATCCAAGGCTCTCCTGCAGTAGCTGTTCCACTCTGGTTCATAGCTCTAGAGGAAAGGACATGAAGCAAAGTTCAGTCTTGACAACAGGCTGTGAGTTGCTTGGGAAAGGAGAACTCTCAGTTTCCCTGCTAGCTGATAGGTTTCTCCTTATACACTTTATCCAGTGTAAAATATAGTCAATAAACAGACAAACAAGGTAAGAAGTGATACTCTGCATATGTATGTATCTCTCTGAGCTCAGTGAATCTTGAATTCTTTGCTATAGGCTGGCATCGCTTTGCCAAGAGCATTCCCCTTGCCCTTGAAAAGCTATAGACAGCTGGATGATTAGGATACTCCTGCTGGGAAGTCTCAGATAAGGGTCAAATACTGTAGGGCAAAATGAACTTCAGCTTGGGTTTTCCACATCTGGGGGGAAGCTCTAAAGCACTAAGGTCCTGAACTGGAACAATAAGCAGCAGAACTAAGAAAATGTGTTTTGCTATGTAATGCTGTGGCTACACCTCATCACTACAGTGATTTCAACTCTTCCCACTCTCTGTTCTGTTGCCTTTCACAGCATTTCTGAACTTTCTGGATGCACAAAAATGACCTCCTTTACTCTGAGATATCAACAGGAAAAATTTCAGTGGGATAAATGGATCAGGACTATCAAAATCAGATCAGAACAAGTACTATTTTTTTTTTTTTCTGGTTTAAAAGATGACTCACCTTTTTCACTGGATGATCAAGTTGAGTTGTAAAACCCTGGCTCATGTTAGAGAAATCTGACTTGAGGCCAACCTTTTTCCTCATAAAGACTGGGGCTCAGATAGCACACAGGAAAATAGCTTTAAAAAGTATTTAGCAGCTGGTGAATAAATAAATCAGAACAATCAAGTCTATGAATATAATATATTAGAAAGCTTGGAAAAGTTAACTTCTTCTTAATTACAGACTGTGAAACATCACCTTTTTGTGGTTGTAAATAAGGGTGACATTAGACCATCAGTCTGAAGGAATATGGCATCTGCAGAAAACATGTTAAATGTCTATTTTTCTTATTTATTTTTCTTCACTTTTACTATGACTAGTAAATCAGATCTGGTTTGTTCTCAGGCTTCATTCCTGTTCTCTTGGTTTTTTTACCAAGTTTTCACTGTCTCTTCCAGCCTCTACAAAATTCCTCAGAGAAAATTAGGAGTGGCTTGCAATAAACATATAATTTTAGAATTGATATAAATGTGTGTGGAAACATGTGTGTACACACATAATCTGCCTCTTTATAATTCTGAATCTCACTTTCATATTTCCTGAGTAAGACAAGGCTATTTGTAGGCACTGCAGTACCAAAGGAGGTAAGGGAAGCTTCAGATGCTACAATTTATTCATGTAGCAAGGCCGTCATTAACCACTGGCAGAAGATTTAATTTCAAGAGTTGTTATTGTAGTGTGTCAGGAAAACTTTGGTGATGGGGAAAACATTATGTTTTTGACTCAGTTGCTGAAAGGAATTTGGTCTGTTAGTGGCCAAAGAACTAAAAATTAGTATCTCAGGAAATGAACTGGATATGATTACTAATCTGCCATGCAACAGAAGAAATCCATCTCCCATTGATTCTGGGGCATCTATAAATGGTGTTGAACAATAACCATTTGAATTGTTCACTGTGTCGATTGCCAGACTGATATATTGCACTGCCAAGCTGGTGAACTGGCAGGATCTCATGCTACAACTCTACAATTCAGAAAAGAATTCCAGAAAGCGGAGGAAGACTCAAGATGAAACCAGAATCCCAGGTGCAGAAAACCAGGGAAAATGGTAAAATATGTGACCATCAAAGACATCTTCTGTAACTCAAGCAACTAAAAGAATCATATCTTATTTTTTAGAAAACAAAACAAACCAAACATTGTAATTAAGAGCCTTGGTAGCTTTTTTTTTTTTTTTTTTTTTTTTTTTTGCAGATAGAGCTATCAAGAACAGAGGCATATATCTTTGTTCAAAGAAAGAGATGACTGAAGACTTAAATACAAGGTCCTAGGAGTGGGAAGACCAGTGGAAGCTAGGGAAGGACCAGAAGGAAGGACTAGGCACTCTCAACATTGATAAAATGACTGGTATTATTTTCCAAACCTCATTAAAAGGCAGAATTTCCCAATGCACTAACAGAGACAACATCTTTCAGCTGGCAGTGACTTATCTTAGATTTAAGCTACATTGCTGTATATTGATTTGTTGACTCTAATCAGGATGTTCTCCTAAGCAATTAAATCTTGTCTGAATATGCAGGAGTTGCTGCTTGCCTCTGCTAATCCTTAGATTTCAATCATTATTGACATACAAGATTCAACCACTACTAGACAGAATGTGCGTGACTGTCCGTTTTAATGGACACTCTGTCCATTGTAAGACTTATCCACTCCCACACAAACTCGTATCTTCTAGCATAGTCTCCTGCCTTGAATCATGCCCTGGAGGAACCTGTCCTCCGCTGACTGCAGAGGGAACCTGCATTGACTAGTCTCTGATTCTAGCACTCAGTTTGATGTTAGTCATGCCGCTTCTTTTCATCCCTAATCAGACTACCCGGAGCAAGTCTTTGCTTCTTTGGCTTCTGCAGCACAGAGGGAATATGATCATTTATGTCTCCAAGGTAGCAGCAGAACATCAGTACCTTCCCTGGCCAGAGGAAGGGGAGGGAGAAACTGTGACTCAGATGTGCATCTGAGTCACAGTCCTCACAGCAAACATCAGGGTGGTGCTGCTTTCACCGTGCTCCTCTCTCAGAGCACCATTTGTACTCACAGCCTCGCTCACTCCCTGTTTGCATGAGACCATTCTCACGAGGGACTGAGGTACCTGCCCTTGTGTACTCGATTTTAAAATTTGGACGACATTCTCTAATACATGGAATAAATGTATAATTATTTCTTTGAAAGGAAAAAAAATGTACCAAATAAATCCTTCTAAAATATCCACGTCGGCCCTTAAGCTGAGTTTGGCTGGACTTCAGGCACTAAACAAACATTTCTGCATGCCAAATAATCCTCTTTCCAATTGGAAAGAGAATGCCACAGAGGAATTTTATTTAAAATTGACAGAAAATCCAAAACCAACACAGAGCTGAAGGTTTCCCAAACTGTTCTTCCCCCTTCCTACATCGGAAGCAAACAGTGACATAGTGACATTCTTAGACACCAAATAAAGAGCAAGCAGGTGGTCAGTATAAAGACAGTGGTCTTCCTCACATGTTCTAAGACCCAGGAGTGGATCTGGGCTTTGTGTGAAGATTCAGGAGGATGATAGAAGTAATAATTATTTGAGGGCCTGCTGCAGTTCAGAAGAATGGGTGTAGTTCTGGTGGAGCTTGAGGTGCTCCTATAGGATGTGGATTTATTTCTGCCTCAGAAGACTTCTATGGGCATTCTGAGATCCAAACAGAAAAAAGAAAACACTTTCATATGAGCAACTTTGGCAGAATTTTTTTCTGTTTTCACTGAAATTTCCTTTAGGAATTTACGTGATTTTTTTAGTTAGTCAGCCGTTACCATATAACCACAGTAACATTTTTATTCTCTCACATTTTGAAATAGTCTTGACCCAACATCAACAAGAGGAAGTAAATTTAAAATAGAAATTCTGCTAAAATACCAGAGATTATGCACAACATGTGAAAAAATACTGTGTTGAACTGAAATTGTTTACTTCATTAAACTGTTTTTTTTTTTAATTTCCTGTGTTGTTGCTGACATTATTTAAAAGAAAAGGAAAGAAGACAAGAAAGCTCAGGTTTATAAGAATCAGTCTGCTGCATCATCATCTTCAGTGTCATTATGTTTTGCTTTTCATTTAGACAGTGCAACCACATTTATGGTTAGGTCATCCCTGAAATGTGTATTTATTCAGCTGTGCCCCCTTTTTTTAGAGCAATATGAGTTCATATACTAGTTAGAATGTGTATTTTAAAAATGAAATAGAAACAGAATGGATCCACGTTTGGGTCATTTGGACCCAATTGAAAGTGTATTGAAAATGGGACTGCCAACACGCTGGATTTCTGGAGTCATCTGAAGACAATTTTTTAAGCACCTGAGGAATGATGTGAAATCTTTATCCTACTCAAAGCAAACACAACAGCCCGTCAGCCACTTTGGAAGTCTCGCTGGTTCACAGGAGATGCACAGAAATACGAGTGTGCTGCCTGGTGCAGATGTCACCACACATCACTGGGAGGGGAGGCTGGCTCGTCCTGCGAGCAGTGTACTAGCAAGAGTACAGCACAGTGCCATACCCCTGGCACTCCTCTCGCCACAGGGTTTCTTGCAGCAGGGTGCTGCCCTGCTGACACAGCTAACTTGCTCCAGCTCTGGATGCCCATTAGTCAGAGGCGGTTTAGGGTTTGCTGTGGGGCACTCAGCAGGAGGTGGAGATGGTGGAGACAAAACCCTGGTGCTGCACGGGATCGTCACTGACAATCTGTGTCACCAGAAACATCAATTTAGGCCATATAAGGATTTTAGGCTTGGGACAACCATTTGAAAAGCAGGAACCTTCTCAAGACAAGCCATATGAGGAGGGGGTTGGCCAGGCCTAGGAAGTCTGTATCAGATCACATTTGTATCCCTCCTAGCTCAATGTCCTATTTCTGACTGAAGGCAGTGCCAGTTATTTCAAAAGGAATTCAGCTGTACACTATTGCAATTTATCCCCAGGGAAAGCCTAGTTTTATATTTAGGGCTTGTGTCTTGAACAGAAGATTTATATCTATTTGAAAAAAAGCTTGATAAACATTTAGGTTTTTGGACAAGACACTCTCCAGTCCCTGGGGCGAAGCATTTTGAAAAGCCCTGGGAGGGGTGATGGGGGCCTCAGACAGACTGTTTAAGACTCAAGCCTTGGGGGTGTGGGAGGAGCTTATGCAAGAGCAAAGTCACTTTAGTTTTTGCAGGCTTAGGCTAGAAACAGGATAATTTCCAGGGAGATGTAAAATTCACATTTTCTGCCATGTTAAAAGAAAGTTTCTTCTTCAGACAGCATTTACTCCACTCTGAAACTGAAGGACTGATAACCACCTCAGTTCCCACCAGTGTGAGGTGCTCTGCACTTCCAGTGAACACCCAACAACTTCCAGTAAATTTGGTTCACCAGTCCTTTCTTCTCTGCCCTGCCAAACCCTGTCTGCCCCTGTGAAGCAGCTGACCCATCTAATCTGCAGCTGGATGAATGGTGATATGCCTCAGATGGGTCCTCTAAATCTGCTTCCTCCTTCAGAAGCACTCAGCTAACTAAAGATTTACTAGACTGTCAGGGGAAAACAAGGCATTCAGGAGACCCTCATGATCCCATCCTCAATCTCATTAACTTTCTGCTTTCCCAAGTGCCCTGGTGGCTGCGTGTTAACGAAGAGCTGTAATTGGTAAATGAAAATTGATTACACAACTGTTTGAATGAGGCAAATTGTCCATCTCTAGAGAAAAGGTATAATTTTCTACTGCACATAAATCAAATGCAGGTCTCTTAAAAGCACTAGGTAAGTAGAGAGCATTTCAAATTGGCTACAAAGTGCTGGACAAAGCACTTGGCAGAAGGAAGGGCATGGACAAAAATGACCTTAGCAGCTCTTTTCTATCTCCAGTTTCTGTGATTCTATGAATTTTAATTCTACTGCACAATTTAATTACCACTTGCAAAGAGCTGCAGAAAATGGATAGCCATTTTCTACTCTAGGCAGATCTTCTCTTTCATCTCTTAGATGTGAGGGTGCTTAATTGTTCCTACAGAGATGTGGACATAAAATTGATTCGTGTCTATTCAAAGGACTGTACATTAAGGCATCACAGCTAGAAAAAACTGTCAGAGGTAGTCCTAAAAATACCCAAACCCCTCTTCAGTAAAACAGTCTAAATCCTGCCACATTGCAAGACTACTCAATATCTTGTCATTTAATCATCCTAATATCTTCATGTGTCTGGTTTTGAATTGCTTCAGAGTAAGGGAATCAGAAGGGAATCAATTCCTTTACCCACTTACTCCATTTATAATAGCCATTTTACTAATGCCTAGCTTTGCCTTTTCCTTCTTAGTTAGAGGATAAATGCATTTCTAGGCTATTTTTGGAAACAGGGAATAATTCCCTTTCCTTGTGAGATGCCCTTGCAGCAGAGCTAATGTCACACCTTCCACTCTCTACTATCCTTAAAGAGGTCCTCCAAGCCTCGTGTCACTTTTCTTCTGAAGGGTCTTCATATTATGCAGTTGTTCCCGAAGCTGTTATTACAGTATAGAGACAAAAGGTTCTCAGTGTCTGGTCATATAAATTCCTAAATTATTAGCCTGTGTATTCATGAGATCATACAGTTTACAGTTTATTACCTGTGTATCCCTTAACACTTGTTTGCTGCATCATGATTTTCTGATTTTTTTTGTCATTTTTACTGGCTTCAGAATTTCAGATGTTGTTCTTTGTTGTCACATATGTGGTCAACATCTGCCTTGCCCATTCCAGTGCTGCAAACCTGGTGCGTTCTAGAGCACAAGCCTGATGGAGTCCATCGGCACAGCTTTCATTCCTCAGCCAGTCAACATTTCTGTTAGAAGTGACATGTTTCATGATTTAACATTTCTTGTGCATACGTATGCATTCTATTCTCATGCTACATCTGGGCAGTTTCATCTCACAAGTTCTCTGTTATTGCAGGAACTAAGGAACTGGTGGTATCTTTGATCTTCCTACGGCAAGTCATACTGTGGGAATTTGGTCTGTACTTGTTGTAAGGTAACAGAGTGCTCTGCGATATGTGATGAGTAGTGTTTGGTGATGGATGTTTAGAGTGCTATGTTCTTTCATTCCCACTAAACTAAAAGCTTATCACTTGTGACAGCTGTGAGTTTTACAGCCCAGATGATACCCCCAATTATTTTTTTTTTTCAAGTGGAGCTATTACTTTTAAAGGATTAACCTGTGCTCAGCAACAGCTTCTAATATTGTGCTTCTGTTGATGATTTTTTCTCTTGTTTGCATTGCATTGATTTGTTTATGTAGTGTTTGATATGTTCTAAAACCTAAAATTATCCTAGACATAAAGTCCTTTCATGTTTCAAGTTTTCTAAAAATGCCTAAGGATGGCAGGTGTCTAAGATTTTCATCAGTATTAAGGAGTTTAACTCCATTTGATAATCCTGATAGAAATGATTAATTCAGCATGGTTCATTAGTCCATAAAGGTAACTACTCCACCATTCATTATAACATGAATTTAGACGAGAGGATTAGGACCTTAAGTAGCTCAGTTTAGCTCACAGAGTGAATAGTTTTTGCAATGGTGCAACAAATAATCATTTGTATTCAAACGCTCTCACTTCTGGTAGCCTGATTTATTCCAACTCCCTGCACCAGAAAGGAAAGCACTATGTTCTATGACTGTGCTGAATAATGAATTCTCCCTAAAAGCTGGCGTAACAGACAAATAAACACTTTAGCCATGGGAAGGCAGCAGCAGAAAGGTGTTGAAACTTGCCTAAAGCCACACAGGGTGTTAGTGTCAGAGACCAGATTAGGATTTTGCAAGTCACTCAGCAGTCTCACTTGATTTGGTATCTGGGAGTTACTCACAAAGAAATTTGGCAAGCTTTGCTGATGCTCCGACCACTGGCATTGAGGTAGGAGGATCTGAGGAGAAGTATGTGTAGGACAAAGATTCTGCCACAGCTTCCTTTCCCTGTAGTGTGTATATGAAAACAAAAAGGATCTGGCAGAAAGGTGCAAAAACTTTAGGTAGAAGCTGTAACATACATTCTGTGTGACTGTGAAGTAAGTTATGATGGGTGGGGACTCTGCTTTGCTGAAAATTCACTGTGAGCAGGGAGGTGGCCCTTCAAGATGTTACTGCCACCACCCAGTTGATTTCTTTTTTTTTTTTTTTTTTTTTTTTTTTTTTTGTCAGAAAACGAATCTCCAGGATCTATCTGCAAAAAGGCAAAGCTTGCCAAATGTCAGTCACCCTTTTTCTCTTTTGAACAGCAACCCAAATCCTACTGGTCTAATAAGTTCCCTGGAGCTAATTAATGACCATCATAGCAAATTTACCAATATAGTTCCTACCTCTGAATGCCACTCCTGTATTTGGGACATCTATGCCCTAATTGCCCTTCAGGAAGACTCACTGACCTGAGCGTGCTGAATTGGTTACTCATATAATTCCCTCTAACAGGAGGGAATCAGGTGAATTGACTCTGTTTTTTCTACTTACGTTCTTTAAGGGTTGTGTGCCAGATAAAATACTGAAGATTAGGATTTCTTAAATGGAGGATCATATCCACATACCTTCACACACATATACTATACCATTCCTGGAATCCCTGAAGAGAGTGACGAAGAGGGTGTAGGGGGATAAGCAGAACTTTAAGAGCATTTCTGCCCTCCTTCATAATTCTTATAATAATCTGTGGATTTTGATCAGTATCTTCAAGACAAAAGACAAAGTTGCCTTTTCTGTTCACTCTCCAGCATTTGGTAACAGTTCAGTATTTCTAGCTGAAGAACATACACCATTTTTAAAGCCTATTGCAATGTCATTTTTCTCCCCACACTGAAATAATTTGTTTTCCCCGGCTCCTTCTGTGGATGAGTAGGCAAGGATGGACAGCAACAGTTAGCACAACCAGTGGCATTACCCACAGTCACACCAGCATAGCTTGAGTGAGGTTCATGGAGCACCATTCCAGGTACAGGTCTTTGAGACCTGCCAGTTTCATGCAGCTCAATGAACGACTTAATTCACAGTAATTGCAACATCTATAACAATCTTCCCTAACCCAAGTGGAATTCATAATTGGACACAGACATATTCCCCCAGCTGCAAAGTTCCTATAAAAGCACTATTTAAAACTAATGGGTCAAACTCATTCTCAGTGTAATTCCACTGAAACTGACGGTGTGAATCAATCTGAAATTGAGTAAGTGGTGCCTAAACCCTTTCCAGCTATGGGCACCAAAGTCTGTGATGTGGTACAGCAAGTGGGAAATAGAGAAAGCAACAAGAGTGTAAGAGCAGAAAGTTTAAATGGGGAAAATCTAAGCCTGATCAGCATTTTTCTTTGTGGTCCAGGAGGGTTTGTCACACGTATATATATTATAACTGCATATATAAAATGCAATTATACTGTTGCGCATAAACATTTGGAGGAATTTTTGCTTCATTTCAAAGGTTTCCAGAATGCAAACCTGGGAAATATCACAGATATGTCAGGCAGACTGGGAGCCACCTTAGTTTTCACAATCATTGCAAATGCTTTTATGAAACAGATACTTTTTCTGGCTAGATTAGATCAAGAGCCATAATAGAGATTTAGAAATATTAGATAATCAGAGCACATTTCAAATAACAAATGGTTCGTTGCCTCTGCTCTAGCACCTATGCTCATTGGCAATATTCATTTTGTTGGGATCTAAGTGCATTTTACTGATGGCACGTAGTCTGTGCACTGACATGACATGATGGGCATGTGGAAGAGAAAAATGAAGCCATTTTAACCACTAAAATGCCACTCCAGTGAGAAAAACAACTGAAGCTCTAGAGAGTGTCAAGATTTGTGATTCATGCCCAGGGACTGTCACAAGGTAAGCAGCAAGTGACCCCAGTAGAGATGGTGGAGAATAAGGAGAGATGGTGAGGACTTAGAGAGTGCTTTTTCTCAGAGTCATTCCACATGCGAGGCCAAGAAATCTCAGCAGCAATTCTCTGATGAGGTAATAGGGTCACCGATCACTCATGATCACTAAAACTCTACTGTTACCTTTCGTAAAACTGGAGCTGGCAAACAGATTTAGGATTTCAGTGTAGTTAAATACGTTTTACCCGCTTAGATTACTCTGCATTTTCAACATTATGGAGCATAATATATTCAGGAACAATAAGGAATGATACTTAGTGATAGATGACCATCAGTTGTCACTTATAAGTTGAGGATAATGTTTGTAACTACAACTGGGCAAACACTGTAGGATATTTTAAAAATGATATTTTGATTAACCATTATATGAGCAATCATCTGTTCTTAGAGAGAAACAAACAAACAAACATATAGTTGTTCAGATATATGTCAGGTGGATATTTATATTGCTCTTTTGAAGTTTATTTCTTTATCTTCTTATAAAAGTTTTCATTGTCCAACCAGGCAAATTAAGTGCCCTGTTGCACAGCAGAAAAAAAAAAAAAAAAAGTAACACCAAACACTTAGACACAGTTTTAAATAGAGAGTTTGCTGGTAAGTAGATGATTAAAAAAATTCTCAACATGTTCATTGAACAATGATGATCAAAAAAAACAAACATAAAAAACAATATACAAATGGCTACATTTGTCCAAAACAAATCACAAGATTTGCACACTTGTTTCCAAGCATGATCTTGTTCTGCTTGTAAGGACTGTAGAGATCCTGTGGGATCAAAGATATTGTAAGTCTGAGGATTTGAATTAGAACTAAAATTCTAAGACTTTTAGTTTCAAGTGCAGCAATGTCTCAGTGACAGATAATCCACCCCACACAAAGACTCAAGGGGCCCTCCCACAACAGTGTCACATAGAAACACAGCATTATTTCTCACCATTACGTCTGCCATCTAGAATCTTGCCACAGGGAACTGGGTAGTCTTGTCATTGCCTTAGCTTTGATCTTACTAACAAAAGTCATTGCTATCACATATATGCTCAATCCTACCAGTCAGTCAACTGTACTAGCAGCATGCAAGCTACTAGACCAGTTTGGAGTTCCAAGACTACACAGCTGCTCCATTGGGTTTTTTTCCATGCTGTTCATAAAATGATCATAAAATTCACCTGATTTGGAGCTTTTCTGTGCTGGATACTCAGTCAAGCAGCATAAGCGAAGCCATATCATTACATTATACTTTGTGTCAAATGAACTAGGACCTTGGTTCAAACAAACATGAGCAGATGCAAACATGAGGCTGACCATTCTCTAGAAGGTTTGTAAAAGCAGATGAAGGACTTTGGTTTGAACTGTTTATTTCTTTTGTAGACTTTTGGGTTTTACGTAATTTACAGTAAAACACTAAGCAAAACAGAGTCCTGGATGGAATCCCTACAAGAAGAAACTGGAAAATAGTGCTTTTGAGCCAAACATAACTTTGCTCTGGTGCATTCAAAGCCTGCACACAGGTAGGTCTTTTACTTGGGATTCCTTTGTAGAAATGGAAGCAAAGTCCCGAGTCTACACACTCCGGAGTGTTGCCTTTTTCCAGCTTCCCTTATTTTTTAGCTTTGGCTTGTATCTTCAAGGCTGATATATACAGCATCATGGAGTGATTCCTCTGGGTATTTGAAAGTGGAGGAGCTAACTGTGTAGGTAGGTTGGTAGTAGATAGGTAGATAGGTCGACACAGTCGTCAAGATGTGCTTGAAAAAATAGGGAAGGAAAAGAGTAAAAACAGCCCAGGACACTTGTCTCAGAGACATACCATGGTTGTAAACCATTCAGTTTCCAGTAAATGTAGATCTCTGCCAAGTGTCTGCTTAAATGTTTGGTCCCATAATCTAAGCCTATCTTGAAAAGAGTTAGCTGTTAGTAAAACTTTCTATCATCCAACTGTCTTGTTCCTTCTAGTCTTTTCTTTTGCTGCTCCAGTCAAAGTTGTTTTTCATTTAAATGTGGTAAACATAACAAGCCCTTTCATGAAATGTTAGAGGTCAAGTACACTCCCCATTTTATTTAGTATATATTTCTTTACTTCATTTAAAAGAACAATAGCAAAACCGCAAACTGAAACCAAATATCATCAAGCACTGAAAACAAAAAGATGCTTATGGGATTGGAGTGCTGGAAAAAACCCAAACATTTTATTTCCCAAAGCATTCAGAAAAGCACATTTGATCTTCTTATTTCATTCTTTGGTGACTGACATTTCAGCCACCCATCCTGGGTTTAATTATGTGTGGTCCTACCAGCAAATCTGTCTGTTCCTGATTGTACTGCTTACCTACGGTGTGATATGGATTAAAGCACATAGCCTTGTGATGCCTAAAGACACCTGAATTTAAAATGGCTGCAGAGGTGTATTTAAGAATATAGCTTGATGTCAAAAGGCTTACACATAAACAGTCTCCTTCTACTCATAGTACCCAAGTGGGAAATGGAGTGAATCCACTTTGTCTCAATTGTAATTTTTTGGGTTTGGTGAAGATGCAAGGTATGCTCTGGGATTGTCCAAAACAAATTACTCTGTATCCACCCTTAGACGCTGGAGCAAGAGCTGCCTGGACTATGAGTACCACTTCTGTGTGTTCTCCATCAGAGGAGTCCTCACTCCTACTGCACATAGAAGGCAGAAGACACCCCCAGTGGCACCAAGCTCCTTAGAGTATCACAGTTACTCTGCTCACTCTTTCATGTTTCCTCTCTCCTCAATGCTTGAGCTCAGACCTGCACTTTGACTAAGTACTTTATTGGGAATTGCTTTGCCTTAACCTTCCTCATTTCCAGACTGTAAATATAATTTTTGGGTGTCTGCTCAATATTTCTATAATCTCACACTTCCAACCATTTCTTTTAAACAATAATTCTAAATAAAATAAAAAATACAGACCCAAGGAGGTGGAAATAAAGAGAAATCCAACCTCCTACACCACTAATTCCTGTTCTTTTCTAGCTTCGTACTTCATAAGATCTCTCTCATGTATGGACTCTGTGTTCTGTCTTGAGTTCTGTCCACTCTAAGTCTAAATATGGCATATTTATTTGCTTGAATTTTGTCATGCTTATATTTTTGGTAATATTTTTAAATTTCATTTTTATCGTTTTGCAGCCCCTAGTTCTGGAATGTCCTTTAGAACTATTTCTGTGTGAGGGACTGCTGGACTGTGCTGTTCTCTCATATCACAAGCCTCTAGCACACATAGCTACTCCAAAAATCAATAAAACAAATAAACAAGATGAAAGAGTTTTCGCTATCATAACTGTTAATTAGCATGTTTCACCTTGTTTGATGTTCTATAGTTTTAATCTGTGATGATTTATATGCATTCCTATACTTTATATATTCAAGACAGGGACGTTTATGAGTTTGTGCCATCTTGTACTTTTAAATAAAAAGACATCAATTCATAAACTTCCATATTTCAAATGTTAAAATACCTTCATTAAAAAAAATACACAGAAGGATATCTTTAAAAAATAGAAGCATTTTAATTATCCAGTATGGTCCTCTATAATTAGCCCTACAGGTAGTGGGAAGATTAAAAGGAAGATATTAAATCTAAGTCAGTTTCAGTAATTTGCTGTGTGAACATGTATGTTATATCCACGGAATCACAAATTGTCCAAACTTTTTGAGTTAATGATGAGGTGGAATTATTCAGCATCATGAGTCATAACTGAACTATTTCTGTGTCCTTGCTCAGGTACTGTGTGGTGTGCACCACTGGAGGAAGGAGCTTTAAATTTCTCTTGGAGGGGTAAGCTTAAATAACCGGGAAAGATGAACTGCGTCTGGATAAGTCACAGTGGAGAGATACTAGAGAGTATCAGGAATAGCAAGCCCCTCAGAGAAGAAATAACAGAGAAGGGTTTGTCTGGCCTAGTAAAACAAAGCAGAGAGGGATTGTAATTACTGACTAGAAATATGAAAGGAGCTAGAAGGCCTGTAGGGGAAGAAGAGGTATCTGAGCAAAGACACTGAAAATTAAATTAATTTTAAGAGGCACTGAGGACACTGAAGCTACATCGTTAAAGCATACTTTTAATCATTCAAGCACTTTAGTTTTTAACGCTCCTTCCAGTAAAGAAAAGTAGCTATGAAAAGTGAATTATTTTTGAGCTGGACCATGTTCAATTTATGTATAGCATTACATGTAACAGAGTTGCTTGCAACAGCAGAGGTCTGGGCTGTTGGGCCAACATTTCTATAGACTCAGGTGTCCTAAAAGCTCATAGCTAATGATGAGAAAAGATGGGGAGTTGAGTGAAGAAGCACCTGAGGAGTCAGATCAGATGCTAACAGACAGCTCCTTCTCTCTTGTACTCAAGTGTTTGAGTACAAGACCTTTTCGTAGATGACTGCTGTGAAGAAAAGGAGGAAAAAGATCCCTCAATCAGCCTGGTAATCACAAATTAAGACCAAGAGCACCAATAGCAGCACCTTAGTATTCTGCTCTAAAAATATCACAGTATGCCACTGTTATTTTCCAGTAGCTTCAGTGCTGCATTCATGGCGAAACAATGTTTGTTTATTTATTACCGGCCAGTTCTTCTGTGTATCAACTCTGAGTGTGCATATGGTCAAGAGGAGAAAGATCCTAGAGTTTGAGTAACCACTAGGAAAAGAAAGACCAAATTATCAAGCAAGGAGGTGCCAACTACTCTCCTAGGATACTGGCACATTCCAGGAGTTATCCTGTAATAAGTACTGAGTCTAGAAAGATGATTTCTCATGGGAAAGGAGTTGCCTGCAAAGAAATGTTGGCAATAACAGCTGAGGCATCTGTCGAATCATTTCCAGAAAGAAGGCGAGAAGGCACACAAAGATTGATTCCAGGGAAAAACAAAGATGAGGAGAAAAAATGGACACTAACACATTTTGTTAATGCTCTAAGAAGTTATATTATTGTTTTTGATAACCTAAGGAAATGAAATGCAATCATATGTGTTAAGAGTTCCTGAATCTCGTAGCCCAACGAAAGCAATGCTGTCACAATTCCATGTGTCCAAGTCCAGCCAGTAGTAAGGCTGAGCAAGTATTCCCATTAGGCACACATGCATACGTATGCATGCTATACATATACATGCACATATACACATATATATTGATGTCTGGCCACACAGATCAACACAGACAGCATCCATGCAAGTGCAAACAGCACCAATGGCCTCATCAACTCAACAACTTAACAGAGATATACTCGGAATTCAATACAGTGAAGAACAAACGGCCCAGGAGATTCCTGGAGTGTGTGGAAGATAACTTCTTGACACAACTGGTGAGTGAGCCAACTAGGGAAAGTGCCCCACTGGACCCGTTGTTTGTGAACAGAGAAGGGCTTGTGGGTGATGGGGTGGTTGGAGGTCATCTTGGGCATAGCAATCATGAAAGGATAAGAGTTTTCACTTCTTGGAGCAGTAAGGATAGGGGTTAACAGAACTGCTACCTTAGATTTCCACAGGGCAGACTTTGGCCTGTTTAAGGGGCTCCTTGACAGAGTCCCTTGGGAGGCAGTCCTGAAGGGAAAAGGAGTCCAGGAAGGCTGAACATTCTTCAAGAAGGAACTCTTAAAGATGCAGGAGCAGGCCATACCCACGTGCAGAAAAGACGAGCAGCAGGGGAAGAAAAGTGGCCTGGCTAAACAAAGAACTTTGGCTGGAACTCAGGAAAAAAAGGAAAGTTTATGAACTTTGGAGGAAGGGGCAGGCAACTCAGGAAGACTACAAGGATATTGTGAGGTTATGCAGGGAGAAAATTAGAAGAGCCAAAGCCCAACTAGAACTTAATCTGGAAACTGCAGTAAAAGACAGTAAAAAATATTTCTATAAATACTTTAACAACAATAGGAGGGCAGAGAATCCCCATCCTTTATTGGATGTGGAGGGAAACATAGTGACAAAGGATGGGGAAAAGGTTGAGGTACTTAATGACAGCTGAATATGAGCCAGCAGTGTGCCCAGGTGGCCAAGAACGCCAATAGCATCCTGGCTTATATCAGAAATACAGTGGTCAGCAGGACTAGGGAAGTGATTGTCCCTCTGTTCTTGACACTGGTGAGGCTGCAACTCAAATACTGTGTTCGGTTTTGGGCCCCTCACTACAAGAAATACATTGAGGTGCTGGAGCACCTCCAAAGAAGGACAACAAAGCTGGTGAACGGTCTAGAGCACAAGTCTTATGAGGAGCAGCTGAGGGAACTGGGCTGTTTAGTCTGGAGAAAAAGAAGCTGAGGGGAGACCTTATCACTTTCTACAACTACCTGACAGGAGGTTGTAGCGAGGCGAGTGTCGGTCTCTTCTCCCAGGTAACGAGTGATAGGATGAGAGGAAATGGCCTCAGGTTGCACCAGGGGAGGTTTAGATTGGATATTAGGAAAAATTTCTTCACTGAAAGGGTTATCAAGTGCTGGAACAGGCTGCCCAATGAAGTGGTTGAGTCACCACCCCTGGAGGTATTTAAAAGTCATGTAGGCATGGTGCTTAGGGACATGGTTTAGTGGTGGGCTTGGCTGTGTTAATGATTGGACTTGATGATCTTAAAGCCTTTTTCCAACCTAAATGATTTTATGATCCTGTTCCCCTCTCTGGCTGATCAGGATGAAAGCCTATTAGTGGAAAATATATACGTGTATCCCTATGGTAATTGAACCTAGACAGTCTATCCTGTAGCTGGTCTCTGGATCCCCAGATTTTCCCACTTACTAGCATCTGGGCAAACAAAGTACTAAGACCTGCAACCCCGCTTCAGCTGTTGGTACTCTGACCTACACACACACACACACACACACACACACACATATACGCAGGCACACTACACATCTCTCCAGTAACTGGCCTCAGACAATCTTTGTTATCCAGTAGCTGGCTCTTGGATCCCCTTTTCCTCCAGCTGCATCATGTACAGACACACATGCAACAAGTTAGCTCTGCTAGCTTGTCCAGACCTAGTAGCTGGCCTCCCAGGAGCTGTCTCTCAGACAGTATCCTGTCACTCCAATAATTGTTCTGACATACACACCCACAATATAGGCACACTCTTCACTTTCTCCAGTTACCAGCACCAGAGACAAATGGGACCCCATGTCTCATGGTGACCTCCCCAGTGGCTGGCACTTAGGCCTCCATACACACACATGCACACAGAATAGAGATCCCTTTCCTCAAGAAAATAGTCAGGAACAGACTTGACTAAGAAGACAGGACAGAGTGTGGTGACCAAGAACAGGGCATGGCCAGACAAGTGTACTGGCCAGCAACCTGTTTACACGTGACAACTGCTTTTATAATCTTTTCTATCTGTCTTCCCACACTAATTTCCAAAGATCCAAAATAACCTTGATCCCTCCTTTTCCCAGAACTTGTTTTCTCCTCATGATAAAAATGTTCTTACTGGCATCCCATGATGTGTCCCATATCCCTTTAATCCCCTCAGTCTGTAAGGTGTCCAGGAAGAACACCTCCCATTGACACATCTGGTGGGTCTCCCATCCAGACGATGGGGACAGTTGTCCCCCTGCAACACCCCTGGGTCAGGGTGCACCATTGGTTCTGTTCAGGTTTTGGGGGTTCTCCAGACATTAGTGTTCTTCTGTGGCCTGCATATCTGTGAGTCTTTGTCTGTGTGCATCTGCTTTTCCCTTCTGCCTTTTCTGCTTCCCTTCCAAACACAAATCTTTTAAATTCAAAGATTAAATCTCACTATATTTTTCAGAGAACCAGAGATTTCAAAAATGCCAAGGCCTGAAACACTGTGTAAAAATGAGGTGTTGGACAGCAGAAAGAGACCCTATTAGGCCTTCACTCAGGGGAAAGATGGAGCATGACTCCAGTCTTTCTTAGCTACAAGAAAATCCACACCAGGGATCAAGCTTAAGATATAAACCTATGGGAAAATGGACTGTGTTAACTTCACTATAAATAGAATGAATTTGAGCAACAGTTAGAGGCTCCTTGACAGATTGGAACATTTTGTGCTGTGAAGTTAGGAGCTCTGGAACCAATATTGCCATAGTAAGAAGCTTTTTTCCTTGCAACTAAAATTAAGAAACATGAACGTAGATAATATGATGAATAGCACACTGACTGGGAACCTCATTGCTTGGGAAGCCTGTGATTACAGCAAGAAAAGAACAAAAGCTGTAACTGGAAATGGGATAAAATAAATGTGTGTGTGTGTGTAATAATAATAAAGTAAATCTAGATAGATCTAGTAAAAATATTGAACACTGAAAAGAGAATTAGTAACTTAGTCTGACAACAAGCTGCATGTGGGCTTCAATGTCACATGATAATAGACCAAATAGCATGTCTTACTTTATTTGAATTCACATAAAGCAGGTATTGCTTTTAAAATGTATATTCTGAGATAGTGAGCCTAATATTTCAGAGTCTCTCTTTCAGTTTGTGTAAAGTTATGCCTCTGTGTATTTCTGTATTCATTGATAAGTATTAAAATGTACTGGTTTAATTTTTGTGCTATCTATGCATTTTCTAATTTGTTCCATTCACACTGTTTGGAAATATTGAAGGGACTAGTACAGAATGGCAATATACTGGGTTCTTGTTAAGCTATGATTTTCCCCGAAGAAGCAAGATTTGCCACAGCAAGCAGGATTACAGTAACAGAGGCATTTAGAATTGAATTCAGGAAGGGTGTGTACAGGTATGCTTTTATGATTTTAATTTCAATGGGACAAGTTCATGTGCAGGATTATATTGGATTCAAAACAGTACTTGCATATCCTCATATTTCAGTGTTACAAAACCCCCGCAGATCATTTCCTACCACACAGCTCTGATAAAAACAGCTAAATATGGTTGGAATGTAACAGATGAAAAGAGTTGTTTTTAAAGGCTGCTTGCTATAGGTTAAGTGGCAGAACAGCAGTTTTTCATTTATTCCTTTGTAGATCTGCAGTGAAGAATTCCAGGGAAGGATATAGATTTAGCAACAAACAGATGAAGTGGTTGGGACGTCTTGGTCTAATGATATTTTGCATTATTTTTGTTTAAAATGGAGGAGTTTATGCCAGATCCTTATCCAAACATTTACTCATTTAAGCAGTTTCCACAGTAATTGACCATTGCAAACACCCAGAGTCTTATAGGGCTGGCATAATGGGCCTGCTCTTTATTTACAAAAATAAATCACAATTTAAATGTCACTTTGCAGTTCCATGCAGGGAACTGATAGCCAGCTGGAGAATGTTAACAATATGGTAGTTTACTTTTTTTTTTTTTTTTTTTTCATATAGTGGCCTTGAAATTTGTTTTCAAGGCTGACCAAAACCCCAAGACAACATAACAGCATCAAGACGGGTGAGCACAAGCCAATACTTTGGGTCCTCATTGTTGGAAGATGGCTTTTGGTGAACTGTACATCACAGAACTCTTCAAATTGCATACACACATACACAGATGCTATATAGGTGCATATCTTTCCAATGTAAGGTTATTTCCTGCTGTTAAATTCCTGAAGCTATATAAGCATCTTCCCCAAAGCTGGCAACAGGCACCAGCTAGAGCTGCCTGGAAGACAAGGATTTCCATTTTTATTCACATCTTAGAAGCTTCAGTGTTTGTTTTGTCCTGCTGATTTTGGAAGAAAAAGCACATTGGAATAAAAATTGCACTGGAAAAAAGTCTTCCCCTCTTAGGAGAAATAAGAAAGACCAGCCCTATCATTTCAATACGTATTGAGGGACAGACAGCACAACTATGCCATTGAGGGACATTAAGGTTCAGACCCCTGCTTTGTCTCCTTTGGCCACCTGGATCACTGTTGCAGCCTCTGGGGTACAAAATCACCCTGTTGTCCTCATTAATAGACTTTAAATTATTTATATACTAGCAAAACTAATGCCAACCAAAACAAACAGCCTTTGCTGAATCCGTGAACCCTACATTTGTGCATGTAAAATAAGACAAACTTATCCAGTGTACTAAAAGCTAGTAAAAAAAAATAGGTCTTTCGCACCAAGATGAACCTTTCAACAACAGATAAATTTCAACACCCATTATTGACAGAATATTTTTCAGTTAATAATAGTTCTATTTCTGAGCTGACAGAGATGATTTTGTAAGGAAGCACATCTTTCAAATGTGCATCTGGAAAACAGACTTTTGTTATTCTATTAGATACTAAAGCACACTGACCTGATATAGATACTGGTTTTACAGCTCATTACAATCTTGTCACCCACATGGTGAGCTCTCTCTGTGTCAGATAGATAGCAAAATAACCCTCTCCTCCAAAGAATTTAACTATTCTTTTTCATCTCATTTCAAATAAATTATCAGTCCAAATGGAATAATTTAAAATTATTTTAAAATCTATGTTTAGCTTTAAGTTTCATGCTTTGACAGACCTAGTTGTATGAATTTTTCTTCGGTAGCTTGTTTCTCTTTTCCAGCTACGTCTGATGAACTAAGAAGGTACTATATTTCCCTATTTCATTTGCTTTTGTTTCTCCACAGAGTATTAGTTACAACATTCCTACTATTCTTCAATTTGTGTTCTTCAAGTTTAATTTCAATTTTTGTTTGTTAGCCATGAAGGTGAAATCTAAGTGTTTGAAGCAGATTATGCTGTATCATCCTCCTGAAAGGGTCTTGCAAAGCTTTTCCATTGCTGTTAGTAGTTGCTATTACATTTAAGATAACAGAAAATGCCAGGTAACCTGTCTTCTATGTAATTCTTGTGTACTTGGCTAGCTAAAATGGTCCAAAAAATCAAATTAAAGCCATCTGGCCATTCTGCTGCTGCTCCAAAGATACTGTTCTCAGCTGTGCTTCTCCTCTCAGTGCATGTGACATGCTATTGCTCAGAAGGCATCCAGTCAACACCCTGTTTTGACACTTACAGAGACAAAGGGACATCTGCAAGACAGGCTGGAAATAGTAGGTCTGTGGATTTTAGAGAGGTGAATGAGAAGGGATGCACCAGAAAGGGCTGGCATAAGGAATGCAAAGGGTGTAGTTTTGTTAATTTTGACCTATAATTCAGGAGCAGAAGGAAAGCAGTAAAATTAAAAGTCAGAAATTTAAAACTGATAAAAAGGAAGGGATATTTATTCCAAAGACCAATTCAGCTGCCTTTTAACTACCTATTTTTCACAGCTAAAAGGAGTAAAAAACAGTAACAGAACACTACATTCTTTTCATGTTAGAAAGTGTAACTGAATGTACCCCAGAAGCAGCTATCTTGAGTAAAAATGTATCAGACTTAATAAAGCTACTTTAAAGATTACTAAAGCTTATTAAGCCAGTTATTAATAGAATCATTCAATTTTTAAAATTATAATGAATATGCATTTAAAAATAGATATTGCACAGTTTATCATTATTATGAAGGGATAACGCTAAATCTAATATAGCCTTTAAAGTCACTTGTTTCTGGACATGAAATGTTCAGAATAATGAACAGTCAGGATAAAAATCAGTCAAGATAATGATGGGTTGCATGCACTTATGTGCATGTAAGTGGAAGTACTGTGTGTGAGGAAACAGAGGATTAGGCCCCATTCACTTTAAAAATATTTTAAAAGATTAAAAATTATTATTTTAAACAATGGTAGAAAAGTGACTTTCTAGTGTAATTGAGATAAAAAAGTAGGCTGCCATGGAACAGAGATTAAAAAGTAGGCTGTCATTAGACCTCTAAGAGGTCATCCTGTCTATTCTCCTACCCTAGGCAGGGTTACATATAAGCAAACTTGAGTCTCATAACTCACCTGGCAAATGTTTGTCTAAATTGCTCTTTAAATCTCCAGTGAAAGACTCCATAGCTTCCTGAAACAAGCTAATCCGGCACTTCACTATCTTGACATTAAAAAGCTTCTTTTGCTAATGCCCACCCTAATTCTGTTGAGGCAATTCAAACACATCATGTTTTGTCCTGTTCATAGTGGCTATTATCACGTCTCTCCACATTCTTCCCTTCCCTAGACTAAACAAACCCAACTCTTTCAATCTTTTCTCACAAGTCATGTTTTTTGGACCTCGAATAATTCTTGTTGATCACCTCTGAATTCTTGCCAATTGGTACAGACATTTCTCGAACTGTTATCTGCCCTTAGCTGGACACAGTACCCTAGACAAGACTTTATTCATATGGCAAAATATTGCTTCCCATACCTTATATAGCACACCCCCACTTATACATTACAAGGATTCTTTTTTTTGCAGCAGGATAAATCTGCTGACTCGCATTCAAACTCCCTTTTGTTGGTCTGCCACCTACTCAGATTTTCCACACCTTGTATTTGTCCTCTTGACTGTTCCTATCAAGGTACAGCACTTATTTATCCTCATATTTTTCTTCTTATTGGGGCATTTCTTTGAACACTTGAATTGAAAAAAAAGAGCAATTTCTGAGTTCAAAAGATGAGATGCTTCCTCCAAAAAAGGAATTGTACATAGGTTAATAACGATGAAAACACAGGTAAAAAAAAGTTGCCATATAGAATTAGATGCATTTTCACTACTCCACATTTATCATTAACACAGTCTCTAATCTCTTATTATAAATGGTGACAGTAAAGTGACCTCTGGTACAAATTGCTTCATTCTGGCAACATTTGAGTTTTGACTTAATAAAAGGAATCAATAACTTCTTACTTGTCGTTTGTAAATAAAAAGAAAAAAATATGTGATCATTAACCAAACGAATGAATGGAAGGACTTCAGAGAAAGGTGAACAAATGTGTGGGTTTTGCAGGCTTGCCTAGAAAATTCAGGAAAACAACTGCATTTTTTTTTCACTTCCTGTTGACTTTTTGGAATAAAAGTTTTCATTCTCTTCAAATGAAAGAATAAGTCTGTATCTACCAAGATTTACTTCAGTCACAAGTCTTTCCTAGGAACATGAACCGTTCCATGATCAGCAGAATGCCTGAAGCCTGATTCCCTTGAGCTCCAGGTTTTGTAGTTGAACTCTCCTCTGAACAACAAATTCTGGCCAAAGCTTTTTTCATGACTAGAGCATTAACATTGCCTTGCTCCTCTGTTGCCACTCTGATTTCTGATTATACTTGAGCTTCTGGTTTTCTCTCAGTAAAGACTGCTTTGGACCTTCTTCTGTCCCAGACACTAATTTATTGAGATTTGCAGTTCAGTGTCTCTGAAAACTGAAGATATCTGTCAGATCTAGCTGAAAATGGAAAAGGGTTTCAAGATTATGAAAATAGAGGACAATAACAGACATCAAAACTGGTTGTTAACACCAATCTGATTTCCATAGGCAATCAAGCTAGAAAGCCTGCTGCTGTCTAAGCACTATCACATGTCTTTCTACAAAATACAAACTGCTTTGTCCAGGCTTTCAAGAAATAAATGGGACCAAAAGAAGGTCTTGCTGTAAAAGAAACTGTCTGAGGATCTGGGTGTGAGACGAAACCAAGGAAAAGGCTCCTGTTGGCCAGAGAGAGTTTGGATAAAACTCATATGAACAGTGAGACAAGGGGCAAAATGAAAACTGAAATTTCATGCTTAATTGCAGCTGGCATCAGTAAAATCCCCCTCCTAATTCACTCTGCAGCAACAGCAAAGACATTATAATGACAGTATGATTTAAATGCCAGTGATAATAACACAGGAGAACAGACACGTTAGAATTTGAGCTGGACAAAGCTTTTAGATATTCCATTTTAAATAATTTCTACATTTCTGTCACTTTCCCCTCTTCATTTAGAGATACTGGGAACTCTCAGGTGTCAAAAGCAAACTGTGAAAAAAATGAGGAAAATGTTATGAAAATTTGTGAGATCTCAGCCTAAATGTTTTCTGTGGTCATGTATCTGAAAAGTGAAACAATAGCCTGCTTGTCAGTTTTCAGTTATGATGCATTTTCTTTTTCAAAAAGTAAACAAAATCCAGTCCTCCTCTCCTCCCTTACAAACCAAAGAACTGACGGGGTCACAATCACATATATTTCCACTTAAATATTTATTTCTGAGGAAAAGGATTTTTAAAAGAGAGAGAAAGGAAACAAACTAGCAAAAGTATCTCTGATCTGTTTTGAACTTGATCATTAAATTGATAATTTTTCCTACCTTCTTGCTTTTCCAAGGTCCCTTCTGTCTTTCCTTCGGAAATTCCTTGCATTGTTTCAACAGCAGTTCCTAGTTCATTAATTCAGGCTTAGGCATCCAGTTCTTTTAAAATGGGGTTCCCTCAATCATTTTCTGGTCATGCAAGTAACCTTCTTCTCAAATAGTATTTTTTTTTTCTCTCAAAAGCAAATCCACCAGTATTATATTTCCCTATCAGAGAACAAATATATGAATTACAAATTCTTCCTTCTTCCCTCCCCACAACAGCCCATTGATTTCATGCACACTTTCCCAGAAAATCCAGCAGCTTCACATTCTCCCTGCCCCCAAATCCTTCAGGTTTCCCATTCCCACAGTCTACTCCAGCCCTTCTGAACGCACCCTGCTTCTTATTCCCAAGGACTCAATAAACAGCCCAGAAGCGGGGTGTCTTCTCTGGCAGCTCTTCCATATAACAGCACCAGCATGACAGTGGCAGCAGATGGGCTGCCTTGAAGCCTCTGCTAACAGCACGACGTGACAAACCAGTCTTCCTGTGGGGCTCTAATTTTTGGCTGGTTGGCAGGCTAGGAAGTGGGAGAATACGACCTCTCTCACTTCTGTACATAAGGCAGGAAACAAAAGCCTTTCCCTCCCTCACTGATTTCAGAGAGAGACAGGCTTAAGACCTTCACATTGTGCAGACAACATAGACTGCCCCATTCTCCTTTACTGAGCTGGAGAAGGTAAATACTTCCCACTGCTACATCACCTGCCTTCCCATGGCATGCTGGAAAGGTGATTCCTGCTGTATACACCTGCCTCTCTTGCTTCCAAACCACAGAAGAAGGACAGATTGCTGTTCCCTTGCCCCAGCAATGGACAAAGTATTGTGTGTGTGTGTGTGTGTGTGTGTGTGTGTGTGTGTGTGTGTGTGTGTGTGTGTGTGTGTGTGTGTGTAGGGTGAAGCTCCTCAAACCTTTTGGAGATACTTTTTGAAAATAATAGTAACTTCTGTGATGATACAGCAACTGTAAGTAATTAGTGATTTTCCAGGTATTCTATCTCTTTAGCTTGTTTGCTTATTGGATTTATTAGGTTCAGCCCTCTAAACATGAGTGTTTTCATTACTGATGTTATTATATGGAAATCAGTCCAAGCAAGTTCACCCAAATCAAAGAGCATAGATGTTAGGAAATTTGACTGCAAAAATCAAGGTTATTATAACGAAAGAGAAGTTTTTTCATTTACCCACATGGCAGAAACAAGATGAAGATCATTATTTGCAGTGTTACTTTAGGAAACAACTCCCAAAAGTTGTCCTTTAATATCTTTTAAAATTAATTAAATTACTTCTTATTTGATCATCCAAATATGGCATATGGAACTCCATAATAAAACCCAGGCTGCTGTATTCTGTTAATAAACCTAACTTAATTAACATTTTCATCACAGTAACACTAAATACTTACAACATGAAAAATTATTTTACTTGGAGTAATACCCTAAAATAAAAATAACTGATTTCTCACAATAGCTGATCTATTACAACTAATAACTTGCCCTCTTCTTTCTCTGCTTTGGAAACACACTCCAGTTCTGATAAACTGACAGACCATAATATAGTTACAAGCTAATCCTTGCGGACTGAAAACTCCTGAGATTTCTTGTTTCCCTCGCCCTTGGCAAGAATTAAAGGCTTCCTCTTTCACACGGCAAGTCTCCTTTTCCCACATATTTGCTGTCAGATCTGCGTTTCACTAGGCCTTTTACCTTACAAATCCAAATTCTGGGGTATTTTTTTGACTGAAATCCCTATGTACAGGCAATAGGAGTAGTAAAAATACACATACTCTTCCTCCTCCTGACCTCCTCTTTCAAGGCACTTGGCTCTCCAATGTCCACAGGTAGTTGGTTCCTTTCCTTGCAGCCAGTACCATACAGAAGAGAACTAACAGCCTTATGTTTATAAGTTCATATGTACCTTGCATATGTATAGGAAAAACACTGTGATTCCTGTCAGATTGCTCATCTGTGTCACCTCTTCCTCCACGGACCATTTACCTCAATTGCTTCCTTGCTGCTATCCCAAGGGAAAACAAACAGCGAAGAGGAGGAGGCAGCACAGATGTGGAAAAATGTGGAGTGGGAGGTGTTCTGCTTCGATGGAGGAAATACAGGAAAACCAGCATTATTCCTAGTTTTACGTTACTTCATAGCTGATAGAAACCCCCTTGGTTCCTCAGTTGACACCTTCTTGCATCAGTGAGGCTTAAAACTGTAACAGTCCACCTTCCACATGAAATCCATCTGCAAACATTAGTGTTTCTGCATGAACATAGCTCAACACTTTACTTATAATAGTTCCCATCCTTTTCACTTGGAAAAATATGCTCATGTGTTACCACTCCCACAGCACATTCATAATTCTCCAACTGCAACCTTTAAGAATCCGATTACGTACAGATCTATATAGCTGCATTATATGTAGATTCAAAACTCCTCTATAAAATTGATCACAGTGTTTGTAATGGGCTTGCAACAGTTTCTGTCAAATTAGTCATATACTGACCTTTATGGTGTGAAATGTACAGTAATTATTTGTTCCATTGCCCATCACTCTTAGCTTTGGTGAGATGAAGCTGGATAGAAGTAGGAAGCTTGCACCTTCTGCAGCTAACCTACAGAGAGAAAGAAGAGTCCTTCCAAAGCAGTTCTATGAATGGGAGTCTGTACAGATGTCAGAAGGGGTGTCAAAGTGACACTTCAGGTAGGAAATGTTACCCTAGCTGACACTAAATGCCAGTCCTAGTGTGGAACCAGCCTTGCCTTGAGACTTTTTTCCAGGCTGCTACTCACCTCTTCAGTAATACTTTTGAAGAAGCTTGACCTGATGTTGAGACTGCACTTCTTTCAGAACGGGCCGTCACGTCCAAACTCACAGTGGATTTTGCTGTAAGAAATTGCATTGTGTCCCGCCTGCTGCATTAAGACCCTCACAGCCAGCCTTAGAGCACCTCAAACCTCCATCTGGCTGCTCTGCCACAGCAGAGCTGCACTGTGGATGTGTCCTGCTACGTGCAAAACATGCTCTACGAACTGCAAGTGAATTCACTGGCTGTGATGGAAGGATGTTGGCAGGGAAAGTCTTCAGTTGTTCTTTTTAAAGAGCTATGGCTGTGCCAGAGCAGGAGCCTTAGGATGGATCACACAGTTTAATCTGTCTTTGAAATGTTTGCTTTTAGCCCAGTTGTTTCTTATTAAAAAGCATTTTCATTTCTTTTTGTCATTCATCAGCACTTTTGTTTGAACACAGTTTTTAATGGTACATTATGGCCATCAACTTAAAGCATCAGCTTTTCTTCTATGAAAAAAAAGATCTGTCTGTGTTGAAATAAATGGTCTGAATCTTGCGGATACATTTTTAAAAGGAGCATTTCATTTTATACATTTTTATGTGCCCAAAATGCATGCACCCTGATTTATGACATAGATTTTTATACATTTGTGTAAGTAAACAGGCTCAAAAACCAGCTCACAGACCTCTACAGTGAGTGTTTAATGGTAAGTATACTCCCTAGCAGTTTTTTGGCTCAGGCCAGCTATCCCTGATGTAGTTCAGGTAAGGTCATAGCCCAAAAACTACATCCAAGAGGCTCTTCAGATGCAGCCACTCTGTTTCAGGGAGGAAGAAAGTTTCAGCACACAGACACAGAGCCAGGCTGTGGTGCTTGGCCTGTGGGGCAAGTCTGGGGCACCAGTCTGGGACTGTTTTGTTAGTACAGATGAAATCTAAATCCTATGCAATGTGGTTTTGTATTTCTCCTGTGAAAAAATAACATATTGGAATAGGTGACTTTGATTAAAGGACCAATTTAAAACATGTAAGTTATTCGTGCCTTCCTGCTCTGTTCTTCTGGCAAACTGTACATTGTACAATATAATTTTTCCATTTTTAGGTGAAGAGTTGGCAAGGGAAAGGAAAAACAGAAAACAGAATAGGTGGGTTTTATTAAAAACCCAAAATGGTAAAAGTAATCTAGTAATTCAATTATTATTTTTTCCAATTAAATAAAATCTCATGATAACAGGCTTGTATGCAGTTGTATGCAAATTTTAATTCAGGACAGATCCCCCTGCTAATTATTGATGATGTTTTCCCCATTCCTTTTTTGACTCCAGTTATTCCAGTATTGAATGGAATCCAAGACTATGCAGTTAATGTTCAACTGGCTACATTTTTCCTCTGCTCAGTTGCAGAGATTTTTTTGCAAGAGGCTCTAGCAATGTCATCAATCCACTGCATTTTGGGAGAATGTGGGCCAAGTTCTGCACTGATTCACACACTGCAGAACACAGAGTCGGTTGGTATCAGGCATGTTACATGAGATTGCATGGAGCAGAATTTAGAACCAGTGTATTCTTATTGTGTGTTATCTATTAGTCTGTATAATGTCCAGAGAAACAGAATTTTTGCTCTAGTACAGTTTTATCTTATTGGATAAGTAAGTTTTACCTTTAGATTTTTTCTAATTATTTTTTTTGTATACAATATAAGAATGCTAGAGATTCAATGGTAGTATTAAGTGATATTTTTAGTGTGGGTTTTTTGTTTGTTTTTTGCTTTTTTTAAAAAAGCACTTCAGACAAAACTTTTTGAATACAAACCATGATCAGATGCACGGCATTTTCTGCAAGAAAGAGCTTTGGAGAAAGAATACACCTGAATCATATTGCTTGGGTGACAGGAAAGTCCTTTGGAAATGTGGCACTGAAAACTTGTGAGTACTAAGCTTTCTTTTTTTCTGCAGCTTTGTGTCTTGGTCTAATAAAAACATTATATGTTGCTGCAAGGTTTGCTTCACATAAAGAACTGATGTCATTATAAAAGCAGAGCTGATATACACTGCATATTTTAACTAAAGACTGTAATTGGTGAATCAATAAAGCTGACGTGAGAATAATTCAGACTTAACTTGAACTATCCAGTGTCTAAGATTTTGAACTACTCATGGCTTTGAAATAGAAGAGTCAGTCCTATAAATATATCAGGCATTGGTCAAAATTCTACTTCTGCTTTTGATAGGAAACAAATCTGGCACCATTTCTAGAGATGCAGAATGCACCTTTATCATCAGTAGAAAGAGGGTATTCAAATGATAATGAACACGTAAACACATCAAGAATGCATTAAGAACTGAGACAGCTTTTGTTGTTCCTGTACTCATACCTACTTGTATATGTTTTTAGGGCTTTGCTTGATGGTTTCACATGATACCTAGTTTATTCATTAAGATGTATGATGAGTTTAAGTAAAGGAAGTTTACCTTTGGACTTTGGGAAAATCAAGCGGAAAAGAATAAATTTCTAGGATGTCAGATAAAATTCTCTAGTGACACTGAAATTTTGAATTCCTCCAAGGGTGGTTTGTCTGTCATCAAAACCTGTATCACCCTAAATCAGTGCATCAAAGTACACAGGAGTATCTGGGGACCTCCTCTTATCACTAGAACCAAGAAAAACCTTTCAGATTTTCAGCCCCTGTTGCATAATGAGGAGTATATGTGTTTTCTAGATTGAAGTTTTACTTTTCTATTACTCAGTTTAACTAACACCCCAGGTAAAAACACATTAACCAGGACATTTATTGCTTAAAAAAAACCCAACCAAAAAAACGGTATTAGAAATTCAGGACTTTTTACCAGACAAGTAGAACCTGATGAAATAAGTTTGAATTTCAGTAGGCATCCTTCTGGGATAACAGTGTTTGGGTATCCTTCAGATTCTGCTTCTGATTTAGGTTTGGAAGATTTCCCCTTTTTATAGAAAGGTAGAGCAAGCCTGGGCCCGTTCTTAACCCTCTGCTAGATTTCTTTTCCCTCATGGACACACACATGAAGTATAGGGCTTCTCAGATCAGTTGTTTTATCTACATTCACTGTGACTTTCTCTTCAATCTGTCTCCATGATTCATATGTAAATCGAAGGGTCATCTTCACATACAATGACTGCTACCTTCTGCTGACTGGTCCATAGGGAAACAGAGCACTCACTCTATCACCATTCCCTCTTTTCCAATAAAAATTCATAGAGAATAAAACAAATAGTGCATGCACTCTCCTAAGATTTAACACTTTGACTTTTATATGGGCTGCCTGTTCTGTGGGTCTCCTCACTCACTACAGACCTACATGAGAATCAAGAAGCATTTAGCACGGTGAATGCAAACTGGTTGGCTGCTGCCGTCTGTCTTCCACCATTTCCCTACCTCCTGCTTCACTCCTGTGGCACAGATCTTCCATTTACTGCTTTGTTGGGATTATGCTTTCTCAACCATATATCTCAAGGATCAATTTCACATACCAGATCCCTAAAGGTGCTTGATCAGATAATGTATATACACTTCATATGTTGCTCTCCAAGTGATATGTATCTTCACTAAATCAGGTCTCAAAAGTGAGCCAAGAATCCTACGGAAGTATAGGCCTTACACTAACTGTTGTCAAATTATAAAGGACTTATGCAGATGAGGATCAAGCCACTTCTGAAAACTGATGAATAGATTGAGAAGATTATAATCTAAAGACATAATTCAGAAAAGATTTAAAACTGTGCTTCATTTTACACATGTAGGCAGTCTCAAAAAAATCAATGGGATTATTCATGTCCATGAAGTTAAATGCACCCATAAATCTCTGTAAAGTAATGACCCAAGGGTCCAGTCTTGCGTTTATCTTCAATATGGATTTTAGTACTAGAGGCAATTTCATTGATGACTTAAATATGCTCATACATAGTAGTATCTCATATTCACAGCTGCATGTATCTGATTGATCAGGTCCTTAGATAATATGTGGAGTGGCAGAAAAGAGAGGTTTTGGGGTTTTTTTTCAGTCTGCTCACTTTTAGTATTGTAACCCCAACCAGCTTTAAATACTTCTCTTTTCTTGTATTTTAACTCTGAAAAGACAGAAAATATTCCTTAATAATAAGCTAATCTGTTTCTTCAGTCTTCATCAGGACTCCTGATTCCACCACCCATGGTTCTTTAATTTATAATTAGATTATTAGTGGTAAATTGGTCTCCCCCTTACCCATGTTTGGATAATATTTGACTCTTTTATTGTGGCTGGTTTAGTGTTCCCTTCCCTGTAGGAATTTCCTTTCTTTTTACCTTGGCAAATATGATCTACCCTCATGTAACTGCTTTTTTTTTGACCCTTTGACACTCATTGATGTATATTCAAGCATCTTCAATTAAATATAACTGGGCTAAACAGAGGGCTGACCTCATATTTTTACAGCTGTGACACAATTTCTTCTCCCCAAAAATTTCAGATTTTATTTGTTACTATTCATGACTTCTCATTAAAGATAAATCAGAAAAATCTTTTTTATACTTATTGCAGGTCTTCTGAAGTTTACACTCATCTGCTCTAAAATTCTAAAATTTCCACTATGTTTATTAACTCTGTCTATCTTCAAAGAATTAACTGGATTCCGATCACCCCCATTTGAAAGACTGCTACTTGAAAATTTTCTGTCTTCAACACTCCAATTCTGTAAACCTGAAAGACAATTTTTCCTAATGAGCTTCTTCATTAATACTGATCCTCCACTCTGCCATGAAGTTTTAACACAGTATAGCTCTACAGACTTCAGTAAAATCGCGCTGACATGGAAACATCATAGAAGCAGAGGAAGAGACCACATCAATTTAAATCATATGATTTGGAACTGGTTCTGATTTTCCTTCGTGAGATCCACAAAAAATGACATGTATTAGCTAACAGCAGTAGAATTATATTGGTCCAATACCTGTATAAAATCAGAATCAATCCTTACATGATATGGTCAGACAGATGGAAACTGGAAAAAATGCAATTGTTTAGATTTACAATTATCTGCCAATCACTGTATACTGCTCTGAAAAACAGGTAGCAGCTGTAACCCTAATTTAACCATTTAATAGATCCCTATATGAGTTTGGGCATATAGTGTCCGCAATGCTTTAATACGATGACATATTATTTTCGGAGTTGGCTAAGTTTGACTTTGATAACATTACTCACCACTTTCAGCTAATCCTTATATCCACCAGTCACATTCTGTGTTTACTCAATCAAGGAGGCTGCTGTTCTCTCCCACGAAGGCTGTGCTTGCACTGCATATGCTGTATTGCAACAGTTTGGGATTGTTGCACTATAAGTTTGATTTAATGTGTTCTAAAATCAGCCCACAGGCTTGCATTTCCTGGTATCTCCATATGGATGAAGGCTGACCTACCCAGCAATGGTTTCTTGAGGCACAGACTCCAGTATAAAACAAAACTTTCTAGGTGGTCTACTGCCTTCCTTGCTGCTTGTTTTAGGCTCACCTAGGGCTCAGCCAAGGGCCCTTGTCATGGCCAGTCTGTTTCAGCTCTTCAGCATTCATCTCAGCTGCTGCACACTCCACATGTCATTCAGGAGAAGACATGATAAAAAAGTTGCTAAAACCCAAGTTTGGATGATAAATATCCAGAAGAAACAGGCTGGAAACAACATTTATATCAAGCCTATGTAAGAGTGTTCCCAGACAGACCACTGTGGTGCTAGCGGGATGGTTCAAGGAGATGTGCTATGTTCACTGGCTCTGGGCTATAATCAAAACCCTTAGGGTGAACATGCCACATGGAGAAGTGATCTACACCCATCTTGGACTCTATGTAGATGCACTGCTAGAGGTTTTTGCCTTTAGGCTGAAGCATCTAAACAAGTGGACCCTGACCACCTTTTCTGCAGGGCAGTAAGACCTCATCTCCATTTGCAGTCAGCGGAGAGGAATGGTCACAGTGACTGGGTTAGGAATGGACGGTGGGAAGGCTGGACACAGTGCCTACGTGTCTTCACTGGCTCTACCCAGACATGAGGTAGTTCAAGGCCTCCTCCCACAAAGGCCACCCCTGCAGCCCCCTGGCACAGACACCCTGCTCGATGCAGGACCTGATGCCCACCTTTCAGGGTTGAGTTGCTTCAATAAGCTCTAGCCTGGTCCCATGGGCTGAATTTGTAGCTGGCATTCATTAGGTGTGCTCTGGAACCTCTCCTTCCAAGATAATTTCATCCAAAAGGAATGTACTTCGTGTGCTTGGAGAAAACCCTGTGATGCAAACCACAGCATGGTATTAAACTTATTCTGGTAAGTAAGCATCTCTGGTACTACTGACCATAATCTGACTAAGAGAGGGAAACAGCAGGTGCATCTAGGAGTCATAAAATGCCTGTTTTCCTACTGAACGTTTCAGATGCCCAAATTTTTGCTAATTGTGAAGAACAGTATTCCTTTCTGATTTAAAAAAAAAAAAAAAAAAAAAAAAAAGAAAAAAAAAGAAAAAAAGAGGGAAAAAAATGAACAAACTGGTTAGTGATAAAACCCCCAACCCTTTATAAATGGACTATTAAGTCTGTCTGGCAGTTCAAATCACACAGTTTAGCAAAACTCAAGTGCACAAAACCTAGGAAATTAAGACTGATGGTACACAGCTGCAATTTTGCTGTTCCCAGACAATCTCCTAAAATGCCCAAATGCATGTACTCTCCCTCAGTCTTCCTATTGCCAGACAGTTGGGCATATGACCACAAAGAAGGGACTTAGTATCCAGCACCTTCACCATTCTAAAGCAAAACTAGTGTTTGAAAGAGATGCAATGAGCTGCATTTGCTGTACACTTTGAGCACATGCTCAAATAAGAGCTCCTTACCTACTCCATTTTAGCACCCTTTCCTTCAGGTTTCCATCTTTACTTGCTCACAACTGACAATATCCCTGGTAAAATAATCCCAGGCATCACTGCTGAAATGGACACCAACACAACATCAAAACACAGTAAACTGAACCTCTTGAAGTACCCATATGCACCTGTTGCTTTTTATTCAGTAGCAGTGATGGGTGGCTAGACATGACCCCAAATGACCTTCCCTCACAATCCAAGCACTGTCAAGGTTTTGCAGCTAATGCCTCCCTTGGCCATCAGTTCATTTACACTTAACTCAGTGAATGTCTGCTGGTTATATGTAGGTAGTTTTTAGTAGGAAATGATAGCTTCGAGGTTGGAAGAACAGAGTTATGGTTCATGGAATAGTTCATGCATATAATATTGCATTCCCCTGTTTTCAGAAGCCCTAGTTTGAATTACTCTAGCTGTTAAGTCCTTAAATTAGTACGAAAAGAAGGAGGGAGGGAGGGAGTTTATTTCTTAGGAGAAAAAAAGACTGTGGAAATATTTTTTTTTAGGAGAAGACACCATGATTTAGGATAAGGTACCTTAATGCTTGGTCCTGCTGTAGTGTTTTTGTAGTTTGCATCATTTACCTCCATCAAGTCACCCAGACCTTCAGCGTATCCCCACGACCTATCTTCTGCCTGTTTGTTACACCTGTTGCTGAAAGGAAAATATAATTTCCATCCCTAACAATCAGTAAATAGTTCAAAATTTGTTTCAGAATCTCAGTGAAGTTTTAATCTGATGAAACAAAATCTCTGAAAAATGTCCCATAAGAAACAGTCCAATGTTTGACTTGGTTAATGCCAAATGCTTGTTTCAAAAAATAATCAGTAGAATCACATTAAGAACTGGTTTGATCTTGCATAACTGCAGACATATAGGTATGGCATTAAGGGCACACTGTCTGCCAAAACTTGTTCTGCAGCTGATGGAAGAATACCTAGAGAGGCAGCTTATCCCATTTTCCTGGGATGAATTAATACATTCCTGGAGGTGCTGCTTCATTAACTACAAGGGGTGTCTAAATATCTACCATTGACTGGATACCTGTAAGACACCAATGTGAAATAATGTACAACCTGCACCAGGAGAGCTTAAAAACCTCATAAAATGAAACACAACTAGAAAATGAAGCCCCCAAATTTTGACGTTATGTAAAGGAACAGGAAAATTGAGGAGTTTTGTCTAGATTTGAAATACCATGGATGTGCTTATTTTTTTTGAAGAATAAATGCTGTATCTTCTTCAGTCAGGCTGCCAGAAAAGGGTTTGACGACACTTTTTGGCCAGTTCTAGTTATAGCCATGTGTGCTGGCTTGACAAAGGTCTCTGGTCTTTCATGTTCAGCATTTGAACAGTGCCTAGTCCCAGGAGAGCTACTGTTTAGCAGGGTTTGTAGGGCACTCTGGTCGTCCAGACAACAATAACTAATTTACAAGCTGTGGACTTACAAATTTTATAAGTTTCATGAGAACAAGGTTTACAACATGTAGAAGCTTACAAGCACTGAAGAAACCACTTCCTATGCTCTGTATGGGCTCTGTCATGTGGGTGTTTTTTTTACTATAAACCATTAAATACTGGACTTCTTAAGCTCTTTAGAACACATATTATATTATTTTCATCTTCTCTTTCTCTCCAAGTGTCTAATAATATTTAGTGTTCCACAGTGGGATGCAAATTTTACTTTTTAATTTGCCAATAAATCTCAGAAAGTGTCTTCCATTTGTCAGAGAAAATTTCTATAGCTATAAAATACCACTGAAGTTTTATATCATTGCTTCTTTAAGCAATTTTCAGATGCTGTAATGAGCCAGGGAGGCAGATGCCTAGAAATTTCAGAAAAAAAGCTTACATCGTGCACTTTTCTGACTCACTGTCTTAGACTGTATCTGATGTTTAATGTGGTCTGCTTCTCTTTGTGATGCCAGCTGTATTACTGTTTTAAACTACTACTTCATAAAAGTATCTAACACGCTGTCCTATGAATCATTAACAATGTTTGCAAGAGGACTTCCATCTTCCTCATCTTTTGCTGTAGTAAATTTCCTCTTTAATACAAGCCACAACTTCATCATTAAGTGGAAATTCATTACCCATAAGCTGAGTGGAGATAGCTGCAAACAGAGCTTAGTTTTTGCACTTGTTAACTATCAACATTTAATAGGTTCTGACAACATGTTCAGCCAAGTGCAAGACAACTGAAGACAGCCCTTTGACTCTTAGTGATTAAAATAAAAAAAGTGACAGTAGTAGCATGTCAATTCAGACAGCTAGGGATAGAACCTGGAGTTACGAGTACCTGTGGACTTTATTCAGATACTGATTCTGTAGGTTACAGGATCCCACCAGAAGCATAGATAATAAAACCTGTACAGATCACTACTTTTGTGGATACTTTTTTATAGCTCCAAAATGTGAGCAATAGTGTAAGTAAAGCTCTTTGATAGCACAGAGGAGGAAAACTGGGATAGAGGCATAACAGGAATAGATAAGTGCATGGCCATGTAGGAAATGATCTACTGAGTTATTGGTTCTGAGATGACCACATTCATGTTTTATAGATGCTTGGGCTGCCAGACATGATTGATGGCTACTCATGAACTGCTCACAGAGTAAGCTATGACAGTGGGCTTTTCATCTAAAACTCTGTCTGATGGCGATCATAGATAGCTGCTATTGTGTTTTGGCCTATGTTGTTCGGTCTGTCTTTTTCCTGAATCATATCATCCTTTCATTTTACCCTACCGACTGGATTGTAACAAAACACCCATCTTCAACAAGGCCAGTAAAGGCTCAGTGGTCCCATTCTTAACCCTGAAGAAAGATCCTGAACATTGAAGAGAAGGGATCGTGAGAAGAGAAATTGGATATGGCAAGTAACGGAAATTGTGTTGAGGCCGCAGCAATTCTATATTTTTGAAATGTTTACATGTCTAACAGAGAACAAAGGATAACATAATGGTAGGTAGCTTAAAGCAATGGTGGAGCTTTGCAATAATTTTCCAGGCATTTCTGCAATTTCAAAAATAAACCATGAAATACAAACAAATCTGTAGTTGGTTAAAAATAGTTTCTCTGATTTATTTTTCTGAACTTGAAAATTCAGTCAAAATTTGGATAATTTGAAACATTTTACCAACTTTCACCAGTACTCTTATCAATGTCCTTGTTATTTGTTACATCATACATATTATTACATCACTAGATAGGAGTTCAAATTATGGACCACACCACACTGTGTAAGTACAGCCCTACCCTAGTCCTATCATTTCTGTATAATATAAGAGAAAACATCACTCAAGAAAAACAGAGTGCCACAAGGAAGCAATGCAGCAATGCTGATTAGTGTAGCAGACAGATCAGCATGTGAACCACTAACTTCCCTGTAAGCATCACAGCAAAGGAGAGTCTAAAACTGGAGCGTGAAGAGAAGTGGCAACACTTTGCTAGAGGTAACTCCATCAAAAGGGAGGAAAGTTTGAAAGAAGGGTTAAGGTTGACTGTCAGCCAGATTTAATTAATGATTTGTGGAGATTGGCAAAAAGGAGAGATGAAAGAGTCAGCACCTACAAGAAAATAAGACAGTCTGAATGGGAATAGGGCACAAAATGCACTGAAAAGAATAAAATCAGCAGCTTACATAGAAAGATGGGAGATGAAAACAAAGAAACAACATTCTGAGAACATCTTCTGAGGATTGAGGAGCTCCAGAAAAGAAAGAATAAAGACAAGATTTCCTAGAACTCATTCCCCAAAGAAAACCAAGCAGCTTATTGCTGCAAGACACAGGATAAATAAATGACCCAGCAGAGCATGTGCACTCAGTGGTTAGTGCAATACAGAGACCTGTTTTGCCTTAACCAAATGCATTTGCAGAGGGGACCGTTTGTCAATTCTGAGAGAAATTCTGGGAGGAGTATCTGATAGCAACCATTTAAGTTGGCTAGCATCTTCCAGATGCTCCTAGCAGAACCAGACATATGACTGTACAGTCTCTCCAAACACAAGCTGTAAAATGTTTTTTCATAACATCAAGGGGCAAAATGGAGCACAGGCAACATAACCCTACTGAGCTCTGTTTGCTAAGCAGGCTAATAGAAGGATAAGCTGCACCAAGAACAGCTTTACAAACAAACACACAAACACACACACACTTAGAGTTGACTGAGGCCTTCCCCAATCACTGCTCCTGTGAGACCACACTGTCAAGCCTGAGGAAAACACGACACTTGCTCTGACTGGTCTCAGTGTTGGGATCTTGGATGGTGGCTTGACCCTAGAGTGTGGTTCCGCCTTCACCTTCCTCTTCAACCACTGTTTCTATTCAGTGTCAGACATCTAGGTAGCAATGTTGCCCCTGCTCCCTCCCTGATCGCTATTACCTAATATATCTTATTAGTCTAGCTGATTCGGAATAGCCATCAGAGAAATCCCCATACACTTTAACTTGTCTTCTAAATAGAGCCTTTCTTCTAAGCCATGCTAGAAAATTTGATAGTCCTTCTAATTTTAAGTCACTCCACAGCTGCAACATCATTAACAAATGAACAAAATCAAAATCAAAGTAAAGGCCCTGAAAATCTCTCTCTAGTAACCCAGAAAGAGGAATATGAAAACTGAAATTTGCAATATACCAAACCTCAGGGAGAATAAAGATTAACCCTATATGATGGGATATTGTGTATGATGCTGCTCTATTATCCACAACCACGTAATCAGTTGGCCTGCTCACATTTTACTACTTAACCTTTCCCCTCCAACTGGCCTTAGCTCCATCTTTTCAGAGGCAGGAAACCTTTCTGAATAGCTTCCTGTACTCATCCTCTTCGGCATGCCATTTCAACTTTACTGTTCCTTAAGGGCCTGAATGTGCAGAACTATTTTTAAGCCCGCCATTCAGTGACATTTAGAGAAGTGTGAGGCTTCAGTATGTTGGATTCATCAGGAATGAATAAAAAATGTATCAGAAAGAAAAACCTAAACCAAATACCTCTACTTCAAACAAGATTTTTTGATAGGAACCCAATCCAGTTCTTAAAAACACGTTGTTTAATTATTTATGATATTTTATAAAAAATTCCCCACAGTCATATTTTTGTACTTCAGCTTGAAAAATTTAATATATCAATCCAAGGCTTTTTCTTAATAATTTAAAACTTGTATAGTTATATAATTTTAGCTTCTGGATATTTCCTTATAGATATTCCTCTCAATTGGGTGGAAACCAAGTGAAATAAGAACTATTCCACTTTGCAATCACAGGACAGATAGAGAGGAAAAGAGATGAAGCTGTACAGCTTGGGCCCTTTTGGACACACATCCATATTCTTTATGTTTTTTGTCACTTTTATTCCCCTCTTTTTCTGCATTCACTTGACAAGTGTCAGAGCAGAGATGCTTCTACTACACTTGGGAATGATATTGTTTTGGGTGAGATTCACCTTTATTACGTGCACCATTTTTAGAGTCTCATCCTGTTATTCTTGTGCACTCTAAGGCTCCATTCAATGCAATGAATTGTTTGGCTTTGCAAAGAATTTAGTTTCAGGTTGTAAGTGTTTAACATCCTACAGCAGAGTGATGACAGGCATTACTGCAGATTCTGCAGTTAGCAGTCATTCCCAGGCTTCAGAACAGCTAAACCACAAACTGTCTGTAATAACCATGGATTTGGGAACTTTGAGTGAATGAAGGCTAGATAGTATTTGCAGGTTTCAAATCTTTGGAGCCAAAATTCTCAAAACACCTATTTTAATTTACAGACAACATGATTCCCAGTGAAAAAAAGATCAGGAAGAAAAGACTTCCTCTCATCTCTAGTCATGACATCAATTGAGATCATCAGAAGAACCTTGGAAATTTCTTACATCACTGGCAATTTCCATGTGTTCTTCAGAAGAGGGGAGCACAGAAAGAATTAAAAATCTGTTTAGTTCCAAATAATGGTTTGAAACTCTGAGCTGTACTACAACTTTTTATTTAAAAAAATTTTCTGAAAAACTTTCTTCTGCTGTGTCTCTCAATCATTCCATAATTTAATATCCTTCAGGTAAAAACAATACAGCTAACTAACACCTGTGACCTGCCTCTTATTCCCTGGAACTGGTGACTATTTACTAAAGAAGCATATATTTGCTGGTATAAATACTTCATGAGTGTCCATAAACAAATGAAGCTAGACATACTTCTTCTACTTATAAAGAAAAAAAAAAGAAAGCTAATTTTTCAGCTAAAAGTTTTGGTAAAAAGAAAAGCTGCTCCTTTATCCTATGCTACTATTTAATTAAGGGAATATTTTAAATCTTTCTGAAAATATTTTAAAACCTGTTTTCATATTTCAGAATTCTCTTATGAAGGCCATTTTTATGTCTCTCTCCAGAATAATAATAAAATGATAATAAAAACCCCATAAAAATCTAGAAAGAAAATTTTGAATATAATCTATTTCTAAAATTCTCTTAAAACTTCTACATCGAAAGGTCTGTCTGTGTCTATCAAAATTTCAATTTGAGGTGCACTGTTCAGCCAGGCACATATGTGTTCATACAAACCCTGTGTGCCCTGTGCTGAGCTGTATGTAACCTGAAGGATGGGGTGTCAGATTTAGCTTTAACATTCAAACAGACTCTGTGTGATGGAATTCTTTCACACTGTCTTCTTGTCCAAGGTTTCTATTCTGAATTTGAATATAGCATGTCCAGGTTCCTTCTTATATATATAATCAAGAAGCAATAGCAACTGTACTTCCTGAGATTAAAAGAATTCAGACAAACTTGCAGGATGGGATGGATTCTTTAATTTATCGTGAGTTTCAGCACTGATCATTCTCTGTAGGCTAAGACAGGCTTTGGATTAACTTCAGTGGCACTATTTTTTATTTAAAACAGTCAGGTCTCTGTGTCCAATGACTCATCACAGGTATTATAATGCATTATCTTGCAATCTGCTTGTTAGTTCAACAGAGTGGCTGTTGACTTAAGTTGAACAACAGTCAAAGAAGTCCTTACCGAGTTAAAAGTTGTTGAGTACTTTTAAGAAAAATGTGTCATACTCTTTAATATTAAGGGAAACATCATGATAGCAAAAAAGATGAAGAAACACCCAAAATTTTTCACATTATAAGTTTCATTCAGTCATTCATTTGTTCACCTTTTAATATAGTCCTCCTGGTTTTAATTATTACTTGATTTAAAGGACACAAAACCAAAATAACCTGCAGCTGAAAGCTACTCTGTTTTTTAGCTAAGTTTAATCTGGAACTTTATATGAAATTGTTCGTGAAACATAAATTAGTATTATTTAACTGTTTTTATAAATCATTAGCTATAGTCAATGACATTATTGCTGTTCCACATTAACTTGTGGTTTGACTATAACCTGGTTCTACAGTGAATGTCCCGTGGCTTTGCCCTGAAGGAAATTTTGTTCACTGCCATAAGCAGTAAGCCTGAGTCTCCTTGATTCTTTTATTCCCCAGAAAATTAGAGAAAAATAGAGCCTCTTTCCACACCCCCCCCCCCCCCCCCCCCCCGTAGTTTCTTATGGCTTGCAGTCAGATTTGGTGTCAATATTTAAAAAGGGGGACATTGTACTTTAAAACCTAGTGCTGCAACTTTTGTACATATGAGTAGATTAATGTTAACGCAGAAATGAACACTGAACCCTGCTCAGCCTAAATATTTGGCTGGAGGTAGTTAAATGGAGAAAGAAAATGGGATACTGGTTGTGTACACATAGAGAAATCTCTTTTGTAAACCTTATTTACCTGGTGAAGGGCAGAGGGAGTACTTGCATAAGTAAAGGCTACAGTACATAGACTATAAATTATATACAAAATATAGGAAAAAAAATAAGAGGAACCTGTTAGTAAGACCTGAAAAACTCTTTTTTTAATCTACACAGGGACTCATCTTGGACATTTTTTCTCACTCTTCTGAAACCAGCCTCACGTGCACAAAAAGCTGCATGAAGATGTGTGTGAGGAAAGAACACTCTGTTTCTCTGTGGAGACAAATGGGTCCAGGACAACGACAAAGCAGGGACTGAGTCAGCGCACAGTGTGTAGCAGCAAGACAGGGGACAGTCTGGATTCCCAGATGTATCGTGGGACGGTGTCCTCAGCCTTCAGGCATCTAGACTGGCCTCAGCAGATCGCAGTCTACAAATAGGATCATCATACTGTTAGCCTGAATGCTTTTATATGTATTGAGATTAAAACATTTCCTTGACTTCAAGTTTGCACAATTGCTCAGATTAAAACTCTTCTGTTACAAACTCTTGTTTTCATGTTTTCACTGATTCCTGGGGGGAACCTGTTTAGGATTAACTCTTCTTGGAAAACCTCTACGTGCAGTTTAATTTTGGCTGCAATACTGTATATAGCCCAACAAATTTTTACTCTGATAACTACAAGAACATTGAATGTGGAAACATGGAACGGAGCTTGCTTATAGTTCTCAGAGGGGTGGTTTGTATTTGTAACCAAACTGGAAAAAAACACTGCCTAGGGATTATAAAGTTCTGACTCTTTAAGAGCTATGTACCTGGTAGTTACAGCAGGAAATGTTATTAAGTTTGAGAATTTGCACTGGAAAGGCCATTAACAAGAGACATTTCCATTCAGCTGAGTGAAAGATATGGGGATGGTCTGAGGAGGACCTTCTTGGGGTTGCATATGTGAGAATCTAGGAACCAAAAGCAGAATTTGGGGGCCAGAGCGTTCATCCAGTGAATTAAACATGACACTCATACAGTGGCACACACATTATACCCAACAAGAACCAAAACTTCTTTCCCATGGCAAAATAATCTGCTCACTCTAATAAGTAATGGGGGGCAGAGGGGGAGAGGTGAGGAATCTCCATGCTCACAGACAGATCCCAAAGAAAAGCTTTTCAATATCTTGAAAGACTGTGGTGCTCCAGAAATCACTCAAGGCACCAGGAAATGAAAACTCTTTCTTGATCCACTTTAGGAAGTGAAACTAGCCATTAACTAAGGACCAGGACTAAGCTGCTAGAGCTTTGAGGTAAAGGACATACTACTTCAAAGTATCCAGTTGTAGATGGGAGCTGGCATACCCCACAACGTATTGACTAGTCCACTCTTTCGTGTCTGGAAAGTCTGGAAACCCTTGGTGTTTCCTCCAGCTGCCTCAATGCTTGTTTGTATTCAGAATGATCCTTAGGACATGCCAAGGTCAGGCAATCTGCTGAAGGGGATGCTTCAGCAAACCAGTAGCCTTGTCTTTCTGTAAAAGTAGCTAAAACCTTTGCTCACTCCTCAAATCCAGCTGCCAGTGTATAAGTAAGGGTGAAACAGCCAGTTACACAGCATGAAAGCATAAAGTCTAACAGCATCACATCACTTCTGAATTAGGAACTGATTAGAGCTGCTAGCAGCCCTTCTCCATGTTCCCTAGGCACAGTGATGTTGGAGTTGCTTTTTAAAGTTTTAAGTAAATGTTTTCTTTCTTTTGTTGTCAAAATAAAAACAGGCTAAGAGTGCAGCCAAAGCTAACAACAAGGTCTTTGTGAGCTCAGTTTACCCTGTACTTGCTTTTCACAACTGAGAAGAACTGTAAACCCTACCTAGAAAGCTTCCCTAGGAAGAAAGGTTTCTAAAAATAGTGTTCCCTTGCAGCTCCCTCCCAGCTCAGATGAGGCTGGCTGCAGTTTTCCCTGTGGGATGTAAAACAAGTTTAGGCATTGCCAAATAGGACTAACAGTGCTGTGCATTGCCTTGTGTCTTTAGTAAGATTCCTCCTACAAAGTGCAGAGACTGGATTCTGATTCAGAAGTCAATGGAAAAATGCCACTGATGTCTGCAAATGCAAGCACATTCTACATGAAGAGAAAATGAGTTGCTCTAGTTGTATGTGAAAAATTCCAGTCAGCGGTGAAATGAATATATTCCAGGGACAATAGCAGCAAATACCTATTTAGTGATTTAAGACAATAAGGAAACCCGTATGTCAATCACAACAAATGGAATATGCCTGAAGGGGAAAATTACTTTCATCAACTAAAAAGGGCAATTGGATGACAATTCTGTTAGTTCGAGGTGACAATGATGCACATGAAGTTTGAAGGAATAATATCCTTTAATCACTTCTCTGATTCTTTATTTTGTTATTTCAGTTTGGATTGGGTGCGTAAGTTAAGTTTCTAATATTGACAGCTTTATAAACTCACTTGACATAAAAAAACATAGCCTTACTCACTTCCAAGTAGCAAAGATGATTTACATGAGCCAAGGTGCTGGCCTAGACTTTTTTAATGTGTTCACATAACTTTATTCCTCCACATCACCAGGTTTTGACTGCCTGTCCATGTTACATACACAATAGCTTTCAAGTCCTCAAATAAAGGTTTATTGAGGGTACCATAGAAAGGTTTATTAACTTAGAGCTTGAATTTGAAAATGCTAACCACAGACTACCCAAACAAAATCACTGGAACTACATCAATCTGACAAGCAGTGACCTCTTTCTTAAAAATGTTCCATTTTTTATTTCCATTGAGATCCCTTTGGTTTCTGTTTCTACTTCTTCCTTTAAATATAAATTCTCTGAGGACTGCACAGCAGAGAACTTTGTTATGTTACAGAGATTGAACTTCTTTCTCTTTTCTTCTTTTTTTTTTTTTTTAATTCAAAGTACAAAGGCTGAAGTGCTAAACTTTATGAGACCTATAATATGTCCTTGGCCTGAAAAATAGTAAGGAATAAAAATAATTAATAATCATCTAATACCAAGCACTTATGTCACGCCTTTCATCTGAGGAAGTCAAACCACTTTATAAACAGCAATGAATTAATAGAGGAATGTTTTGCCACAGGCAAAAAGGCGAAACAAGAAACCATCCCTCTACTCCCTGCCGCCTCCTGAACTCCACAAAGGCAATAATTCTGTGAGTGAAAATTGTACCGCTTTTTAGTGCTTATTTCTTAGCACTTCTGGAAACTTGGATCGTGCTGTTCCTCCACACACAGTCTCTCAGTATGCAAGGAGCCACGTGGCAGGACCGGTTCAAGTAAATGTCAGGCCTCTAATTTTCTTTTCCTTGTTTTTCTGCTGTGCCATTGAATACCTTGGAAAGAGATACAAATCACAGATGCATTGATTTGTTAGTCATTTGCTCCTCTTTTGCTCTTAGTTGCACATGGGTGAAAATAAACATTTTGTGCTCATGAAAGAATGGGTGGCGATTGAAGAAAGTCCAGAGTAGAGCAGAAAGATCACCTGGATGCCTAAATACGTGACCTGTGAGCAAAGATCTAAAGAGCTGGGGGTGTTCATCCTAGTGAGGAGTAAAGGCAATCACAGCAGCAACTTTCAAGTGTAAAAGGGTTGCTGCAAAAAGAGACATAACCTCTTCTCCCTGGGCATTGTAACTAGGATGAAAAATAATGGACTTCAAATACAACAAAGGTGGAACACTATCCAAACAGTGATCAGCTGTATTACAGCTAATCCCCGGAATAGACTGTGAAGTCTCCATTATGGGAAATTCTTCAGATTAGATAAATATCTCTTGTGTGTTGTTGCTGGCATTGCTGATGTGGCCTTTGAGCAGGGGAATGGCTCAGGTGGCCTCTTGAAGACTCTTCTAGGCCCTGCTTTCTATGAAAGCTTTCAGGACAACAGCAAATTTTTCTTCCACGGTCAGATTCAACACAAGGTCTCTAGAGGCTGTAATCCTCCAGTTTCACAGTGCTGAAGCAAAGTGGATGAGAATTAGATGCCAAGTCATTAGACAGAGTTTTGGGGAGATCTGCACCTTTTCCTTATGGTAGTGCTTAGAAACACCAAAAGCATTTTTTAAAACGCTTAATGAGGTTATATTTATTTATATATTTATTTATATATTTATTTATATATATAAATATTTATACATTTATAATTATAAAGCAGAACAATGTCTAAGATTTTTGAAACAAAGTTTTTAGTTAATAATTTATCAAAAAGGCTCTGAACATATATAATCTTGCACATTCCAAGAAACAATCAGAGTATGCAGCATGTTTTGTGCCATACCTTGGCAAAGACAAATGAGTCAAACCTAGGGAGATGTACCAGACTCATGCAACAATGCTTCCTTCTTGCATAGTCATGAAAACAAATCCACCAGTTTCGCAGAAGTGTGACCATATTGCTCTTAGGTCAGTGAAAGTCAAGTGAGTTTTGCTTGCTTATGCCCTCCATATCTAGTGAGGATCTTTTACAGGTAGACAATGATGATCTTGGTAATGCTAGATAGTGAAACTTGAAGTGTAGTCTTCTCTTGAGACAATATATACCAAGCATTGCAGGCAGCTAATCACACTGTTTGAGTTTTCTCAGGTGGTTCTCTTGAAAACACATTTCTAAATTATGCTTAATAAGCCATTTAGGCTCTGCTGAAGCTGGGGGGCCGTGTGTGTGGATATACTGTCTGCACTCTCTCTGATCTGTGTTAGATACTCCACACAATTTAGAAAAGAAGAACAAAGAGAACAGTACAGGGAGGGAAAATGGGGCAAGAGATGCTGGACACAGCAAAATAGATGTTACTGTTTAGCTAAATGGGAAATAAGTAGGAAAGATGGTGAGGGAGTCTTTACAAGGGGGTATTGTGATAGGACAAGGGGTAATGGTTTTAAACTGACAGAGGGTAGATTTAGATTAGCTACAAGGAAAAAATTCTTTACTGTGAGGGTGGTGAGACACTGGCACAGGTTGCCCAGAGAAGCTGTGGCTGCCCCCTCCCTGGCAGTGTTCAAGGCCAGGTTGGACGGGGCTTTGGGCAACCTGGGCTAGTGGAAGGTGTCCCTGCCCATGGCAGGGGGTTGGAACTAGATGGTCGTTAAGGTCCCTTCCAACCCAAACCATCCTGTGATTCTATGATGATTCTATGACATTATACTACTTGGGTAAATATACAGGATTCAATCTACTGACAGACTGCAGTCCTTTTCCTCCCATCTGTTTAGAGAAGGGCAATGTGGCCAGAGGTTAACTGAAATTTGTCACTGCAGAGTTTGTGTGTGCTTAACCTGTCAGGGACCAAGAAAGTCAAATGCCTTGTGTTAGAGTGAGGCATTTATTTAAGTACCACTCATTTCCCCCTAAGCTCTCTGCCCGAGGGCACAGAATAACACTTTTCCAAAGAACGGTTTGGAGAATATAAGACAGACAGTTGATCTGTATCATCGTCTGGGGGAGTCTTTCTCTTTTTAGTGATTATGGAAGAAGTCAGAGGTGGCTAGCTTCCTGTTTTAAACACCTGAACAAGGGAAATGCCCTAAGTGTGAAAACTTCATCTTTGTGGCTAAAGCATGAAATATCACAAACAAATTTGCTACCATATAATTAAAAGAATTAGCTAGATACAAACACGAGTTTTTGCTCCCAGATTTGATGAGAAATATTTTGCCTCCACTAACTTGGCACACCAAGCTGCTCACAATGCATGGAACCAGGACTACAATAATGTACTTGTGTTTTAGGCAGTCTCCAATCCTGAAATCAGGCCTGCTCTTTTTGGAGTCTTTTATCAGCTCATAAAAGCAAGAGGAATTTAAAGCTGCATTTTCAAAATCTTTTACCCTGTTCAAAAAGCTAAATGTGCTTTCTTATTTGCAACTTTGCAATTTTGCAACTATGCTGCTTTCCATACACAGACATTTGGGAAACTCCAGATGCAAACTTCAGTGGTATAGAATGTTTTTCTGCTCACATGTGAGGAGCAAAGCCCTGATCCTCCTGCTCAAATATCTTAGCTCCTGACATACCAACTAAAGAAGAATCTGTTTAGACACTGACAGCTCATAGACTGTGAAATGCTAATGAAATGTTCCCATTCAACAACAGATTGCATACATTTTACCTAAATAATTTCCATTTTACATAGTTTCTCAGCACATAGTTTTTTCCTTTGAGCGATTCTAAGAGCTACTTGATTGTGATTTCTAGAACCTTTTATTTCCAACGCACGTAACCCAGCACTTCCTACCTGCCCAGACAGTAATGTTTTCAGAACCGTTTAGAAGTCCTTCTAATTATGCTGTCACATCCACATTTTCAGTAGAAACTTCTATTATTTATTTCTTTTACTGTTGCATGCCTTACACTAGACACATTTGAGCCCAGCTGTCAAGACTAAGACATGTGTTCAAGACTGACATTAATTTCCACAAGAATAAAGGGTAGAGTTGGTAAGGGAGTTGCTCATGGAAATTAACAAAATGTTCTTTTTTCAATATTTAGGAGATTTTAATTTTGTGTAAAAAGTGCATGCTAAAAATTTGTCTTGGCAGGCATGGCAAGAACCCCGCATAACCTGAGGCTGAAGATGAATTTATCTCTACCTTTTTCTTTGAGTGGCCATGCTGAAAACAGTAAGAGGACTTTCAGATCTAAACTTCAGTGTTATCAGAATACATAACTAGTACAAAGCCACTTTTTTTAATAGTACAGAAAACTCTCTAGATAAGATAAAATCAAAATTTAAGAAAGAATAAATAAAACTCCCTTGGCCAACTGATCAGTTCTTTCTGAAGCAGATTCTTCCCTTTGGACTTGTTCTCAGACCAGCAGATATTAGTATCTTCCTTCTTTCCATAAACTCTTCTCAATTTCCTAGAAAATCTATGCCTTTTGACCACCCCTGAGGTTAGACTGTCTGCTGGTCCCTGCCTTTCTCAGGTGTTTCCCAGCTTTTTCCTGCTACATGAATCTCCTTCCCTCTCTTCCATGGCACTATAGATGACTTCCAGTCATAGACGTGTCATGCCTCTCATCAAGGTTGGAAATTCATCTCCTTTCCTCTGCTGCTATGTGCAATAGCTAAGATAATGTGAACAAAGTCATCTTCCTACCTCCTGCCATAGTCTGACAACACAGTAGGTCATACAGCAAATGGGTAAACACAGAAATAAACCAGATACCATTCCACAAGAAAATTTCTTTTGTGTAATACTGCTTGTTACAACCCCCACATTGCCGATTGGTGGGGTGATTGTTGAGCATATGATTTATTTAGAGAAAACTTCCCACTAGTCCTAGTTAAAAGCACACAGTTCCCTGTCATTGTGGTACAAAGGTGGGAATGGCTGAAGCCCCACATTGTGACACAATTTGGAAAATGTTGTCTAATTATCCCCATATAGAAACCACCTCTAGCATTTGAGAGGGCAGTGCCTTCAGCACCTTCAATTATATTTGGGAAAAGAAATGGGAATTGAATGTAGTGTTGAATATCACAAGAAATAATTATCCAACAAAAGGTCCACATTTAATTAATGCTGGGTGGAGGGAGGTTTAAGCCCTTTTTTGAACATAAAAGTCAACCCAATTGTATTTGTTCAAAAGGCAGGATGAAGAATTGGTTTGTTTTATGAGTAATATGGGCTATCTCCAAAGGATGAAGTGTACAGAGCTGGATATTTTATCTCTGCTTGTAGTGAGAAAGGATGCTGAGAAGCACAGTCAAAAAGCCCCCAGACTTACTGGGAACCCCCCTAAACAAGTCAACCCACTAGCAAGGGTCAGCACACCTGAACAAGACCGTCCATCAGAACTGTAACTAGCCTGTATTAAAGTTTTTTTCTTCCAGATGAGCAGAACTATGTTTGTCTCATTTGACATTCAGCCACATGAGGGGCCATCTCCTATTGACATAAGAGCAGTCCTCTGCAAAGTAGGGGAGTGGAGTTCTCTGCTTTCAATTTGTATTTCTCACATGCTTCTCAATTATCAGTTTAAAGGTGCTTTCTGGCCTGTTTTCAGAATTATCCTTATGTTTTGCCAAATGCATGTTCAGTGTGGATAGAAACCATCCATTAGCCAGACACATGTATGACCAGGAGTCTCTGGAGTCTTGTTTCCTCCTATAACTGCACATCCCAAACCTTATAAATCTCTGTACAATTATAGAGCTTTAAGAGAACAAGAAAAACACATGCCTATTATTGCTTATAACCTAAATAGTGCCCTTTTCTGAGCTTGTGGGGTTTTGATTCTCTTATGCTGAGGCAGATCTTGGAGACAAGTCCTTGGCTTCCTGTGTCAATGTGTTACTCATCTGTCCATAAAAAGTGAACCCCATACCACTGCCTTTGGCAGACATAACATTTTGAGAAGGGGACACCCACTCCTGTCAGTATTTGAAAATGTGGGCCATGGGATCCACACTGCATGTGAACTGGACCTTAGTAGTGCTCTGATGGGGACCAGGTCCAGGTTGTGGCAACTCCAGCTCCATGCAGACCAGCCATATGTGTTAGGGGTGTTTAGGAAATTCACACAATTTGGCATCTGGACACCGGCACCCTAAGCTAGTTATGTCTCGTCATAGGCAGATGAGGTTAGACAAACACACAAAGGTATCCCTGCTGATACCACCTTCGTAAGAACAGAATATTTCAGTGGCATTTTCTAGCAGATTTATTCCTCCTTCTGGCTCTGTGCCCCAAACACATTCTTCATGCCATAGGAAGATAATTTCATTCTGCCCTCAATAAGATGTGGTTGATGTTTTTTTCCTTCCAACAAAGAGTACTAAAGCCTACTAATCAGGAAGCTTTGTTCATCTATCCCTCAAGCAGTGAACAGAGGTCAGATCTGAAGTAGAATATGTTGAGTACAGGATAGCTGTCATTGAAAGACAGCCTTAACATCACTCAGACAGCCAGGATCTTGAATTGACTAAAGATAAAAAGACATTTTACCTCCCATCTAAATATTCTTTAAGGCTCTTACTCAGCAAAGCACTGAAGCATGCCAACAAATTCAGGGTTGTGCTTGATCCCATTGATTTCACCAGGATTATTTAGGTGTTTAACACTATGCACATGGTTGAGTACTTTGCTGGATTTACACTTAATTCCTCTTAAGCATTCCAAGAGCTCGCAAAATGATGTTCTGAACTGGTGAGGAACAGAGTATACAAATATCTCCTTTTCCATAAGAGCAAAAGTAAAAAGCTTCATAAATAAATCATGGTGTCCCTGAATAATTTCTCCAAGTTAGTTTAATAGATTATGAATTGTCCTGTATAACTAGTTGACTTCCTGGTTTTGTGCTGAGGAAAAAAAATAAATTAAAAAATTAAATTTTGTTTTCCTCAACCTCAAATGATTTTAAAAAATTTTCTCTGTTTTCCCTAATAACCCTGAAACTTGTTTACTTTAGTTAAACTAAGCTGCTCTGTCAATCCTGAAGTGATTTGTCTTCCAGTTTGGATATTTAACCATTTTAAAGGCTCAATTAAATTCAGTTCTGAATGAAACAGATTCTCAAAAAGTCAAAATGTTTTCTATTAAAAAAAATCTCAACAAGAAACATTTTCAAAAGTGCATTTAATTTTCTTCACTAGAAACTTGTTATTCTATATTACATTATTTGTGTGTTATTATGCATTGTATTTAAGGAAAAAAGACCATTCTTTGCCCTATTTTTGTGTGTGGTCCTAAAAATTAGTAATTGCTTTAGTATTATTTAAATTCCTTATAAACAGATATTTTTCCCCATACATTTAGATATTTACAAAATCAGAGGCTGTCTTTTTATGGCTTTCCTTTTGTCACTGTTTGGATGGCTTTTAGAATTCCACTTCAGCCTCTGCAATAAAATTAAAACCTCTTTTTTGGTACAATTATTAAGAGATTATTACCTGTCATTCATGGACATTCAGATTAAAATTGTTTACTTATGAATTTACAATGAAATTTTTCAAACTATAGAATCACTCAGTCTGAAAAATGCCATTAGTATTACGGATACAGGACATGTTTTATCAGTTTTTTGCTCACTCAAGTGATCTTGTTGAAGTTAGAAGGGACTGCTCATACAAATAAAATTTCACAGTGCCTGATTTTTATGTGTAAGTCACATATAAAATGGTGTACTAATGCAAAGAACAAGGGAGGTTTTTTGAGAAGGAAGGGGAGGACTATTAATAAGGCTGATCTATTAGAGTCTTTAGGCAACGCCTAACCATGCAGTAGTGAGCATGGCTTTCAGAGTTTTCCTCTAGTGGCAATGAATTAGATAATTTAAATGTAAATTAACAGATACAGAATTTCTTATGCAGATACCTTGACAGGAGAAGGGGTTAAATAAGGTCTAAAAAGTAAAGAATTTTCCAATGCTCTGTCCATGTTTGTCAGAGTTTTTAAAACCACTGGCTTTCATTTTAAATTGAACAAATTTTAGTACATTCTTTAGGAAGTCTGGTTTGTCTGGTGTTTAAGTACATTTTTATCCTTGATATTTATTTATTTCTGTAAGAGATATGAAAAACAAAGTTTTTTCAGATTTCTTAAAGTTTTGGTTGGCTCTTTTTTTCTATTTCTGTCATTCTCTGCTGAAAATAAAGTTGTGAAAAAATAGACTTATAGAACCATAGAATTATTTGAGTTAGAGAGAACCTTTAAAGATCACGTAGTCCAACCTACCTGTCATGGGCAGGGACATCTTTCAATAAATCAGGTCACTCAAAGCCCTGTCCAACCTGACCTTGAAGACTGCCAATGATGGGACATCCACAATTTCTTTGGGCAACTTGTTCCAGTGTCTCACCACCCTCACTATAAAAAAATTCTTCCTTATGTCCATTCTAAATCTTCCCTCTTTCAGTTTAAAATTGTGCCCTGGTCCTGTCTTTCTTATAAGTCCCCACTGAAAAGCCACAATCAGGTCTCCCCAGAGCCTTTTCTTCTCCGGGCTGAACAGTCCCAACTCTCTCAGCCTGTCTTCATAGGAGAGGTTCTCCAGCCCTCTGACCATTTTTTATGGCCCTGCTCTGGACCCACTCTAACAGGTCCATGTCCTTCTTGTACTGAGGACTCCAGAACTGAATGCAGTACTCCGGGTGGGGTCTCATGAGAGCAGAGTAGACTAGGAGAATCACCTCCCTCGACCTGCTGGCCATACCCCTTTTTCTGAACCTCAGGATAGAGTTGTCTTTCTGGGCTGCAAGTGCACATGCCAGCTCATGTCCAATTTTCCATCCACCAGTATCCCCAAGTCCTTCTCTGCAGGGCTGCTCAATCCCTTCATCCCTCAGCCTGTACTGGTATTGGGGATTGCCCTGACCAAGGTGCAGGACCTTGCACTTGGTGTTGATGAGCTTTATGAGATTCACATGAGCCCACTCTTCAAACCTGTCAAGGCCGTCTGGATGACATCCCTTCCCTCAAGTGTATCAACTACACCATTCATCTTGGTGTCATCTGCAAACTTGCTGAGGGTTCACTCCATTCCACTATCTCTGTCATTGATGAAGATATTGAACATATGCACTGCTCTCCCCCGGATCATTGTCCATAGTCAAATAGTTACAACGATCCTTATTGTATTATATAAAGCTTCTGTCTATATCTTGCTCACACACACACACACGCACACACACACGCACACACGCACACAGATTAAATACACGAGGGAATATGTAGAGATATGGATGGAAATTCACTCTATTTTTCAGATGTTTTTTAGATTTTGTATCAAGTTTTGCGTACTTCAGCTGCATGTAATGTCTTACAGACCTTTTATAATTTCATGAAAGAGTCAAGAGGGATGTGACTGCAGGAAATTACCAGCAGGGTCACCAGCAGGTTCACAAATGAGCCAGAAGTGAGAAGGCTGGCTGGGAGAAATATTGAAATGATATTCTGATAAATGTAAAATAATGTACATGGGAAAAATTTTATTCAGGATTCATAAATAAAGGTAGGTTCTTGGTGTGACCAGTATCCCCTGCTCCTGACCCCAGGTAAGATACCTGAGTGACATTAAGGGCATTATCTTGAAAGCATCAAAGAGCAGTGAGAAGGAAAGAGAAATCTTTATTATGCCACTGTGTAGGCACCTGAGATACTGTGCAGAGTTCAGGTCACTGCACTTCAGGGGGAACTCCACAAAGACTAGAACAGATCTGGAGAAGGTTGGCAAGGGTGGTCAGAGAAATGAAATGGCTTCCACACGTGTAAAGGCTGAACAGACTACAAGTCTCCAGCTTGGAAGGCATGTCAGAAGGGAGCTGTGATGGAGATCTATTGAGTAATGAATGATGTGAATAAGGTGACTGGGGAATGATCATTCATTATTTCTTATAGAACAAGAACTTGGGAATACCAGAGTCAGGGTTCAAATGAAAAATAGGAGATGCTTTTGCACACAATACACAATCAATTTACAGAATTCATTATTATAGGAGATTATGTACACAAAATATTTAGACACACTTAAAAAAGTACAAGAGAAATTCCTGGAGACTAGGCAGATATTAAACACAATCTTACAGACACAGCCTCCAGACCTGGAATTTTTTGTTTATGATTGTAAAATAATACAGCATCCCAGAGTACAGATTACTCTACACATCCCTGTACTGAAATTCTTTCCCTGCATACTGGGCCAGATGGATCTTTGGTCTCCCCTAGCACATCAAATCTCATGTTTCATTAATGTCTATCATCTAATGTCCATTAGCCAAAATACAACTTCTGGGCTTAACTGATGCTTGAAGACTGATTACCTAGTTTTAGAGAAAGTATATTTTATTTGTCCAGGAACAACCTATATCCTTTTATAGATTTGATTTAATTTAGTTTTTAAAAAATTCCATGAAACCTTGTATGAAGAGGTAAATCCTCCTTTCTGATCATGTATCTGTCATCAGAGGATTTTTAAATAGGTTAAATCATCATGCAATAGAAGGACCACTAATATATTTTTATTGCAAGATAAAGTTGTGATTCAGGAAATTGCTTCCTCAATAGATAAAGTTATTATTAACAGTGATACACCAGAAATTAAGTCCACCATTTTATGGGCTGTACCTCAGACAGTTAGCAAAAGAAAAGTCATTGCCATGGCAAACCATTTTAAAAAAAATAAAAATAGTCAGAAATGTCTCAAACAATTAGATTGTAAACTGAAAGGCCTGAGGTCAGTTCAGAAGAAACTGCTTAGTACTATCATCTGAAAAAAACCTCAAAATAATTCTGTTCCAGACTAAACAGGAACTCAGTTTTCTGCATGATTGTACTTTGTTAAGTGACATGGCTGATGCTGAGCATTACTTTCTTTTTAATAGACCCAAGATAGGTGTAAAGTAAGGAATCTGGTAGCAGTATTGCGGCTTCTGGTCTAGAGGTATATGATTTAGTATTTTCAGTATCATTGTACACAAATGGGGCCACCACACAGTTAAAGATAATAAATCTGTCTAGGAAAACAAACAGCCCGGGCTTGCCTAAACAGAACTAGAACAAGGTCTCCTGACAAACCGGGATCTAAGGAAGATCTTCAGCAGGTTCATTATGTGCCTGCAAAAATGCTGCTCTGAACGGCTGCAGGCACAAAACTGCATGGCAAAAAAAGGCAGGAAAATTAAGACGACTTTAAAAATAAAGATACTGAGACTGTCTCAGGCCATTTGATGATCCTAGCATTGTAGAAATTGCTTTGAACAAGACCCATATTTGTACTGGGAATTTTTGCTGGCATAAAACCAGCATCTTGCAGCTATGCCAGAAAGAAAAGTAATGTTTGAGGAAGAAGACAGGCATAGGAAGAATCTGGTTACCTGTCACATTCTAGGTTATATGGCATGGTTTGGCAGCAATTCCTTAGATGACCTCTGAAGTCAAAGCAAGTTAAAGCTGGCCAGATGAGTTAGGAACAAGCAATAAGGCAGCAGAAGAAGCTTATGTAAAAACTGATTTCAGATTCCAAGCCAAACCAAGCCCCTTTGTAAAGTGCTTAAAATGTAATTGGAAGTCACATGAAAATAAAAATACACCAAGAAACAATGTACAAAAAGAAAAGGGAATTTAATATTTTTTTATTATTTTAATATAATGAGTGTTATAAACTATTTCCCAGGCTCTGGTAATTATTCAGGGAATATCACCTCCATTAACACTTATTCCTTCATTTTGTGAAAGACACATCAAAACATAGTATGTCAAATCTAGCAGATACATGTCCATTTCACACATACAAAATGTACAAAGCCTTGTGAGAACTTGCTCAATGATTTATCTTTACTCATACAAGTAATCCTAAGGAGTTTGAGGGAATTACTTTAAGGAGTAAAGTTAAGCCTTATGTGTTTAGATGGGAGAGGAAAGTTTTAAACATCCTGCACATAAGGTAAGATACCACTGTTTGTAACAATCCTTAGGAAAATTAGTAATTTCAATCTTTTTTCTTAATGTGTTCCAGCTGCACAGCATTTAGACATATTTACGAAGATGCACTTAGGTTCCTTTGTTCGTTGATGGAACCTCAGTATACAAATGTACCAGAGACAAACTGGATGGAATTCAGAGGGAAAAAATGATGTTGATCAAGGGGCTGGAGGAACTGACACATAGCGAAGAGAGAGATACATAGCTTAAGTAAAAGTTGACTAAGACAGATGGAATGGCTGCCTGAAAACACAGAATTTACCAAACAGAGAATGAAGCTTAATTCAAGATGCTATAACGCAGGGGAGCATTCCACAGAAACAGAAGTCAATTAAGTTTTCTATTGTTTTGACTGTGTTATCCAAAGGTATCCAAGGTCTGGAAATACCCTTTGGATAAATACTTTTCTCCCAATTTTGGGTGAAATTTCCTTACAAACAAACTTGCAATGATGTATCATTTAATTAAGAAGTGAAGCCTGTTATTTTCTTTACTAAAAAACCTGTTTAAACAACTGACTTTCAGATCATTTTCTCTTTTTTCTCTCTCTTTTATATTTTTCCCCTTGTAGTCTGCATCAAAAAATTGCATTTGAGGAGACAAAAAAACTAAAACAAGCAGAAAATTCAAGCTCTTTCTTCTTCAGGTTAAACAGAAATTAGTAAAAAGGTCAATTTAAACATACATACTTACACACAAAGAAAAATAGAAAGTATAGAAAAGAACTAAAAATTATATAACAAACCCCATTTAAAAAAAAAAAAAATTACTCTTTTCAGTATAATACTTTTGATTTCAGCGAGATTTTCTCCTTCTGGGTTTTTGTGGATTCAGCTTTTGCTCTGTCCCTGACCTGATGCAAGCAGAGTTGCACAGCTGTGATGCTACTGGAGCAGGCTGAGAGCAGGTTCAGGCTTTTTAGTCATAATCTGCTCCCAGGTCTCCATCAGCTGTGATGGGAAAAGGACTCAGCACATCACTGATTACCCTGCATGCTGAGCTATATATGCTTCCCTCCCAATGCAAAAGAGAAGCATAGCTTTGCCTTATTCCACATGACGTCCAATATCTAGGAAGTGATATAGTAGGTCACCTGGATCCATTTTCCTTCCCCCACTACGCTGCCCAGCAAGTGGGGAGGAAAGAATAAAAGACAAAGAGACTGTAGTCTTTTCATTCAGTGATCATTCTGACATCAATATCTGACCTAGTTTATGCAGACCAGTGCTGTATTTCCTCCTGACCACCAGCAGAAGCTGCAACACCAGCAAGCAGAGTGACTTAGACTGCTATAGGAAACCATGATTTGATTCTGTTATGAGGTATAGGCCTAGAAAACGAATTCACTGTTCAATATTTTTGAAAACTGTTTGTTCCCTGAAAAAGATGTGGTCCAGTAATAGCAACAGCATGCACAACAAAATTAAAAACAGAAAAGGCATATTAGGCCTAAAAACCCCAAAATATTTTAACAGAGGTGTCTGCCTTTTGCTCAGAATGGGGGTTGTCAAGAAGTGATTTTATTTTTTTTTTTGAGCACGTAAAGCCTCTTCTTTAAAATACAATTGGAGTAACCCAATGTATCTACCATGCAGTGTTCTCAGCCCCTCTCCCCCCTCAACCCCTCCTCGCTATGGCTAAGTGGATCTTTACAGCTCTAGAAGAACTTTGGCTGTTATGTGGTAGGTGATAAGGTTAATGGAAAAGTCAAAGCCTGATACGTGCCCAGAGCGTGTAGGAGTGACACCGGCCAAGAAGTTCCTCCAGCTGCAGACGAGCAATTCAAGCCAGTAGAAATTCCGCCCTGTGGCTGAACGTCAGGATTGAACTCTTCCCTGGGTAGCACCTTCCACAAGCTGCTAGCTCGATGGCATGGCAGTTTCATTACAGCTTTACAGCGTTTGCAGAGTATTTAATTACTTTCCTATACCCTGTCCCTGTTTTAAGATTTGTTTAATCATTTGTGTCTCTATTTCTAATGGAGATTTCGGTTTCAAAATGGGCTTGAAGCCAGAGATGTAAATGGAGGGCACAATATATTGCTTCCTGAAAGATGACATGGGGTAGAGGGGAAGAGAAGAGGAGAACACAGAAGGAGAAAGGAGGAGGGGTAACATGTGGGAAAAATTGTGTTCTTAAGATTCAGGCTAATTGAACACACCAACAGAAGAAGATAGATGATCCTCCTGGGCACTTAGCAGAATAAGCAATATTAATAAAAGAGTCTCTCAGAGGAGACCTTCAACAGAGATAAAATGGTTCAGGTGGAGGAGCTGAAATGAAGAGCTCTGGAGAGTGATGTGGGAGGAAAGTGAGATGCCCAGAGCAGCCATTCAATCAAAATGGCTGGATCTGCAGCATTAGAGTGAAGTAAAGAGAACGGTGATGCTTGACAGACAGGGTGGCCCTTCTGAACATTGCAAGGATGCAATTCAGGAGGGTTTAGCCTTCCTAGAGATGAACAGTTTTCAGCACGCTGGGCCAAAATACAATGATAATGGTAGATTCAGAGTCAGCATTGTGTCTCTACTGAGCAGTTCTTCCCGTAGCGTTAATGCCTGTCTGCAGCCACCGGCTGCTGGACAAATGACCCATCCTACAAGAAAAAAGAGGCCAGAGATTGACAGCTAACTTCTGGACTAGTTTTTAATCTCTTTTTTTGTTGGTGGTGGTTTTGTCTGTCTGGGGGTTCTTTGTTGGCTTGTTTGTTGTTTGCTTTGTTTTGTTTTGTTTTGTTTTGTTTTGTTTTGTTTTTTTAACTCTGAATTCCCTTTCTTTAGAACCATAGGACAGCAGATTGAAAGGGATTTTCCAGGGTCATTGAGCCCTACCTACTGCAATCTCAGGGAACATCATACAATCTCTGTAACAAACCCATGGAACTCTACCTTAAAACCAGCTTGGATTATTGCCTCACTTCCCCTTTGCTTCTGCTGAACGGCTGTTGCAAGAACCTCTGTCCTTGAAAACTTCGGAATGCTTATCAAATTTCCAGCCTAGATGTATTCCTGTCTAGGTTATACCCATTTGTTCTTGTGCCAATGTTTTCCTTTAGTTTAATCACTCTTCTCCCTCCCTGGTGTTTACTTAATTGCTTTTATCTGCTTGATTTAAGAGCTTGTTATGAAGTGGTTTTAACTGTATTTTAGTTTGTTTCTAACTAGACTGTACAATGCCCCAAGGGGTTTGGCAGGGGCTGTCTGTTGTCATAATTCTCCGATTATTCTTAATCCCGTGAGCCATTCCTCTATCAGGGATGGTTTTGAGGTAATTAGAAACAGCACAGTCATGGTGTCACTGTTTGGACCAGGTTACTAAACCAAGAATATTCTGTTAACCAAAACCCAGTTCCATTTTCAGCTGTGAAAACTCAGAATGTAGACTCATTGGGGTCTATGGGGTCCCATCAAAATGATGCTAAAACAGTTTTCAATTTAGAGCAACTGAACTACTTCTTGGTCCAAGGAATAACTGGACACTGTTCAAACAGCTAGGGATATTATTCAAATATGACTGGGGTCTAAGTAAAGTGTTAGCTTTCAACAGATACTCTCAGAAATAAAAATTATATTATTGATAATATTCCTGCAACTGTTTAAACGTTTATATAAATAAATATAAGCTTAGATGTCTTAGTGTGTACAAGAATCCCCTGCTCTTTTCTCTGTCCAATATATTGCCATTTCTCTACCAAGCAGACTTTGTACCAGAAGATAAATACTGTCCCTCCTATTCACCCACAGTTTGAAATGTAATTCCTGCAGCTAGAGGGGGATGACTATCTCTTTTACACTGTGAGTACCTAAACCAACAGCAGTTCAACAAAAGTGTTTTACATGTGGAAAGCATCACACCAGTAATGTGTCTGCAAGATTGATGCCTTGCATTGAATTGTTAGAGCAGTTCCCTGCACAGTAAGTCCCTGGTTGCCTCCCCTTTGCTGGGACCCTGCAGCCTGACTCTGCTCTGCTAGGCAGCATGAGCAGGAAAGAGATAGCTGTAAGCTTTCCATGTACCTGTGTTGCTACTTCTGAGCCAACAGACAGCATATGTATTTGATTTATTTAATGGATGGAAGCCTAATTATAAAGCAGAGGAAATTGCTGAAGCATGAATTTATGGGATCCCTGAGATCACTTCACATGTTGACAAGAATTAGTAGTGGGAGTTAATGTTGTGGCAGCAGCAAAGATATAAGGAAGGTGTATACCTGGGGGCTTTCGGTGACTCCTGGGTGGAGGGGGGACAGGGCTGAGGATGTGTCAGCAGCAGAAGAGACTCAGTTGGCAATGACTTGCAAGCAAGTATCTCCTTGAGTCCAGGTTGTTATGAGAAGTGAAATATGGAGACTTGGATAAAAAGTCCAGCATGTTCTGACAGCAGCCTGTCCCACTGTTTGGATATAACATGAAAAACTGAGTCATAAAGGACTGAAGCTATACAGTGTAACTTTGTGCCCATTTTTGGCTAGATCTTGAATTACAAAAATTACAATGACTTCTTAGAAAGGAAAGCCTTGCCTTTCTACTAATACACTGTAATATTCCTGGAAGGGAGCCAATGTGTCAATTTAAGTACCCTCTCAAAGTGCGAGGGACTGTGATATTTCCAAGTCACAATGCCAGCTCGAGCCCTTCTGGAATGTGTGCCAAAGTCTTTCCACCGAGAAGAATGCCTCGCATTAAGCGTGTCATCCCTGGGCTGGCCTTCAGCTCCCTCCCCGGGCCCAGAGTCTCAGCTTTAACCTTCATTCCTGTATCCCGTTTCTCAGCCCCATGGAAAAAAATGCCGTGGAAACACCCCCCATCCTCCTCTTACACATTAATGCGAAATGAAAAATTCTCATGGCTGGCTGTTGAACAAGAACAAGGCAATCCTGTGTGGGGAATTTTAATGCCACATTTTTTTCATAACCTAGATGCTGCAAAGTGTATGCAGATTGTACTCATCAGTACATCTTATAATTTGTAGGTGTCTAAGGACCCAGCCCTGCAGAGGCATTCATGACTGTGCAAAGGTTCAGATTTGAGCTGCCCCGATGGAAAGCAGCAGAAGTCTTGTCTGGGTACAACTTGTTTCAGAAAGACTTTCTGAGATAGGGTATCTCTGTCCACAAGAGCATCTCCAGACTTATGTTATTTCCATTGATACATCAGGTATTTAGAAATCCAGATAACCATCATGTGCTTGTAGTTTAATGGAAATAAAAGGACAGCCTATTTTAAGGCCTGACTGATTGAAACTCAAGCCCTTAGAAGAATACAGATATATTTTTAAATGACACTGAAATTTTTATGAGGTCAAACTCCCAACAATTGATGATTCATGATTTGGACATCAAGAAATCTTATTTACTTTGTATGATTTTTTAAGCACACCAAGATATTAGTCTGTGTCTTGACTTCTCTGAGCCTCATATATTTCCCATTTTTTCAAAAACATTGGAATCAAAGGGGGGTGTGTGTCAAAAAAAAAAAAAAAAGGAAAGAAAGCACAAAAGAAACATCTCCTTGCAAATACAGAGCAAGGAGATTTTATGCTTTTTCTGTGAAAAGGGAAATGGCAATTGACCTTCCAGCTCACAGAGATGCAAAGATGGAAAGACACAAAGAAAAGAAGCAAAAGCAACCAAATCAAACCACTGTCAGAACTGATTTTTCTACAGTCTCCCAACACCTGAGCTAATCCTTGGTGACTGTCATTACAGGTGCTCCTGATTTCCCTGATTTCAGTTTCCCTGACATTCTGGGTGTCTGTTATAGTAAGAAGATGAATTTGAGAATGTCTTCATTCACAATTAATTTTAAGTAACTTTCTATAGTACTAGAGTGGGGAAAAAACCAAACCAGACTAAAGAATTAAAAGACAATGACTAGAAACAATAGCGTTTTAAAAATTATTTTAAAATTTTTTAAAAACATTTTAATTCAGTTTATAATTTAGGGAGGATGATTTTTAATAAAAATATCTATTTATAAATATCATATCATATCACATATCATATCATATCATATATTATATTATATTAATTATATTATATTATATTAATTATATTATATTATATTATATTATATTATATTATATTATATTATATTATATTATATTATATTATATTATATTATATTATATTATATTTATTATATTATATTAAACAAAAATCTTAAATGTATATTTATAATATTTAAATCTATATTCTATATATTAATATAACACATTAGACAATGCTGCAAGATCAGTAATTACAGAAGAGAAGAAAACCTTAATCAACCTAGATCTTTCTTTTCAAAACAGATTTGGACATGAAATTATTTTTCCATCCCTACACAGCAGTGTAAAAAATAACTAGGCAAAAAAACCCCAAAACAAACCCTACTTGGAATTAGGGGAGAAGTTGTTCAGATTTTTCTTGAATAAAGTGAGCTGCATTACTCACTAACTTCAATTTAGGATACTCACCTGAAAAATAGGAGACGTCAATCTGATCTTGGTTCATCTCCCACACTCCAGAAGGTTCCCCTAACTAATGGGCTATGGGCTGTATTGCATGTTTTGGTGGTTTGATTGCATTCCTGTTTTAGCCTTAAAGTCACCACTAAACTGCTTTTTTAACTATAAAAATTGAAATTTTCATTGTATCTCACCATTCTAGGCTTTGACATTGATATTGTAAAGAACTCCTGTTTGAAAGTAGAGCATAAGGTTGTAGGATCAAGGTTTCTAGCATACATAGAGAAACAGCACCTGTTTCATTAGGCAGTTTCAGCAGTCTTGGTGCCAGAACATCACAGATTAAAAAAAAACCCAACAAAACCAGAATATCACAATTTAATAGCAATGGGAAATTCACAGGAACTTCGCATTGGTGTGAAATTATTATGTAGGCAGAAGTCTTCGGGGAAAATGGGACTGATAATCCTAATCTTGTAAAAAGTAACAGTTTAATGATCCATTTCCCCTCCCCGCCCTGGGAGATCCACATACACACTGTGACACGAATGCTTATTTTCAGCTTGAGTGTAGATGTTCTGAGGTCTGAAAGGTGAGACCCACCACAGTCAACACTCTGCTATTTTACCCCATACTTGGCCATCATTTTAGCATCATTGTCAAGGGTTTATTATCATTTACAATGATATGTCTTGTTCTTTAGTGGTTGGGTTTTTTGCTTTTACTTTAAAAAAAAACTTTAGAGTGAGAAAGAATTTGGAGCTCCAATACCATTATAAATGCACATCTAAAAGGCAGAGGTTATTTAGGCAATATGAGGAAAGGCACAGTTCTTGCTTAGTTCCCAAGTTTCAAACTTTGAATCCTGCTCAGCTAAGTCCCACCTAGAAATGCTGTGCTGGGGGAAAGGGTTGTTTTGTAGATCTAATCAGTCATTTTTCCCCTCAGATATATTTTTTATAATATGGGGACAAAACATAATTCTACAGTGGCTTTTGCACATACAGCCCAGAAGAACTGATTTCAGGTGTTATGTAAAGGCACACATACCATGTACACACTGTCACATAGCTCACATATGCACAGACCTTTCAGCTTTTTTACCACCTCTGTTGAAAGAGCTGTGAAGTCCAGGCAACTTGTATTGGATTTTTCTTTTTTGTTTTGTTATCCAGTATATCACTTTTCTTTTACAATTAGCATGGAAATATCAGCTTTTCTCCCTAGATAGATCTTTGGAGGTTTGGGTTTTTTTTGTTTGGGTTTTTGCTTTAATTAAGAGATACAGTAAAGGAGATTCTCCACTGCTGTAAAGCAGAATAGAGTCAGTGATTTAAAGAAACAGTCTTTTGAGACTGACTTCAGATCCAGTGTTTAGGGTATGTATTCTCTTTTAGCTGGATATGGGGTAAATGAACACAACTAAATTTCTGTGATTGCTTAACCTCACAGAAAGGTAACAGCTTAGGCTGAGAAAGAATATATATGTATATCTAAGAAAGAATACATATATACATATCTATAATTTAAATGTAATCTATATGTAATAAAGGAATTTTTAAAAATAAACATAATACATAATAACATAAATGCACTATTAAAGCATTCAAAATATTAATATTTGGATTTAAGTTATGCATAATATTTTATTTATTAATATTCATATTTAATGTATTTACTTCAAGAAACTTGTTTATTTGCTGGGGTTTTTAGGACTTAAAAAAAAGGAATTTAGGCCAACTTTATAGCTGAGAGAAGCTAGCCAGCATAACACAGATCAAAAATTGGAAACCCACATGGACACAACAGGTTGACCATGGAGTGTCTTTTGTCTAACTTTTCTCAGGCGTGATTTGTGATCAAGTAATAAAACTGAAACAGAGTATGTGTTGTCAGTTGGCTGTCTTAGCTTAGAGAGAAGAAAAGTCTTCCCTAATGGCTGAATTGGCTTCTCCTTCTTCCTAAGGGAAAAACTGGTGGGGACTCACACCTCAACCATAACACAGTCTCAGGACTGGCACCCCTACAGATGAGGGGTTGGGACAGTATTTTCTTTTCTTTGCAAGTGAGAGGAGCAAGTTGTTTGGAGCATCCACAGAGAAACTCTGAGTCTATTTCCCACACATTTTCTTTGTGCCTACTCTATCTTTAACCTTAGGCTGTCATAGACAACTTGCAGTCCCCTCAGAGAGGGTCGAGCTCTCTTCTCAGTTATGCTGGTGAAAATCCAGAGACTGTTTTGGAAGTATCCTGGGTTTTAATCTTTGTTTGGTTTTGGCTACCGTGGGAGCTGATCCCATAAGACTCTGAGTCCTGCTATTAAAATTAAAGGTCTTCTTTGTGATTTTACGCATGTTGCTTTTTCACTACCACAAACCCACTAGTTTAATTGGGCTTGTTACTGATTTACACCTGCGAGGGACATTTACATGGCCAGAACGGCAGCTGAATTAAGTGACCTCAATGGAGGACTGGGCCTGCGGTTTGTTTATGAGAAACTGATATGGGGCTGGAAAGCTGGAGTGGTGCTTACACAAACCGCTCGCCGGCTTCAGCTCCGTCCCGTGTGCCAACAACAACAGTGTAACGCGTTTTCAGAGTCAAACCTGCTCATGAAAGCTGGGGATGAACGGAGGCAGCAGTCAATGAGCAGGAGTCCCGCCAGCTTCCAGCCAGCGCGGGAGTTTTCCTCCTTTTTAATTCACTTGGTAGCCAGATTACGCTTGTCTCTGGTATTGGGTGCAATTCAAAGGTGCCGCAGGAAACCAACAGGAACATTTTGAGAGCTTTGGCATTGTCCCTGCTGGCAGCAGAGACCATCCACTCAGCGTTATCTCCTTCCTTTGTTCATCCCCATGATGTTTCCCAGCTGCTAACTTAATTTTACCGTTGAATAACGTACTACAGCTTATTTGACTATGTCTTCCCTTTTAAAATTGGAATGTTTGCATTTCCTTACCTATATTGATCGATGAACTTGAGACACAGTTACTGTGGGGGAAGGAGTCAAGAATAGAAATAGTGTAGATAGAATATATAGATAGAATTAAGCATAGTTACCTTTAATAATTATATATATATTTGCTTTAATATCGAGAGAGATATGTATATACATATAAGCTGCCTATAAGTACTGTCTAGAGAGATGAACATTTTAAAATACACAAATACTTGTTGAGGACTGTACAACACTTAGTTCTTCTGGAAGATGTGATAGAAATGGAAATGAACCTTTGAAAACCACTGGGTAATTTATATGCTATACCACTCTCCACTGAAAGAAGACAGAAGTCATTACAGTAACAACGTAAAGGAGTTCGGGGGCCAGCATGTTGGAAAAGCAAAGATGATAAAGGCCGGATCCTCACCTTCAATAAATCAATACGCCTTTGACTGAATCAACAGAGCTTCTTTAATTCCACGCTATTCTTGTGAAGTAATTAAGTGTTTCTTTGTAAAATTTTTCCAATGCATTTAGGGAGGGAAAAGGTTAGACATTTTTTATTTAGAGAACACAAAGTGTAAATTTTAATGTTATGAATTCTTGCATCTCCACTGAAGCAAAAGAAACAGCTGCTTACACCTGCTGTAGATTTACCACAGCTTAGCACCTTTCTAAAACATCTTCTAATGTCTCCAAGCACTCGCCTGAGGTTTTGTCATTTTGTTTTAATTAGATAGGGGGAAAAAACCCTCTAGAAAGATAAAGGGGAAGGCTTAAAGTAATGGAATGTAAAGATCCATGGGCTAAGAGGAAAAAACCAAATTAAATTAAGTTTTAAGCAAGGATGAAAAAGGCAAATACTAAAATTTATCTTATCAATATATTAAAAGTGTTCAGAAATTGCAAAACGTTTTAAGTGTAAAACTCCCTAAATTTTGGAACTGATCCTAAAATGGGATTAAAATAAATATATATGAAGAAATGCATCAGAACTACTATGATTTGTAACATTTTAAGAGAGTGTATGATTTTATAATGGTGGCATTAATAGCTTTGCATTTTTGCAAAGAGCCAAAACACCATCTCTCATACACATAACTAGTAACTAGAGGCAGATAAATAGCATTTATTATGCTTTAAAGACTGTTCAAAACTGAAATTCATGTGTTAGTATTGTGAAAAATGTTTGTCCTACATTGAGATACAAAGCCAAAATATCACTTTTTCATACCTATTTGTCATTTAACTTTCTGACCAAATATAAATAGTCCTGAGCAAACTATTTGGGAACATATTTATTTTCAGCTTTGTTCAACACAATCTCCCTTCACTCAAGATCTCCTTAGGATTTGTAGGAAGTGTATTTTAAAGTCTTCCTGTCACCATTCTTTTGCAGTCTTGGGTTGAACATTGTTTCCTGAGATACACTTTGCTCCTCTGATGTCTGTGGCCGACATTTTTTTAGACCTTGAGGTTAAATGCGATCCATCATGCAATGAGTTTGGCTTGCATGGGAAACTAGTATTATGAGATAACCTGAACTGAAGCTCCCAGGAATATTGTGAAAGAAAGGGAGAGCCTGATTAGTATGAAACTACCCTAAAAAAAACCCAATTCTGCTTGAAAAATATTTTAGTGTAACTAGTATCAACCCAAAAGGAGTTTCTTACTTCCCCCCCCCCTCCTTCAGTGAACAACCAGAAAGTTGGAAAACTCTTAAAAGGGAAAACTCTTAACTTCCTTCCTAAAAAGAAATACAGTGGTCTTCATAGAAACTCAGACAAGTAGTCCAAGGAAGGAGTCCAGTTTACACTGCGGTCATTTCTATATCACTCTGGTAATGAAGAGGACATATAACACGAGCAAGAAATTACTCTGGCGTCACCCATTTTATTCACTTTCTTTTCAGTTGGATGTAAAACAATTTTATTCTCAGTGGATTTTAAACACTGACACTAACTTTGGAGGATAAAGAGAGTTTCTGAACTGCCTAAAAACTTATAAAGGGACCACTTTACCTCTCCACTGGTCACAAAACAATTAAAGGATCAGTATACATACTCAATGCTCAGGCTTCATAATCATATCTAGTGGTAGAAAAAACGTTTTTTTGTTTCATGTCTTTCCTCCAACAACCCAGACCAAAAGCAAGGACATTTCTCAACAGAAAAGCCACCCGCCAGCAAGGGATCACAATGTTTATCCACTTCCCTGGGGACTGAAGTGTGCTTTTCCGCTCTTGTTATGTTAACCCCTAATACTAAATATTAGTCTTGACTGTCTTGTGCGTGACATTGGCAGGCACAGGGGAGTTAGTTACAAAAACAAAAACAAAAATGATGATTTTGGCTTTTCACAGCAAAACAACAAAGACGGACCATTTTCAGATGCTGTCCTGTGATCGTTATTTTCTGGCTGTCTTGTTTCAGTCGTATCCATCCATAATACAGGACATCCAGTACTGCTTAATCTGTGTTTGCAAAGTTGTGGGTATTTTTTTTTTTTTTTGAATCTTAGATATGGAGTGCCAAGGAGGAGACTTGCCATTATCATTCTGCTCTCTTACAAGGAGGCGAGGTCAGAACAATCATTGTACAAGCCAGCAAAGCCCCAGCTCTGCTTTGGTAGAAGTTATTAACAAAATATTCAGGATCAAATTTCCTGTGTCATTTGTACTGCACTATGCCAGAACAGAGTCATCAAAGGGTGTTAACCTTTTAATGGAAGCTGGGTGGAAATCAAAATACAGTTTTTGTAATAAATACATAAATACAAGGTAAGCACTGCAGTAACACGTCATTCTTATTTAAGTTTCCCAGTCCTTTAGCTTAAAGTACTCACTGAACATTTTTTGAATATCTGATCCAGATTGATCTTACTGATAACTTGGTTTTTAAGTGGACTTTGAGAACTAAATCCTTTCAAGTACAAATGTTTCAAACCAAATGAAAAATAATCTTTTGAGTAAAGATTTCAGTGTGGTTTTTTAACCTGACCTAGAACTACTTTTTTGCCTCAGATAAAATGTCAATAAAATATTGGTTTCGATATTTTTTTCCCCCACAGGAACAAAACTGCTGTATATTTTTGTTAAAATACAGTGACAAAGTGAACATGTCATTTGAGATCTTGGAAACATTCAGTACCAGCACCAACTGTTTGTAATAATCTGGAACTAGTGGCAAAGGAGCATATTTTCATGTCAGAGCTAGACTCTGGGTGCATTTTTGAGCATAGAGGATGACTATTCAGTTGTAGCTTTTAACAACTGTCCTGAGTAGGCGGTAGTGTGAAATAATTGCAAAAGTGATTGTGCCTCAGGCCATTGTAGAAGAAGCAAAGTCATGTTTTATCACCATCCTCTGCCTGTTGACATGATTTTGTAGCCTCAGTGTGCACAAACAAAGCGTTATCTTTGTTTCTCTAAATTCCTCTAACTGTAGTTATTCTTCTGCTTTTCAGTACTATTTACTTCTCCAACTAGGTATTTCATTCACTTGCCTTCTTGTTTGCCTCCCACTTCCTACACACTATCTCTTTATTTCACTTTTTTCACACAAACCCCAGAATCGGTCTTATGAAAGGGTAGGTGATGTGTTAAGCGCTTGGTTGGGATGACAGAACGTGTTATACACGAAATCCCACACATGCAGAGCACAAGGAGGTGAAATTGTCTATAAATAAGGGTTAGTGATAGCAGCCTGCACACCCATCAGGAGCTGCAATGATAGACCAGCCCTTTAGAAAGAAGTCACTGTAGATCACACAGTACTGGCATATCCAGCTTATCTCTGCTGGGAGGTGAAAGACAGCCATGAACTGAAAAACAGCTAGGAGATCTTAGTCCAAGGCACCAATTATGTGTGAGCTGAAATTCATAAGCACGGAGTTCACCATACAGACACCCTAAAAACACAGACCATACAATGGCACCAGGCATCTGGGCAGTGAGGACCTCTCTGTTGTCATGCAGTAGTACGACTTCTTAATAAATTCACACTTAAACGCAGACCCCAGTCTTTGAATGGTTTTTATATCTTTATTCCACAGAGACAGCATGACTATCCCCTCTTTTCCTGACCCCCCCTCCCCCCTTAATCTGTGCATCCCACACAGCCATACACAAGACTCTGACACAAGCATTAATTGCTAACCAAGCTCCACAACAGTAGGGGGTGTTTTAACAGCACAAACCATTTATGTGTGAGCAGGGGCATGTCTACTGCCTTTTAATAAGTAACCCAAGGATAATTCCATAGAAGTTTTGAATGTTCTTCATTTTATTAAGCTGATTCAGAATATCATCCCTGGGAAAAACACAGTGAAGCATGGAAATTGCCTTAAAGAACTTGAGATGGGACTGCAACAGAAATGACATGTGGCATTTCTCTCAGTGCGGAGTAAGGCATGTTGCATGGTTATTTTTTTCCAAGTGAAACAATTACAACTTGCTGTAGGTATCACATCACAGGACGAAAGCCTGTGTGTGGGGGTAGGACTGAGAACTGTGTTGCATCCTAGGAAACCTGTTGGTTCTAGTTGGGCATTTTTAGGAGGATTTTCTGAAATTTACTCACTTGCTCGATCAGAACCCAGATCTGTGACCTTTTTAGATACGGTACAACATCCATTCCTTTCCTGAGATATTTCAAAAAATAGAAGGCTTGCATGGAAGAAGGGACAAGGTTGCAAAAAGTTGAAGGAAGATACAGAGAAGGTATCAAGATACGATGAAGAAAGAGAGCTAATCACTGAAGATGTGGAGTTTGGTACAGACAAATTTAAACGTGATTATTTGTTTAACACTCTGGGCCTAGCCATGTTTCCATAAAGATATCAGGAATTCCTGAAGTTTTGCTTTATTTGGGGTTGATGGGAGCCAAAATATTGGTCTTTATCAGCTGTGTTCTGTCTGCAACACTGACTAGCACCTTGCTGCAAGAATAATCTCTAATTTCAGAAGAACTAGCTATGCAAAAAAGTTTTATTTGCTCTCAGGATAAAAACTTCATCTTATTCACTTCATAATGTTTAAGCAGGGAGCATAAGTAAGGGCAAGCCAAGCTGCATACTTAGACTATCAATAATGTCATGAAAACTGTCCTTATTACCTTTAGATTGCAACTACTTGCACACATTTCAAGCCGTTATACAATATAATGATGTTTTGCTTTATATTAAAAGCAAAGCCTGCAGGGATAGAGCCTGTCTTTAATAAACACCGCTGACTACTGAGAGAAGCCAACCATACTGGGGAATTACCTTCAGCAGGAACTTCTCAGCAAGGAGAAAAAGCATTGAATTAAACACTAAAGCAAAGATGAAAATCAAACACAGCATGTGTATTAGAGAGAACATACATGCAATAAACTTGTAAGAGTTTTAAAGCCCCATAAACTTTCTTATTGTTCCTTGTGTGACCAAGCTTGCATGACTCATGCATTAGGCTTTGCCAGTCATGGACGATTGTGTGACCGTGCCCATCTTGCTGTAATAAACACTCTCTGTTGTCCTCTGCTCAACGCGTGGTTTCTTTATTTTCCTTCCTTGCAGGGCATTAACCTCGGTTGCTATTCTGGTCCTCGTGGTGCTTGATAAAGAAATGGCTCAACTACAGAACTGGAATGAGACACATGACAGACAACAAAACATGTGAGTAGGAACCTTTTATACAATCACAGGCGTGGGTTAAACATCAATGATATTTGGGAAGAGAGCTTTGCCATGACCATGTCGCAGAACAGTATTTGGCATGAGCTGCCTTAGAAGACAGAGAGAAGAGTTAGTTGTGAACTAAGAATTTAACTTAAACTTAACTTCAGACATGGACAGCCTGAAGCACAATCAGTCTGAACTCTCAGTAGTACTATTCAATCAAAGGAATATGCTGGATTTTCCATTCAGCCTCTTTTTTTTTCCCCCCTCCTCCTGTGATGAGAGGTGGGGTCAAAAGCCTAGCAATGCCATGCCATAAAGTCTTCAGACTGAGAAGAAATTATAATTTTAAAATCTTCTATGCCTTTGTTTCTTTTCTTGTTCACCCTGATTCCTTACAGGCTGAATTTTTTCTTCCTCTCCTTCCAAATAAAAGTGGGGAAGGATGGATTCTGGGCAAAAAACCATTTGTTTGTTTACTTGGTTAAAAAAAGAGACTCATGGCAATGAAAAAAAGGTATTCCTTTTCTTCGAACTGAGATAAAAAAAGGCTCTGATCACGCAAAAAGCCCTGCTGCCTGTTCACACAATTCCTCAGGAGTAGTCTTGACTGTAAGTGTAGTGCATCCTTGATCAACTATCTTCATGAGTGCTTCTCATGCTGCAGGCAGACCATCATCACATATCGTGCCTGAGCTCGGTGCTGTATGATGCCTCCAGGCTCTGGCCCTTGGAGCCCCACATGTTCCAGGGGGTAATCTGTGGCTATACTAGAAGCTGCCTTTGTAAGCTTGCTTTCCATGCAGAGAGCAAACCTGAGCTCGAGAGCAGGCTCTGGACTTGTGCGTTTCCACTTAAGCCCATGCCAGTTTCTCAATCGCAACTTTTCCAACAGTGCACCTTAACGAACTTGTGTTGTGGTCCAGCTCCTGCAGTGCATGTAAGACCCTGTTGAAATCACTGCTTACATCTAATACTAATAAACTAAACATTCCTGGGCATCGAGGCCAACGGGCATGGAGCAGCATGTCCGTGTTAACAACCTGCCTGCAAGAGGATAGGGGCACACAGACTGGCAGCTGCTGGGGACACCACTGTTTGAAACAGTCCCAGTTCAAGCCAGGGACTTCCTAAGACTTCACTGGTTCACAGACAATCACAGTGAGCTTAAACTTAATACTATAGACAGATGCATTAAATGTTTTGTCTATAGACCCTGAAAGAGTACTTAGGCAGCTAGGTAAGTGTACTGCTTAATTTTGGGAAATATCCTATTTTTTTAAAAAAAAAAAAGATGGGCCAGAATTGACAATGAGCATAGTTTGGCCCAGAATTGTTTTAAACCCCCTGCCTCTACATCTGCATTAGCTCAAACGGGACTTTCAGTTTTAGGCTGCCTGAAAGTCGATCTGTGCCATGTTTGCTGCCCTGCCCCTCCTCCAGCAGATGTGATTTCACACTAAGCTTTTAGAGAATTAAAATGTAGAGGCTCAGCCAAATGGACATCAGCATCCATCAGATAAAAAGTTTGAATAAAAATTGCTTTAATTCAAATAAAAGTGCCTTGTAAGGTCAGATCACACAAATACTGTCTAGAGGGTATCCAAGCTAGCGCTGAGAAATGTCCCACTGACTTCAAAAGCTGACTTCTGCTATTAAATGCACCTCGTCAGCTGTACTTTGAATCAAGACTTTTTCTGTTCTAGCAAACATACTGTCAGAACAAAAAGAAGAACCTTAACTAAATTAGTTTAAGAAAAATGTCATTGCTCAATTGTATTTCCATCATTACACTAATTCTGTTGCTGTTTGCAAGTGAGTGAGCAAGGCTGGGGAGCATTTCTTTTCACGGAGTGTTTTACTACTTTATCTTCCTTTCTTTGCTTTGCCTTATTTTCTATTTCTTCCAGTAGGGGGAAGTGACAAATGAGAAGAACACCTATATTTGTCACTAAGATTAGGAATGTAAACACAAAAGTCAGGACACATTTCCCTGTGACTGAAGGATTATTAGATGTATGAGGTGGAACTGCTTTTCATTTCAGTGATGGGTCACCTGCTTAAATTTAACAGACACAGCTGGTGCCATGCTGGCAAACCAACAATGCTCTGAAGCCCTTCGCTCTAGAACTGCTTGACTTAGTGGCAGATGTTTTTATTTTTATTTTTAAAAAAATATATTTGTCTTCTTTTCCTTCATTCTCTTTCAACTTGCTTCAGATGCTATAGTTCCACTAGACCTCAAAGATACAGAAGCATCAATCCAGGAGAGAAAAAGAGTACTGAGGTTTACCTCCATGCTAGGGAAATTTTAGTGTGTACTAGTGTTTTAGTAAGCAGCTGTGCTGTGTGTAGCAGTCAATTCCCCTAGTGATAACGTCTGTTAGTGTTCCAAACCAAAACCTATAGATATCTAAAGGAAACTTCCTGAAAGATTTCACCGGAGAGTTTTCTTCAAAGGGTAGGTCAGAGCACCAAGTACAAGTAGTTTCAGAAAATATTTGTTTTCAAAGATGATGTAAGACATACAGTCATGGGAAAGATGGGCTAAGAGGGACTACCTAAACTTTCCCTTGCCCCATAAAGGATCAGTTTCAGCCTTGTGGGTCCTGACAGATTTCTTTACTGTGTTGGTGTGGACCTTCAGTGAGGGAGATAGCACAGCAGCCCCAGGCAACCAATTCTGGAGCTTGGGCTCTCCAGTTTTTGCTCATGTCTAACTTGAACCTATGTTGCTGCAACTTATCAGTACTTGTTCCAGTCATTCAGGATGAGAGCTGGTTGCTTCTATGCAGAAGCTTTTTATAAGCTTGAAATATTCAATCATAACACCTCTCAAGTTCTCCCTTCTTTGTAAGCATTTCCAATTTTTCATTTTTCATCATATGTTACGTTTTAAACTATATTATGCATTTAAGCATTGCTTCTGTCATTTTCGTGGTCTCCTCTGACTTGAACTTGGTCAAAACTGGATCCTACATCCTAGCTGATGTCTTACCAGAGTACTTTATGTATCCTTCAGGCTAGGCACCTCTTTATAAATCCCAGTGTGGAATTTATCTTCCTTTCAAAAGAATGGTGCTGGGATTGCAAATATATTCTTCCTCATCTAGGATCATTAAAAACTGAAGGTACCTCATCCCAGTTCCAGCATAAGAACCAAACTTCTTTATGTAGCATTAATTTGACTTATTTTCTTAGCATTTATGTAAGAAAATACTTTTTTACAGATAGTCATGCCAGTTCTCTTCAACTAATTTGGTAATCATAACAAATGAGTAGAGGCTAAAAGTATGCCTATTGTTATAAGGAAGACTCTTTTTGTTTCCCGAAATGGTGCCTATCATCAACTAACCTTGTTCTGCTGCAACAATTCTTAATTATTCCTGCAATAAAGACTGTCTCTGGAAAAATTAGATATCATCAGAGAAAGGCAAATATTACGTAAGTCCAAAATATGTGATAAACTGATAAGTGATATAACACATCAGTATAGTAGAGAGATTTGTAATGATCCATAATTCTATTGCCAAAACATAGCTATATATTGGCAAACATAGCTATATATTGGCAAGTGTAAGTAAATCCCCTCTTGTATACTACTTAATATATAGCTTTATTTTGATATAGGAGTACAGATCCCTGCATTTCATTAAGCAGGGAAACTTTGAAATGATAAAGATTTGTAAAACACTTAAAATTTTGGGCTGAATACTGGTATGTTGTGTGTGTGTAAAATATTTCACAAGAGAAACTGCTAGTAGTTGTAGTGCTTAGTAGATACAAAATAGTCTGTTACTTGCTATTTTAATTAATAGTATATTTACAACCCCATTTAATCTCACTTTGTTAACTCTCAGTCAAGAAAACAGGTTTACAGGTGAACTACACAAAAGCTGACTCTGTAAAGTGTATTGCTTTTAGCAATAGCTCTGAAGAGCAATGGCTTTCAAGGTGTCACATTAATTCATGGTTATTGCCCTGCATTTTTTCCATCCTACCTCTTGGCATGTCTACAGCTCTGGGTAAATGTTTTTCACTGTGTCATCTTTAACCTTCCATGTTAATTGTTATGAGCTGTTGTAATTATTTTAAGAATTTATCAGATTATTTTTTGATGAAAGAGGAAAAACTGCAGAAGACAACTTTCCAAGAAATGTGTATCAGAATAAAATTTGACATAGTTTGTGAATCTTCCTTGGAATTTCTTTTTAATACTTCTCATTTCTCTAACCTGGGTGCAAGGTTGTAAGGAAAACTCAAGTGTGAGCATACATGACGCCTCAAGTTCAGCACTATTGCAAGTGTATGGAAGGCCAATGTTAATGAGGTTTCAGCAATACTTTCAGCTCTGAAATGGTATCATTGGTATTCTTAAGATAATATTTAAATAATGTTTAAAAAAATTATTTCTAAAATAGCCTACTCTTTCCCACCACCATTTCCATGAATTAAAGAAAACCACGCTTGGATTAATTTTTAAACAAAATATTTACGACACATGCCAAGGAAAAATATTTTCTAGAGATGTTGTCAGACCCTTTATTAAATTCTGGAAACTCGAACAAAAGTGATTTTGACATTTGAAAGGCAAACAGCCTCCTGTATTGAAGATCTTCGTTAGGCAAAATGTTCAGAGCTCATGTGCTTCCGCTTCTTCTTCTTTGTCTTTACTTCAAAACTACCTGCTCATAAATGGAGGACCATGTGGCTGGACCATATTTCAATCGCAGGTAAGTGTGTTTGTCGATGCATACCAAAACTACCATGGGAACAGCGCAAACTTGCTGAAGCGTATGTGGTGTCCCTGCAGAGATTTCCCCTTTCAGTATCTATTCGGGACTTCAACCACAAAGTGGTGCTGTTGCAAAAGCTAACGGTTAATGGGGAAGACCAACTCCCTGCTTTTATAATGACCCAAGGCATGCATTAAACCAAATAAAATTTTCATCTATTTACATGCTTACATGTATATCTTCTCTATAAATATTCAATTTTTTGACATCAAACGTAATTACAGTGGTTTCTGTTAATATGTAGAGAAAAATACACGCCTTCTTAAAAAGTTACATATTTTGAAGTCTGATCAAGTGCCTAATTAATCAGATCAATGTCTAGTAATTATTTCAATTTAAATCCCCAGAATTTAAGATGAGTTTCTACAGCATGCTTTGAGCAATATTTCAAATTCTTCAAGACAGAACAGAGACTTGTTCAAAGTAACAATTTTTTTTTTGCTATGTCCGAACCTCAGATCCAAGAGCGATACATAAAATAAGATGAGCATTTGGGAGCTTTATTGTTTCTCATCAAAAATTCAGAAACATACTTATAGAGTAAAAAAGAATCCACCTGTGCTAGGGGTTAGCATTAAAAAAAACCCACCCCCAGCATAACAGATGAAGATGTAAAAATATCTAGAAAGAAACAGCTTCAGAACAACAGAAACGTCTTTAGAAGAAAGGTTGGAAAACTGCAAGGACCAAACATGTCTCCATTTTCTATAGCTGCGAAAACACCCTGTCTACAATGCTTTTTACAGTGCACACATATTTGGCAAGATTAAGGTGTCACATCTCAAATTACAAGGCGTCTCATTGCCCACAGACCCAGACACAAGTACAGGGCAAAACCCCTCAACTTGTGCAAACTGCCTGGCTCTGACAGGTTTGCTTCCCATCAGAGGCAGGCAGCCCCTCTGCCTAGGACATTTACTTGTAGCCTACTTATTTTCCTTTTTTTGCTGGGCTAGCTGCAAAAGCAAAGTTCCCGGGCTAGGGCTGCCTTCAGATGCTTAACCCTTTGCCTACCTCTGGAGGAGCATTCATCAGCCACAGGAAAATTTTCTAGTCCTAGCACTGTTTGTCTACTTCAGGAGATTAAAAGCTGAGTCACATTTTAAGTATTTCTCAGATCTGACTACAGTGCTGGGGCTGGGGGGGATGACAAGATTTAATTCTGATTCTCGTCTCTTAGCTGAAAAAGCTCTAAAAAGGATGGAAACAGCATTCAGTCAAACCGTGAAGGCAAAAAGGCTTTAGAGTTATTCAAGGTTTGAGTGGGTTTTTGATTGGCAGAACAGCAAGATATAGTACAGAATTCTTAGGAGGCAACTGTGGAAGATGACTCTTCCCTTCTCCATCTGAGCAGTTAGAGGGAATAAGCAACAGGCAGAATTTATGACAGATGCAATTTGTAGAGTTCAGAGTTCCCTAAATAGGATTATTTTATGGTTGAAAAAAGTATATAAAGGACAACCACAACAAACAACACCGACTGTATTTCAATACACAGTGGAAAACATTTCAATAAAACTATGACAATTATCTAGGTAGATTAAAATGTCTTAAAGAAGACGGTACAATGCTTTGACAGCATGAGAGGGCTAATCATCCTTACATAGGGAGGGGAAAGAGGAAAAAATTCCTTGGTTAAATAACAAAAGAAAAGACTTCACGAACAAGTAGAGGAAGTATTCTTTAAGGAAACAATCTGGTGACTCTTAAGATTTGAAGTGTTGTATCGTATCTTATATGACCGTGTTTTTATGATTATGACTTGCTCAATTATGCTTGAATCAAACAGAAAAGAAAGATGACTTAAGCATGTAAATTTAGAGAGAGACTTAGAGGCATGCAGCTAAATTTATCAGCCATCTCTGTGAGCGATCACTCTAAATAAAAAGTTTGGAAACCAGTCGCTGCTGGTTGCTGATGAACTTTCCATGGTTTTGGCACTCGCCATCCTTTACTTAATGGACTAATCTGCAAATCAAAACAGAAGGAATATCTGGACGCAAATCCATCCTAAGGTCTGTTCTTAACGGTGAATATTTTTCCCAACACTTATCTTTGTGTCATGGGGGGTGACTTGGTTGACAGAAATGCTAACCAAAGAAATAAATTTGTCTAAGATTTGGAAGTAATAAAAAAAAAAAGATAAAAAGAGAAGCCAGAGGGAGAGAGCAGAGCTTATGGTATTCTAGTTCTGTGTCTCTATTTCACCTGTTTTACATGTCCTATAATGACTTCTGAATATGGGTAAGAATAGCAACACATGCTGTCAGTTTGACCAAAGGGTGTGCGTGTGTATGTGTGTGAGTGTGCATGTGGGAGACAGAGAGAGTATGGGGGAAAGGGGGGGGCAGGGGGGGGAGTGGATGGACCATTAGAGTGAGAGACATTCCTGCAATAAAATACTTGTCTTCTGAGAATCACAGTCCGGAAGAGATGGTTATGATTTAACAAAAGAATTCTCTAAAATGTTCCCTGGTGTTAATACTGTTCTTAATAATATGAAAAGATTTTGCCAGGAAGAGGAATAAAACCGTCAATTGGATTAAAAAAAGAAAATAGGCACATGATGGTTTTTTTAGAGCACACAGGGGAAAAAAATGACCTTTACGACGGTTTTGTCATTTTCAAAAAAATGCCTCATTCTCTGAAATTCCCCAACCAGGCAAGGTTATTATAAATGGTAGGTAGGGAAAGCAGAGCGTGGCAATAAAGGGGTTAATCTGCAGAGCACAGAGCCATCTGGCTGAGCTGGTTTGTTATAATCGAGCAGATTATGTTCACGGGACTCAGAGTTTAAGGCTCCTCTCCCATAGAGCAACTCTGCACAACCCAAGCAGACCAACTTTGGGACTTTGAATGAACATATTTACATCCACCTTTCTCTTCATGTCGACTTTTCTGGAAACATTCACACGGATGCCATGGTTACTCCTACCACGGTAAGGGAAATTTGACGTTTTCTAATAGGGTCCTAAGAGGGCGGGGAGGGGAGGGGGGGGAGAGGGGTCCTTTAAAGAAGTATAATGGGGAGGAGGGGGGGTCTTGTAAGCAATAGATCTGTCCCAAATGTTGCCTTTCCCATTGTGCCTCCTCCTTCCCCCACCCCTACTTGCCCTATAGCTTGCTTTAGTCTGAGGTTCCTCTCTCCTCCTGCTCTGCACACTGTTGTTCAGGTCCCTGGCAAGAAAACAGCAGAGGAGAAATATGAGGTGCTAAAGGAGTCTGATTTAAGAGGCAAAAGCAAAGGAGACCCTTGGTTTTAAGAGGGAAACCAGCAACTTCAGATATAACAAAAGGGGTTGCAAATCTTGAGCGTGGATTGCAAGAACCAGCCTCAGCATACGTAGCGTGCTTGCCCTCAGGGAAAGTTAGAGCCCATGACAAGCAAAGTCAAAATTCCCAATTTCTAGACCTGTATCAGGTAACTAACTTCACTGAAGCTTTCCTTTATTTTTTTTTTTTTTTTTTTTTTTTTGTGTGTGTGTGCCAGACACTGGAAACCCTATTCATGACCTTTGAATCAATCCCCATTCTCCTCAAACCCAAACACTAAATTCTCTGGGAGGAACCGGAGATCAAAGGATTCCCTGCACATCTGTGTCTAGGTGAAAAAGATACACTCACTCTGTGCTAGGATGGCAGGAAAACTATTCTTACGCTGCAATTTTCAGTGTTTGGTAAGTGCCTTCTAGGAATGCAGCACACAACTAATCAACACAGACACACATATAGAGAGCAGAATAGAAAGCTGTTTCTCATCTAAACAGCTGAAATACAGCTTAAAGCGTCAGTTACTGACGAATCCTTATGGAGACACCAAACTGCTATTAGCCAAGAGGGGAAAAAGTCCTTGAATGGTTTAGATAGTTTTCTGATCAGTTCTTAATCCTTCATTAAAATAAACGGGAAAGCTCTGTGTTGGTCCTATCTCTTGAACTATAAATATGCAGTATCCGGAGAGATGGATATTTTGGATTGAATAGGGCTGCTATGCGCACATTCTCTGGTTCCTATATTGCAAAACCAGTTATTTAGAGATGACTCTGTGTGTGTGAGGGGGGTTGCTTTCCCCTCCCCCCCCGCCTTTTTTTAAATAGACAGAGATGTGTGCTATATGGTCCAGTAAATTGTTATGAGCTACAACCTTTCAGAAAGCACTCTTTGCTGTTAGGCTCATGTGATTTGTTGTATGAGGAGTGCAAATGGTATGTAAAGTTTGCCTTTACATTGTGCCTTCAGGAAAATACCCACACAAATAGGAGAGACATTCTCAGGCGCAGAAATACCTGATCTGTGCGAGCCTGTAAGTGGAGGAGCGATGCAAGAAACACCTATAAATAAGATGTAAAAAAAAAAGGAAAATCTAATAATAAAAAAAAGAAAAACTCAATTTATGGCAAAGCAGACAAAAGCAGTAGAGAATGGAAGAGAGTTCGGCATGGTTCCAGCTGCTAGTAGTAAAAAGACTGGTCTTAGATACACGTGTCAGTACCAGGAGCTCTCTGTGTGAGCATGGTGGGGGGGAGGAAAACTATGCAGGTGGCGGACCCAAAATATGGGGAGAAGAGGCTGTACCAGCAGAGCCAGGAGGGGAGTGCTTTGTGTAGAAGGGTGCTATATACTGAGGTACGTAATACATGTAGGTTTAGGATTTTTTTTTTTTTTTCAGGGAGAGAAGATGTAAATAGAAGTAATAAAAAGATAGAAATAGAAGTAATAAAAAGATAGATTAAGAAGTTTGAAGGAAAAGTGTTATATACCAAAAATAAACTGCTATGTGTTGTGTATTGGGATAATAAGGGCAGGTGAGTCAGCTTAAAATATGGTCAGCTTAAAAGGGGAACTGCTGCAGGTCAACTGGAAAAAAAGGATCTTTGTGGGTGGAAAAAAGTTTAGGAGCTCAGAAGGGGAAGTAACACTTCAGAGGGATGGGAAAAGGTGCAGACTGGAGGCTGGGTGAGGATATGAAAGGGACATAGAAGGATGCTGGGGTCTGCAAGGGGGAGGTAGGGTATGGAGTGGGAGTGAAGGGAGAAAGGTGAAAGCACAGGGCACAAAGGATGTTTGGAGGAGGAAGAAAAATGTGAACTATTGTCTATTTGGAGAAAGGTATGGAAAATAATCAGCTGTGTGATGCTTGTGGGGGGTGTCTAAAAGAGACACCTTTGATTCTGTCAAGAAATAGATATGAGGATGTATTTGCAAAGAAGGTGTTAGAGTATGAAAGGGAAGGCTTGCATGGTGATGGAAACACATGCCGAGAAGAGGAATGCAGAGGAAAAAACGAGCTGGATGGAGATAGGGTGTGGTGATCGTTAAAGGGTATAGGGACCCATAAAGGTATGTGAGGGGGTAGTTGCTTAGAGAAATTTCAGAGGAGATTGGAAGCCTGATGGAGTGTGTTGCCTGGTTGCAAAGGAGAGACAGATCTGGAGAAAAAGCTGTGTGAATGTGCTGTGAGGACATGCAAGACAGTGGAAGTCGTGGGTGCAGGGTGAACTGTGACAGGAATATAAAGATGTGGCAGGTCTTGAGACGCATGAGAATGGGGATAAAATGAGGAATGTAGAGGCATGAGGATGAAATTTAGAGCTAGGTTTTCTGTAAAGATGCCTAGGCAAGAGGTGGTTTAGAGGTTGAGAGAGCACAGGGTGAGAGGAAATTTAGTTTTGTATTGCTTTGTAGCCAAACAGAGAAAGTAGTGTAAAGGTGCAGAAGTGGTTTGGCCAGCAGAAACAGAGGTTGCCTCCTTACTGGGCAGTTGGGATAACACAGTAAAAGAACAGGCAATATGTTACAGGGGAAGCAGTAGAGGAAAATAATGGAAAGTAAGGAATAATGTCAGGGGTGTGAGAGGAGGAGAACACATACACAAAGGAGTGATTTTCTGTTAAGAGAGATGTAACAAATGTGCTTATATCTCTGTGGTAGGTACTGGCTAAGTGAAGCACCAAGAGTGACTGGAACAAATGTGCTAGAGGAGAAATGACTAAAGATATAAAGGGGTGGGAGGAGAAGGAATGGAAGGGATAACTACCTGGAGGGCTGTATAAGCCACATGGCTGTACTCAGGTCAAAAGTAAAGTGTGAAGTGTGTGGGGAGGCAAGTGGAGTTAGGAGCTGTAGGGCATGAAGTGGAAGTGAATGGGAATGACAGCTCATGTTATGAGGGGTAAGAAGCTTAGCGTAGGTTGACACACGATGGTGTGTGAAAAAGGTACCTGCCACTTTGTGCCTGCTTGTAAGGGCTGTGGAAGGGAAGGTGAACGGAGTGAAAAGTTGTGTCAAATAAAAGAGTTGTGCACACAGCATGCTCAAAGTAAATGAGGGAAGTACAGGTAAGGATTGCAGACCTGGGTGTGGGACCTAGAAGAAGGAAAACAGCTTATGGGGGAGGGAAGAGTGATGAGGAGTGGGGAAAAGTTTATGACAGCTTAAGCCATCTGTAGTTATCTGTCTCTTCATTTAAGGGAGGCTGTCTAAGTACGCAAGGGGCCATACATGCAAGCGTAGCAGCGTAAGAGCAGGTTGGCAGTTAAGTGCAAGGGGAGAGCAAGCAGCAGACACAGATAAATGCATATAGTCAGTGATGATAGGTGCATGGATATATGAGATGCTGGTTTTGTGTGCGCGTCAGGGACAGATGTGTTCAGTGAGTGTTGTGCTTACGTGACTGACAGAGTCATAGAGGGAGGCATGTGATGAGAGCGATCCAGTCGGTCTGCAGGGAGAAGCCGAAATCCTTGAGGGGCATGTAAGAGTCGTGGGTTGCTGTAAGGGATGTTTGTCTGTGTGGAAGTTACAAACACGCACCCAGGAAGCCATGCTGATGTGTAAGATGGGTAAGAATCACGTGCCCGCTGCGTTTGTGGCACAACTCTCTGTGTCGAAATAAGTTATGTAAGACACACAACAGAGGTGAGTTTCGCCAGTGCTAAGAAGCAATGTTTGCATTGAGAAGGAGGGTAGGGAGGGATGACTAACTGAGAAAATGGTTTGGTGCGTGGGTAGCAATAGGACTGAATGTGTGCTAGATGTACTTTTCTTCTGCATGACATCCACAGCAGGCAGACTCTCCTTTAGAGATTTTGCAGGCTTTTTCTAAAGAACTACTGAATAACCCTGAGAAAATCCCAGGATGTCTAACTAAAATATTTACACCAGCTTCATTTGGAGTCATAACAATGCACTTTATTTTCATGCCTTAAAACTTCAGTGTACTACTGCTGGCACAAAATGGCAAAGAGGTTTCTCTAGGACCAGTTAACAGAGCTACTAGGTAGTTAACAGTGCTGTTGGATGAACAACCATTGGGTTGAAGTACACATAGGGAGTACAGATGTCAGTCATAGGAAACAAGAAAGTAATAGCTTTCTCCGTGGCTTGAAGCAGTACTGGAGTAATGTGCAGCTGGTTGAAGGTTGAAAATATAGGATACATCTTGGGTGTGAGAGAGGAACACTAAGAACATCTTTCCTTTCAAAACAATTGCGTATATTGACAACATCTGTTCTTCAAATCTGTTCTACAAACATCTTCATCGTTGGGCTTGCCTAGGGCTTTGGTGTCTTCTTAAGCACTGTCCTACTCTGGGTAGGAAAGTGTTCATTTCCACCCGTAGCTGATCAGAAGATTGTGAGTAATCCTGTGAGACTTGCACTGGGAGAAAACAGACTGATCACACCAAACTGCTGGCTTGAAGGCTGAAGCCTCTGAACCTTACATAGCATCAGTCACATGAAAGTTCCTTTTCTGGTTTATTCCAGGGATCAATTCCTGCCAAAAAAATATGTACCCTGTAAAATACTAAGTTAATATGCAGTTAGTGTTTGTGCAGCCATAGGCTGTGTTGGGAACCCATTGTCCTACTTTATGCGCTGGTTTCCCACTGCAGAGCCCAGTTCGAGCTCTCCAGCTGGATAATTTTTCCTGGCTGTGCTTGGAGCTGGTTGTAACCCCTTTCTCCTCTGGTGGCAGTGAACTTCTCACCATGGCAGGTTGCAGGAGGTGAGGACAGTGGTCCATGAAGGGGAGAAGCATGAGTCCAGCCAGTGGTCCTGAAAACTAGGATTCAGCTGGGGTAAAATCACAGACGGTAGCCTGCTCAGACCACTGCAACCAGCGTGGCCCAGGGTAATGCCCTGGCCTCCAGCCACTCCTCTTCCTCCCCGCCTAGCCACTGAGAAAGTAAAGAGCAAACAGTGACATCAACCTGCCAGCTGTCCAGGAAAAGAGAAAGGGGTTGATGGGTACCATGGGTGCTGGATTGTGGCAGGAAGGGGATCAAAGCATGAATGACGAAGCTGTGTTTGAGTGCAAAGAACATGGGGTATTTGTGTCCACCTGGACTTCTTTGTAGCCACGACGCAGCTAGAGAAATGTGTTTGCAAGGGCTGGAACATCTGGGTGTCCCTGCAGATGTTTGCTGGTGCGGGGACATGTGTTTGTCTCTTCGTGGTGACGAGGAGTGGACAGTGGAAAGCAGCGGCGTGTGGGTAAGGATGACAGAGGTGGATGGCAGCTGTTTCTGTGTGGGAGACAACCATCCCTGTTCATACATCTGTCAGTGGGGGATGTGGGGATAAGGCGCTTTCTGAAGGGACAGATGGGATGTGCATGTGCATGTGAAGAGAGAAGTGGTAAGGGTGGATATGGAGTAGTTTCAAGGTTGTGAAGTGAGTGCTAGAGGGAACATACAGAGCTATGTTCCTGATTGTATCATGAGCCTTAAGTCCATAGGGGAAGGGGACTCCTCCACAGAAAGGAAGATTATACTTCTTGAGGAATTAAAAAACCCCACACCCAAGCATCCAATTCAGTTAAGACTTTCCTCTCTCCTTCACATGGTACCAGCATCTTGCTATGTGAGCAAGCTTAGCAAGGTGGCCCTTTCCTTCAGGGCAGCAGGCATTTGGAAAGATCACAAGGCCATATACTCCTCCCTCTCTTAGCTTTCTACCTCTCTCTCCTCTCCACCTCTTCACACACACGCAAAAGGGTCTTTCCCAGTTTGGCTCCTAAGTTTGTGTTTGAAATTTCCATCTGCAGAAACGTGTGCTAAAGATACGTGTGAATGAGGACGCTGGTGAATTGGGGAAGGTTGTGTGTCTGTACATGTTGAAACAAAGTTCATTGGTAGTCATCTGGAGCTCAGAGAAGTAATGTGTTGGTTGCATTTCAATGCACATGGAAAGGATAGCAGGTAATTCCACGTTTCCATCAGGCAAGGCTGGGAAACCAGTGTGCGTGACTCATTGCCACTCTGCCTGTACTTCAGAGGGAGTCACCTCCTGCCTAGCCATGTAAATATACAGATTCCATAGAACAAAGTCCATTTGCGTTATCTATTACAAACCTGTACAAATGTGATGAAAACATTCTTGGAGGATTGCATCCTACAGGTTAAGATTTGCAGCACTCCTCCAACATTTCATGTGCTTCAGCTGTGTGTGTTGCCCATAATGGAACCACAGCAATAAATGTGCTTCTTCTCAGTTGGTCTTTCACACCTTCCTGCAATAAATTCCTTTATTTTGGGTTTGTCCCTGCTATAGATTTTACATATTTTATCTCACATTAGCTGAGTTAACATGTGAGAAAATGTTAATCTAGTTAACTCAGAAATACATATTTCTAGGCTATTGTCTACAAAATTCACCCACATTTGCCAGAAATCTAAATTGATATCATGAGAGGTAACTGGCAGTTAACTGGAGAGTTACAGAAGGAAGTACATTGTACTCTCCATGAATGTTTAAAGGCTCGTCTACACTCAGAAGTGAATTCAGGTTGTGAGTGTGAAATTTAAATCCAGCAGCTGCTTCTGAATAGCTCTGTGGTTAGACAAGTTCTAAGATAGCATCCTCTACTGTGGCTTCTGCCTCAGCCAGGAGGAGGACAAGCACACTCGCAAGATGAAAGCAGCTTTTGTCCCCTTGAGAGATGGGATTTGGACAGTATTTGGTTTCTGCTCCAAACCAAGACCAAATGTTATGACTTTTAGCTATCAGATACAGACCTCATAAATCTGATGGAAGCATTTAACTAGTTTTCCTAGTATGCTGTATTTGAGGTAAACTTGAAATACCACTAGAAGCTGAGATCTGTGATGAGCTTGGTTTCAGAAATACTAAATGATAATGATAAAACTGATGCCTTAGGGGGAAAAAAATAGATAATGTATAGTCAGCTGAGTAAAAAAACCTTTCCTTAGATGCAAAGGCTACAGAGGAAATATTTAAGAAATGCTTTGGAAGAATGTGGACACATGCCTCTGTGTGTCCTCTCTCTACCATCCCCACACTTTCTTACCCACTCCTAGCATGTAAGCAGTATGCACAAAACAAAACTGCAAGGTAGCAGCAAAAATAAAGTCCAGTGATACCATTTTAGAAAAAGATAGACTTTACCCTGCCCCGGATTAGGTAACAAAACCACGGTCATTAAGAGGGACGTGTCATTCCATGTGCTGGGGGTCTTTCCTGGATTCATTCAAAAGTTAGAAAAGACTTATTCAGTTCATTGTTTTCAACTCTTGTGATAAGTACAAAACTATTTGCTCCACTCATTTCTCAAACAGTTTGCACAATCTTATTTTACGTGACCACCTTTCCAAATGGATGATGGAGGTAACTCCATAACATAAAAATTCTTCCTGAGAGGGTAGGTTTTCTTTGATGTTTATTAGTATTTGCATGTTCTCCCACTTCTCCCCCAACATCTTGAGCAACTTTCCTTCCTTGTTACTGTTTACTGAATATATTCTTCAAATACTTGACGTGAGCTGTCCTTTGTTTAATCCCATTCTTTGTCTTACAGAGTGCATATGATTTTTTTTTCTTTAAGCTTTTTCTTCTATTTTTTTAATTATGTTTTTTTCAGTTTTCTTACTTCCCTCAATTTCCTCCACATCTTTGTGGGACTAGAAGGTCCAAAAATAAAGGTGACATTCCAAAATGTCTTTGTCTACCTTCTGTAATTATACTGACTTTTTGCACTCTGTAGTTCTCTCTTCTCCTATAAAAGAACTTCTATGTAATAAATCCAGCACTAATATATTGTTTAAATCATGGCTAGCTAATTTTCAATATTATGCCTTTCCAACTTCCTCCCTGACGTTTAATATAGCTGCTTTGAATTGATTTTCCCCAGACCTATTATCTCAGGCTTTTCCACTCTGAGTCTCTTATTTTCTCACATTTTTCTAACCACTTTCTGTCCTTCTACATAACAATTTTTTTTCTATCCTTTCCATCCTTTCTATCCATTTGCAGCCCATTCCTTCTCTGCTGTTCTGTTTTTCTGCAGCTTTACCCCTTAATGCTTTCAGACTGCTCAATGACACAACTGAAAACAGTGTTAGGTCACCAGACACCGCCGCAGCCTCAATAGTCATCATTTACCAGCATCCTGCTTTATGGCTTACATCCAGTTTTCAGGCCAGGTTGGTTTTGCAGAGTAGATGGGAGACACATACAAGCTGAATGTACATATGTGTAGGAATGATGCATGCATGTGTGTGCGCGAATGGAAGAGGAGGGGTCAATATGTGACTGCACTGCGAGAACAGTGCATCCTATTTCTTTGTCCTGCTCTTTCTGGCCTTCCTAGCACTGTCCTTGCCCTCCCTTTAGGCCATGTAAGACTGCTATATAATCGCTCTCTGTGGCATTGACCAACCCATCGCCCCTCTTGGAATTTTTCTACAAACTTGTGCACGTTTTCCTGTCAGGGAGTCAGGCATCTTGTCATGACATCGGCGTGCTGAATAACTCCCTCTCCACCTCAGCTCTGCCACTTTTACAAGGAGTATCTGTTCACAGGCTGGGCTCCTTCACAGCATTCCCACCTCGTCCCTCCTGCCCACCATGGATCCCACCCACTTGCCCTCTACTTTCAGTTCTCTTAAGCACCGATCCTTTTTGTAACACAGGGAAAAGAGCTGACACAGACTGGAAGAAGTGAGATCTCTCAAGATTTTGGACAAAATATACTTCTTTTTTTTTTTAAAAAAAAAAAAAAAAGGGAAAATAAATTTTTCTCTGATGAGCAATGCATGTTATTAAATCATCCCATATTGACAGGGACTACCTAGCAGCTTCTTCAGACATATACAGAGTTGAAAGCAACTGTAGTTAAAAACTCCTTGACATTAATCCCAATGAGGGCTATCAGATTTTTGAACCTGATGGCCCTAAGGCCCAGAAAGCAGGATTTTCAAAAACAGTTGACACTTATTTTCAGAAGTGAATGGAAGTTTTAACATCAATAGTAATAGAAACACAATTAATCCAATGCAATGAGGATCTGAAAGTCCTACAAACTAGAGATCTTTTAAATATTCTCAGCCTTGTAAATAAGAATAGGAATACTTATCCTTTACAAGTCTGTGTCTTCAAGAAGAGTCACACTTTCTGCTCAGGTGTGTATGGTGAGTACCACCATCTGCCAGATACATCCCACAGCTCTTCTGTGTGGCACCGGCACATAAAGCAGCCTACATGAAGCAGGCTTTGCATGCCAGTGCTTGACACCATATCCTGGTCTTGCTGTATTTATTAGTACAGGTGCCACCTGAAAGTCAGCCCTGGAGAGACTGTGTACTGGTGGCATAGAGTGGCTGGTATAGCCTGGCTGTTTCTGTCAGCCAGCATGATTTGCAACAGTTCCAACCATACTGGAACACCTTTAGGAAGTATTGCCCTAATATGTCTTTCCTCCTTGATGGGGGAGTCTATATGTACTTAGAAAAAATGTAGAATCAATTTATTAATACAAAAGCTATTCATGAAGCAATCTGGACAGAGACTTTATGTTTCTGCTGAGAAGTTGCATTTTCTGTATTCAAACTGCCTTCATAAGTTTGAAACACTCAAAAACGATGTTTAGCTTTTGTGTTAAATGAGTAAGTTACAGGCACTGAGAAAAGAAAAATAATCTAAATACTACTACAAGATGAGTTTGGGGTTGGTTGGTTTTTTTTTGTTGTGTGTTTTTTTGTTTGGGTTTGTTTTTTTTGTTTTTTTTTTGTTTGTTTTGTTTTTTTAACAACCAAACAAAAGCTTCATGGAGTTAACTCTTGCCCTGGGAAGATAAAGCTGCTTTTCACATCTGCTAGGATAGGGAGTGGTCTCCCTTGGAAGAGTTTGCATTTTGGGGAAACAGATACATTTTTAAAGTCCAGAGGAATATTCTGGTTTTTCTCATTTTTTTCTGTCTTTCCTCCTCTAGGAAATCTTCCTGTTCATTTTGCGTTTTTCTCAAAATTTGTTCTCATTTGCCTCATTCCTCTGAAATAAAAGCTGGTGACTTTTCAGTGTTTGCTGTCCTTTTAACCATCAGTAAGAAAATTTGGTTGGTGTAGTTGTTCTTTGGTGAGTTCATTTGTTTACCTTAATCTTTCTCTGTGTCTCTGGTTCAGACTGTGCCTTTAGTGACTCAGCCTCTGATGACAGGTTTGACACCAGCACCTCCACTAAATTCCATGCATTTATTTCTGATTTACATAGAAGCAGGAGTCCCCAGCCGAGCAAATGTGGAAATCCACCTGATTCCAGGCCAAATTCTGACCTCAGTTGCACCCAGGAAATTCTACTTAAATTCGAGAGACTGTAACCAAACCTTAGAGTCTTGGTGTTTGTTTGTTTTAAAACCACGGATGCACATCCAAAGTATTGAAGTATGTTGAATCATAGAAATCAGAGAGGGGAAGAGAATATGCCTATATTAGATGACTGGTATACTTAATTAGAAAAATTGTAGCAAATCCATTTCTTTGCTAGAATTTGACAGTTCCTCAGAAACAAACCATTCCCCTGTTTGTTCTACTAAATCTCAACCACGTTCCCCTGGACACCGAAGTTTAAAACCTGGCAGGTTTCCCCCTTGCTCAAAACCCTGTCTCCTTGTTGACCTGTCTGTTGGCAGCTAGAGACATCAGCCATCCACAGACCAGGAAACTGGTACTTGCAGCTACAAAGCCAGGGAAGCCTGTGGACCTGGAGCAGCCCAGGACATGATACTGTTCCCTCACAGGGAACTCTGAAAGCTGCTGGGCTTGGGAGGTCAAGTGGAATTCCTCAGAACTGGAGAATTAAAACCAGGAAAATGCGTCTCCTAGTAGAGTCTAATATCTCCTAATATGGTCTGTGGTCCTAAGATCCCAGCCAGCCAGATAGCATATTCTTCAAAGCTCTGTCATGTCTAATTTTAAATTCATCAAGTGACTGGACTTTCATCACTCCACTTAAAATCTTCATACCATCTCCCATCCAACTTGAGTGTCACTCACTACAGCATTGAGTGCTTTTCCATGTAAAATTTGTTAGCAACAACACAGGCCTGGGTGGCAGTAGGACAGCTGGCAAGAGATGTTTTTAGAGGGTTGGTTTCAATTTTATTTTGTCATCAGTTAAATTCTAGCGGTCATTTTTAATTATGGCATTCTTTGGGGAAGAAGTGAAAATAAAGGGTGTCATTGTTGAAAAGCACGGAAATATTTAATGAATAACCTGTTCTTGGAGAACAGCTCTTTTTCAAGAGAAAGACTTAGCAGCATCTCCCAAGGAAAACCGAGGTATGTCTATAGTTTAGCAGCAACCTGGACAGAGATCCAGAAAGTAACTTCATACAAATTGGCATGCCTACACAATACAGAACTTTGCTCAAGGAGAGTCTCCTGATTCCCCAATCAATTAGCAAAACTGTACCAGGATAACTAGCCTTCTTTCTGCTTGGATGGCATTGCAAAGCTCTCCAGAAACAAATTGCCCAAAGACACTCTGTCAGTTGGTGTTAAGACATCTCCATGTGTAAAGAGGCTCAGGTGGAGCTGAAAAGACAGCACTTTATGAGCCAGCACCCTGCAGTGCCTGCAGCACGAGTGCAGGCTGTGCCATGAAGAAGACAGCCACTTGCTGTGCCACGTCGCAGCAAACATGCTGAGGCTTCTCTTGGATATGAAGCCTGTTTTGTGGGGCACATGAACTAAGCTAGAGCCTTTTTCCAGTTCCTTCAGCACAACATGCTCTTTTAGGATGACTGGAGTCAGAAATCTTCTTGGTCCTCTAAGGGAACTGTGCCAAATCATTGACAAGAGAAAGGTATGGACAGCTTCTTGTTATTTAAACTATTCAAATGTGTGCACACATGGATACCACAGCCATCCTTCAGACAGGTCCATAAATTTCATTATTTTCATTTTTACTCATAAATATCCCTGGAGACTTCTTTATTGTAATTGCTTTCTGAATTATCTCCACATTAACTGATGTTTTTTAATAACACATAGAAACTTAGACACTACAAAGTAGCATCCAAAATTATTTCCTGGTTACCTGGTAGTTTTCCACCAATGGACTTCTCTTTGGGGTTTTTTTATGTCTCTTCACATCCATCTGCTTCTATTCTCCTGATTAATTTTCTTGAATAATCAGTTGCTCGCTCTGGAGATAGCTAGCTTAACAGAGGCCTAATTCTGACCCCACTTACATGGAAGAAGCCTAATGGACCCCCAGGGAATAAGTTCATCTTGAGGCAGTGAAAATTTAGACCAGAGTCAAGACCTGAGAACTCAACAGAGAAACTATTGCAAATAACCAGGGAAATAAAAATAGTTGTTTCTGCACAAAAATTTTCTTAATGTAGAAACAGTTTTCCACATCTTGAATAAGCAAAATGTCATCTGAAATTCTGCTCTGACCTGTCTACTGCTAGATGACATCGAATGTTACCTAATTGCAAGTCTGATACCACTTTTGTTTGTTTGCTTGCTTGCTTGTTTTGTTTACTCTTTTGCAAGTATGTGCTGATGTGATGACTCCGGCTCTTTCAATTTTTCCATCCATGAATTTCATCCAGATGAATTATCTCAGGCAAAACCTGAAAAATTAAACCCGGCATTTTACCTTTGATCCGAGGCAAATAATCATAGGTGCCATCACCAGCCTTCCACAGGAACGTGGTCCAGAATAAAGGACTTGAAAAGAATCTCAAAGATCCTTCTAAAATCCATGAAATGTTTTAGCTATTTCATTTTTTCCTTCCTTTTTCTTACTGAAAAGGAACAGATGGGAACAGAAGTAAACTCTGCCATCTGGAAAGACTGAAAGATTAGTATGAAAAGGGCCAGGTGTCAAGTTTGTTCAGCACCAGCCCATCTTTGCCAGTTATCAACATCAAAACCTACTCTCAACAAGGGCTAAATTACGCTAAAGATAAATGATTTTGGAAAGTAATCTTTTTCAGTATCTTTTTGTCATCTAATTGTTTAACTATCTTGAAAACTACACCATTATGCACAGAAACACAGAAGAAATTAATTTGAGGTTTTACCTCTTACATGACAGGAAATTTTCTGCCTTGTTCTTTCTGGCACTACATTTAACACCGCAGTCTGGATTCCAGCTAAAGTCCATTAGGTGTGTCAGAATCTTTTAATATTATGCAAATTAGAATTTATTTATGGGTAATTTGGACCTTGTTCTTATAATTATTTTGAAATGGAAATATAGCACCTGTAAATCTTTGAGGGGGAAACCAGAAACCTAAAATCAATCATAACTCTGTCCAGTCTCTGGATGGTGTCTGATCCACTGACTTTTCTGTTCTAGATATTGGAAATTACATGCGTATATATCATACATATATATATTATACATATATATGTGTAGATGTGCATGTATATATGTATATATGTGCATATATATATGTGCACTGACTGTACATAGAACAAGACTGAAGATGTCCTGTTCCTTATCTGAGTAGATTTTGTATTTGTTTTTTTTTTTTACATTTCAATTATGAAAATTCACACCACCTTTGGTTTTAATCTTATGATTACATAAGCAGGTATTCTTGCTTTAAACTTTCCACTGAAGGACATCTGAGGAAATAATACACCTTCTGCATACTAATGAGACTGATAATACAGACCCCTAAACATACAAATAAATAACCTGTGTCAAACTTGGCCCAGACCTAAGTTCTGGGAAATCACCATTACCAGTGGTGTGAATTCCATTTTTTAAAGCTTCTTTTGTTTGTGTTTTGATCTTCCTACACTCCTTTGAGGTAAACATTCTTCGTCTCTGTCTCACATTTTCCACTTGTATGTACCTACTTCTCTTAAAAAAAAAAAAAAAATACAGTATCTCTGCACTTAAATTTAGGGACAACCATGGAATAAAAAGCCATTGCATAACACCATAGCACTCCTTGATGCTTTCCCATCATTTCAAGTTTCACCTTAACTTGGACACAAGAGCAAAATCTGTAAGTCAGAAAGTTTTAATTTGGGTTCAAGGTAATGTTCCAGCTAATATATGTAAAAAGCTATTCAACAGTTCCAACCAATGCTTCATTTCTTCAACAACGCAGAATGCATACACACTGAGTTTCTTGATAAATACCCTCAGCCATGTTTTGACATCTTTTGCAGAACAGTTTTGATTCTTAGTTGCAAAACAATTCTTTCCAAAAGCTGGAACTGCAAAAACTGGTATTTTTTTCCATGCATAATGCAATCCTTTATGCCTCTTTTATAAGTTGGCTCTGATTGCCTTTTGTCAATTTTTACTTGTAGTCTTTAATTTTCTCCTGTGTCTGCATGTTCCTATGGCTTTGTGGTTTGGTAACCCAGTCAGCTGTGGCCTTCTCTTGCTTTCCCTCCAAAACATTCAACCTGGTAATTTTTCATAGCTTTATTTTTTTTTCCCCCCTAAACATACATCAGGAGTATGCAATTATTTTTTTTTTTCTCAGTTTGATGCCTTTGTGCCCCATCTCCATCTGAGCAGATAGGGTCCAGAAGCTCGCCTGAAATTTCTTGTTTGATTGAAAAAGTCTCAAATACATGTGTAAAAAAGTTTTTTCCCCATTTTTTTTTCCTGTATGTGATGCTGTTACCTTTCAAAATTTCTTTACCACAGGCAGGTAACTGTTTTGCTCTTCCTTTCTTAATCCCATGATATTAAGCAAATCTAGGACCTCTGCCCAAGCCCCCAAACATAAAAGACATAATTATTGTTGCTCATTTTCTTTTTCAGTAGCATTCCTATCCTCATGAGAAGACAAATTCTTGTTTGAATTTCTTCAGTTTTACTTCAGGAAAAGTTAGGCTCTTTGAGGACCTTTGGCATCATTATTTTAACATCATCTTTCTACTCTCAATACATATACTCTTATTTTTCTCATTTTTCTCCTGTTACAATGCACTGTGTCTTGATGATGGCTAGACAGAACCCAGACAGAGAAAGGAATTAAGGAAAAACATACCTCTGCATCCATTTCTCAGAAAGAGAGAAATTGAAACTATCTTTCAATAATTAAAATCAGGTTTTTTCGATTTGTTTAGATGCACAGAAAAAGAATGGCTGTATCAGACTTCCGAACTACATCTCCACTAGTGCACCACATAAGCCTATAGTCATGATTCACCACAACAGTTTGATCTGAGAGTTGTTAATGAACCAGCTCTTGGAGATGTTATCCTTATGGGGCTCAGTCCAGAAGGAAGAACCATGTCCACGAATAAAACTGCTACAATAGAATGTCATACAAAGAGAATTGCTCTGTCATTTGCTGTTGAGTTTAGGGAAACAAAATGTGTTGAGTTTGTTAAGAAAATACAAAAGAAATACCTTGTTTGATGCAAATCACATGGAGTGAGATGTTTGCTATTAGCATTTAAGGTTTAATGGTGAAAATGAGAAAAATATTGCCAAATCATAAATATCTGATGGAGAACATAAATTGTACAGAAAGCATGTTTTACATGATCACAATGAGAAATTTTCAGCCGGTTCCATTTCTTGTATTTCTGACTGCACCCGGTTACCAAGCCTTAACCCTTAGTGCATAGTTTTCAGTCTGTATTAATCCACAATTTGATTTGAGAGAAACAGACAAAACCAGACCACATCATTTTCATGCAGTGTGGTAGTATCACTGCAAATAGTATCTTTTCTCTAATTGTGGAGGAGAGTCAGTGAGCTTCTCAGACTCATAAATTCATCTCCTATGAATGTCACCTGTGCTATTTTTTTTGGTGATGGGGTCAGAAAATAGAGGGGATGGAAAATTCCCCCCCTCTTGTTGGTCTTGCATTGAAGAGTGCTGTAGATGATACTGGCATCAGCCATATCATCACTGTGTTATCTCACCATATTTAGAACATGTGGAGACAATCTGGTGGTGAAAACAGCAATGATTCATCCAAATTAGTGTTTCCTTCATTGTTGGCACTGCTAGAATCACTTCCCCTCTCTCTTGTTAGGGCTTTTTTGTGCTTTTCAAGTAAATCAGCTTCTTTCTGAGAGATTTAACTGTCTCTGGAATCACTGATGCCATTTCAGTATAAAGTGAAAGATCAAAGCCAAATCAAATGTCTGCCAATTTCAACCCCTAGAAGTTCTTTTTTTGTTGTTTTTGAGAGAAAGGCTGTGAACATTGTAATGTAATTAATGATTCATATCAACAGCACACTGATGTGACACTGTAATTTTTATCAGAAATCCTAAAAGCACAGTTCTAAGAATAAATGTAAAAAAATGCCTCTTTCACAATTCCTCTCCAACTGAATGGGTGTTCCCAATTATGACTCTTTCTTTGACTCATTTATAACTTCCTTTATTTCTTGGCAGAAGCAAATTTTAAAGAGAGTACCTCCTGCATTTATAAGGGTGATTGCAATCATGTTTTCTAGCAGATGCAGTTCCTACTGGTACTCCCATCTTTGCTTCTCAGATATTTCCACATTTCATTCATGTCCCTGATTTCATATTTCATCTAAAAATGCAAGCAGGTGAAAAATTTTATATATGCAGACACGTCCTCAACTAGAAGGGAAAGAAGCTTGCTAGGTTTTAAAGTCAGCGTCCCACTACAACATATATTGGAAAAGTGGAATTTGTAATCAAGAAAGCAAGCTGCAAAATTTAGACTATGTTTCACTGTCAAAAACAAAGAAATACCCATTGCAAAATGATTCTAACCAATTATAGGGAAAGACACCTCTCAGGAGCACAGGTTTGATACTTCCAGCTGTCCTGAAATACATTATATTTAAATCTGTATTCTGAATACATGACCTTGATGTTACTCAACAGCTTTCAGAACAGAAGACATGTAGAACTTCATCAGATGATGATTTAACTGGTTTTTATACTTGCCTTCCCATTTCATGAAAGGCTTTTAGTAACTCTGACCCTTGCTGTGTTCCCTCCTAGATGTCATTTTTTGTACAAATTTAGTGTAATTGTTACGTCTTCACTACAGAATTAGATTAATTTATCCACAAGCAAAATTGTGTAAACTTTTTTCAAACTTGTTCTTGGCAATATCTAATTCCCACAGAGTGAAAGTTCTCATTGATAAAAAATAACAATTAAAAAATTTAAAATGTTTTATTCTAAAGTGTGAATTTAAAGCAAGCTATGAATTTACCAGCACGTCTATGTGCGCATAATCTGATTCTGGTATGAGAGTGTCTGGTTTTGAGTTTAACATAAATTATTTTCCAAGTAACAATGACTAAACCAAAACAAGTTGTTTGTTGGCAGTTGCATGAATAAAGCCTGGTTTCTTATGAACTTGTGTCCTGTGTCTGTACTCCTTCCCTGAGCTTCACTCCTTTTCGTTCTGCAATACCTCAGCTTCCTCCTACTCTCCTGCTCTCACCTCCCTGTCCTGTAAGCACCTACACAGCGTTTTATTTCTTTTCCATGTTCTCTGACTACTAGCTTGGCAGGAGGCAGCGTATGCTTTAGCTATTTGAGAGCGCTGCCTATGCTAAGGGACAGCCTAAAAGCTACTGAGTTTACAATGCTTTGCTCTTCTGAGTGAGACAGTTGCTAACCTGAGTGTCCTCTTCCACCAATTATCATGAAACTTGTAGGAACTTAGTTTTTCTGAGAATTTTGCACCTCTAGTAGATTACGCTAAAATAAACTTGTAAATTTAGAAATTACTGGACAGGATTAGCAGGCAATGTGAACATGTAAAATTTTTTCCTTAATAAAACAGGCTAAAAAGATACAGTGGGAGTGCATAGGGGTGAGCTGCAGGGTAAAGCAATACCTATAATGCTAAAGAATATTTCTATTCCACTAAATATTTTCATGTTTATTTTGTGATAAAACATAATTTTTAATAATTATTTAGGAGCAACTGGGGGTGACTCCAGACTGTCTGTGCTGGGAAATTCTGGAAAAGCAGTCACCTCTTAATTATTTTTTTGTTTTCTGATGGTTACTTGCCCCAAAATAATTCAAAGATGGCTTTACTCTCTAGTTCACAAACAAGGTCAATCTGTTCTCCTGTTTCATTTTCCTTATTGTATATCAAAGTGCTGGAAGCACTTGTTCACAGCCCAGACTAAGAGCTTCAGTGGTGACAGCCCAGTTCGTACAGTTGTCTTAGTGCCTCTGTAAACCCAGTGAATCCAAAGGTTTATGGTGGTGCTGGGTATTGCTCTGAGTCCTGGTACTGGAAAAAAAATGTACTTGTCTGACTTCCTGATCAATACAACTGTTTCAGAGGGATTAGCAGTCCCTGAGAATTTATAATCATGTTACTGGAGAAAACTGGGACCAAAATTTTCAGGCTCTTTCTCCCACAACAAGTGGGAACTTGCACTAGCACACAGCTTTAGAATGGTAAATTCCTTTTATCACATGATTGTAGAAGGGCGTGCATCTGAAAAAATGCAACCCTTCTCACTGGACATGGGCATGTATTTTTTACCAATTGTATGCATCCCAAAGAAAAAGGTACCACCTGAGAGACAGCACCTTGTATCATATTATAGTGTGGGATCTTGTCATAGGACTTTACCTGTCAAACAAATGTCAGATAAGTATCCCATACAACTGGGTGAGAGTCTTCAAGTCATGGGCTGAAGATACCAGTTGATAGACAGTTAGTGTTCACCACAGAAGCAGCCTGGTATTCTTTAATAAGAATTGGATCAGCTAGTTTATGTGCTTCTAAATCTCTAAGTTCTACTAGTATCAGCTCACTGGGATACATATTTTCATGTTGAACACTTGCATTACAAATACTTTGGGGTGGTAATTTGTCAGGCAGTGGTCTGCCAATGTCATATCCACACAAATGCATTCACATCCAAACCAGTTTGAGTGAATGCTTTAAGAAAGGTTTCATGAGCTGTAATTAGTAATGCATTGCTAGAACCTAGCTACTGCATGTTTTATTACTCTTCCATTGGCTCTTATTAGTAACGCATTGCTAAAACCTAGCAAGCATTCTGTCATCCATCCATCCATCCATCCATCCATCCATCCATCCATCCATTCTTGTTTCTTTTATTTTTTGGGGCAGGTTGATTTCTTTTCTTTATACTTTTACATTAATTTGTTATATACTCAGCCCTTGGGTATAATCTGATTCACTCAGATGATGAACAGAAAATTTTTGAGTGATTTCAGTCAGAACAGACTTCATCTTTCATGTACCAGTTGCAAAGCTCTCTTTGGCCTCCATGTTGAAAACTCCACAAATATAATTTTGGTGGACTCATTAATAGGACCCTTCTTGATTTTTAGATACAAAAATGCCATTTATATTGACCTGTGTCGTTTCAGGTTATAAGTGATGCATCTACTTAAAAAAAGATTAGAAGCTTAAAAAAAAGTAACGTACAATCTGAGAGAAGAGAAACATTTTTCTTGCGAACAGAAAAAAAGTTGTCTATTAAAATCATTTTGCCAGCATTCAGTTTCTCCTTTTGTTTTGCTTTCCATAATTATTATTGCAAGTTCATTCACTTTTAAAGGAATTTTGAAGTTTGAGCCCTGAGTGGTTATTGCAAATTTGTGAAAATAAGTATCTGCGTGGGGACTTCTTGAATGGGAGGTGTCTGTTGGAGACGATGGGACAAACCCGTTGCATATGTGAGTGATGCATCTAGCAGCACAGCCTGAGATTTAAGCAGTATGTATACAGCCAAATCTACAGATAGGGTGAGCAGGGCTGTCACTTCAGAGAGGCACCAAAAGGGAGATGTGTTAGAGCTGTTGTCCTTCTCCAAAAGGAGGGCCTGCAGATCTCTGGGGATGCAGGAGTCTTTGCTGGCAGCAGCTGGAAGGAGCCCAAAGTAGAGGGAATGGAGGGTGAAGGGTTGCCAAAACAGGCTCCAAAGTGCCTTGCTGTGACTCTGACCAAATGCTAACAACAAACTGTCCAGGAATGAGTTCCAGCTCAAAAAAGCAGTCACTTAGTGGAGGTTATTTGGCATGACTGCCTGAATAACAAATACACTGGGGTGGGGGCAGGAGAGTTGTAATCCACTTAAAACCAGTTCTGAAAGGCTGAAGCTCACCCCTTACAGAGAGCCAGTGATGGGCACTTCCACCACATTAATCACATTTATGGTCTATTATTCCGAGAGCTTAGCCTGAGCCCAGTCTCCTTACTAGTCTTCTAACAGAATGAGTTTCAGACAGAAGGAAGAAAGGAAATTCATTGAATATATTCCTTTTTTGGACATATTCATTCAGTTCTCCACACCTTAATGTTCTGCATTGATCCGGCGATATCTGGGTCATGTGTAGTGGTGCTAGCAGTATCCAAATTTGGGCAAATACCCACAAAACATGACTTGTTATGCGTAGTTTGGCAGTTTGATGTAGGTAATCTGCCAAAATGAGGCAGGAGCCTTATCAGAAGGAGACAGGAAATTCTCAAGCAAATTTGGGAGTTGACTTTTGAGTCAGGAGTGTTGACAGGCACAGATCCCTCTGTCTGGCAATTATCAGTTCTTCCTCTTATAGCTGCAGAGCAAATCCAAGTGTCTTCAAATTTTGGCTGGGCAGGAGGTGTGTTCAAGACTTGGTTCTCCAGAGCCATTCTAGTTCTTCAGTTCTGGTTCTGACTTAGGTCCAAAAGTGCAAGGGTCACGTTCCCATGCTCCAGAAATCTCAGAGCAGCATCTGTTGCTCATGAAAGGTTCCCACTCATCATGGTAGAAATTTCAAAGCATATCTGATAAGATTGCAACATTGTCAAATCAGAATATAAATTCAACACTAGACTACATTTAATCCAGATCCAAAACACTGCCTAGGAAGTATTAGAGGTTCTGCTGCAAGTCAGTAGGTTGTTTTCCCTCTTGGGTGTCTGTGGGGTTTTTTTGTCTTTTTCTCATCCATGTGTCACTTGGCTCTGCCAGATAACTAAGTACCTATGATCAACTCTACCTGTGAGGATACTCAGGTCTTTGTGTTAGTATCCTGTATGATTGCTTTCAACAACAAACACATTCAGATGCTAGTAGGAGTATGATTGGACACAAGGTGAATGACAGTTTTTCTTGAAGTGGAAAACTTACTCAGTTTTCCATTAAATTATTCTGTCCCTATCGGCAGTTTGTTATTTCCACAGACTTGGCTCATAAATATTGGATGTCTGCCTAGCTGGGAAATTACATTTCCATTTTCAACACCTGCTATGTGCTAGACTTCTATGAGAGGGCTAGCTAGTTTTCTGCAAGGATGGGATACTTACAGTTAGTATTGTTATCTATGACTATTGTTAAAAAGTGGTTAATGCTCATCCCAGTTTTACCTTTCCTGCAAGATTGCCATTTGCTATTTATTTTGACGTATGTTTGGGATTTTTACTTGACTTTTGTTGTTCTTGCAATGTAACCACCATACCTCATGCAGACATAAAACATTCTACGGTCTTCCTTATAAACCCAGGCCATGATTTTCTTGGCCAATATCTCCCTCCACACCCAGTCATTCACAGTGTGTGGCTGTTTAGCAAAATGCAAGCATTTGTATTTCATGGTGCTGTATGTATAGAGGCTGCAGAGAATTCGACAGATCTACTGAGGTGTTATGTAAACAGAGTACCTTTTTCATAATTGTAATTATACACGGTTGCACACAATTATTCATGGAAGCTCTGAAACCATCGTTTTATATTTTGTTTACCAGATCTCAATAACTATTTTATTAAGACAGACAGATTCAGGGCTAAATCTATTCTCTGTCAGGCTGGCAAACCTGGATTTCTGCCCAGCATGGGTACAGAATCAGTATGATATCTTGGGCTTTTCTTACACAATGATGCAGAAATATGTAAATGCTGAACTATTCCTCCCCAGCCCTGCCAGAGTACCCTGAAGCACAGTGTCCCCTTAATGCTCTACATGGACATATCCTTCCCTGCCTCCTACTTACCTTTACCCTGAGGCTGAGACCTGCAAGGACAACATGGGGACATTCCTTCACAGTCTGAGTAGCTTCATCTCAATAAACAGATGCATGCAGGCATGTATTATATCATTAACATGGCAGATCAGTGCATACCTTGTAGCCTAATGCAGTCTAAGATGCTGTTTTCATTTCCTAGTTTAGGAAATGTCCGTTTTTTTTAGGATCTGTTATCTTTTGCTTCCCGGTGAGTTTGCAAAGACAATGAATTCAGGAATAGACATTTATGTATGACTTGAAACAACATATCACAGCATCTCTGTGCAAGTTGTTTCATCTACTAACCATAAATTTGCAAACACATTCTCCTACATGCGACACACTTCTCTCTCCTCTTGAAGCAGCCCTAGAGTTCTCAAAAAGAAAAAAGTACAGTCAAGGAAATCACACAGACTTATAAATGGACATGAAGAGATCACCGTTCTCTTTCTCACAGACTCTTCCGTGTAAATAAATATCTGTTGTTCTATCCTGTTCTCAGTGTCCTCCAGTGATGAAAACTGTACATGTTTTCTAAGCAGTCTGTTGCTATGCTGTAGCATCCATAGCTGTTAAAAGGACATCCTGTTCTTGCCTGATCCTTCAGCCAAGCGGTACTGATCTTGCTTCACTGTCACATAAGAGGGTGAAAAATCTGTCCAGTGGGGGAAACCTACATGGCAATATCCGGAAAACATGAACTATGACTGCTCTCATGTAAAATACCTTGTCAATGCCATATACACATCCCATCAAACTATAAAGCCAGAAGATTAGATAGAGGCTGCTCGTTGCAATCTCACTGGGATTCCTTTTCATAAACAGGCAGGGACAAATTCACTTCTGGATGTCTTAAGAGTCATTTAAGATGCCTGAAACATCCATGCAAAGTTTGTCCTAGTTATCAAAGACCCTTGCCCTTCTAGAGCAGTGTGCCTTATTGGAGGTTATGCAGCATTCCTTTGGTGGTGTCAAATGGAAATAGACACCAGTGGGTGAGCATGTGAGTAAAGCCCTTAGCTCCCTGTGACAGTTACAAGAAAAATGGTCTTTATTAAAATTTCTCCTGTGTTGAAAGGCTTCTGGAAATATCTACACTGATTATCATGTTTTCTTGGCTCATATCTTATTTTTTTCTTCATGAAACAGCCACTTAGACACCCAGGTATAAGTATGGGTTTTAGTCTGTAGCCAGGTTATATCAGTAACAGGATTTGGCTGAAAATATAACACAAGTTTGCTGGACAGGTCATTAATATCTTTTCCTGCATTTTATGATCTCTTATTCTCAATTGCAGCATGCAGCTTCATCCTCAGGTACGCACTTGAGGTTCTTCATTTCTTAATGCTTGGGTAGTGTTAGTACCAACAACACTGTGTAAAGCTTCACCTGCTAATTCTCGCAGTTGCATCATGTAGGCAAAGCTCCTCACCCATATGGTACAACTGTGGAAAACAGAGGCACAGAGTTAAAATGACTGACGAGCACAGTGGCAGGAGATCCCTGTACTTAATGGATTTGTTGCTACAGCCTTCAAGTATGGGTTTAACTTACAGCTGGAGGTAGAATAAAGCTGAAAATGCAATTTCCTGCCTCCCAGACTGAGTGAAATACACCTGGGAATGAACAGGACTAGGGAACACAATTGTCTGGAGTCCTTGAAATGGAGGCTGGGTGGCATATAAATTTTACTGTTGCACTTTCCATAGGAGCACGTTTATCTGCTATGTTCATTCCTTCAGACTATGATAAAGGTTATCACTGTTCTTGCTTTTATACTAGTTTCAAACATTTACGCATTAATCAGCAGAGATATGGCACTGAACTTTTCCTTGGAACTTCTGCATATTTACTGTCTTCCGTGACATATGTATATATCATTACTGGATGTTGATAAGAACAAACGAGAAGGAAATATTTAACAGACGCAAACAAGCACTATACTTAGCATATGATTTATAAGTTTAAAATGGAGTCCAAATGCTAGTGGTGGGAGCCTTGTAAACTGCATATGCAGTATTATGTTCTGCATCACCACTTAAAAATGAAAAATTAAACATTACTTCCATTTACTTAGGCTACAATGAATATCTTCAGTGCTTTATGAATTACTGAGATGTGCTTTCATGCCAAACTAAAAGCAAAAAATAAAAACCCCAAACACCTACAAGAAAACTCAAGTCTCTGCACTTTACAAGACTTTCTGAGTCAGAGACCAACATGTGCTTATGCCATCACAGTGTAGTCTGGCCCAAGACAAGACAAAACAAAGTATTGCAGAGCACATGAAAGAAAATTAATTCACTGGGATAGTCCTTTGCAGGTCACTCCTGAAAGGCAAAGAAAGTGGTCTCCATTTTCAGGCCTCTCCAAAATAATCACTTAGCAGCATTTCAGAAGGTCGGGTCAAGTGGTCTCAGTAGGAGATGGAACCAATGGAAACACTTTCCAGTGGCAGACTTCCTTCTATGCAGAATAGCAGTGAAGGAGAGGAAAGGGAGAGTTAATGGGGAGATTCCTAAGGACTGTGGTGGACTTTGGAGTTACACTGAACTTCTGGTGCTTCATGGACAGGCTGCTGACATGTGGGTAGGAAGGATTCACTCCTGTCCACCTTATTCCAGAAATAATGCAAGCAATTGACCTGTGGGGTCATGCCCTGCTTGTCCCATGGAAAAAACTAGGTAGCCTTTTGTGGTAGTGACAGTTTTCTTCCTCTCTCCCCTTCACAGTGGCTGTGAACTGAAAAACAGGCCTACAAAGCAAGACAATACTGTTGAGGCAGATAGAAATCAAGAGATAGAACAAGCTACACTAGCTGGTGAAGTTATGGTGCTTGGGGAGACATGAAGCATTGCTGAGATGGAGTGTTTACAGAAAAAATCCCACAGCTCATATTTGTATTATGTATTTATAAATTCCTGGAACTCAATTTTATAGGGTTTTTGATTAATGGCTGTACTGCAGTTCAGCTCCAAGCCTATTGAACTTACTGTACTGGAACTGAGCAAGACATACACTAGCCAAATATGAACACTACTACCGGACTGTGATTTAAAGGTGGTTCATTGCTCAAAGGCATTGCTGGGGAGGCTCTGCTTATTGTACATGTAGGGATCAAAGCTAAAGGAGAGCCTCTCAGAAGCCTTCTTAAAATCAGAGTAAGATATGTGTTTGCCTCAGATACCTCCGCGGCAGAAGACGTGAAGAACAACGAAAAATGCTGTGACTTCCCCATCACTTTTAAAATAAAGCGAGTGCAGCTCTTGTTGATGTACGGATTCTCCTAATTATATATTTATGTCACTTCAATCACAGCATCTTCTAGGAGCATGGCCAAATGCTTGATTTTCTTATTCCTGTAGTGTATGCCAAGTGTTCCCACACTGTGGTATTTGACATTAGTGCTGTTTCTCCCACACTTCAAAGAAGACATCTGTGGTTATGGCTGGCAAATGCCGACTTAATTGTTGATTATCATAATAATATAGTAAAAGCAGTCTCATTCTGTTGAGGTGGGAGTCACTTCATTAAATACAGTCCTTATGGCTATTACGATTTGTGAGGCGAAACTTGATGCCTGTAATCTCTTGGTGTGCCAAGTGGAGTCAAAGTAAAAAAAAAAATAATACAAAACTAGATGAGAACTGTGAAGACATTGAGAGAAAATTCTACAGTCCCTTGGGTTGTGGTCTTCCCAGACAATGTAGCCTTCGGCTGTAAGATGGAATCACTTTAGAAGGTGCAAACTCGGTTCGATCCCAGAGCTGGTATGTAAGAACAGGATCAGTGGGATATTTCACCCACCTTATTACAATCATTTCTTGTGAGAAATAAAACAGAAGATTGATAATTTTTGTTGGTAATACAAATCTTTAGAAAACAAGGAACGTTTGTACTCCCTTTGAAAACATAGGAGTTAAGGCAACTAAATCTGTTTCATCTCACTTCTTTCGGAGTATAGCATAAAGGTGAAACTGCATGTGAAATTTGGAAATGCTCAGTATGTCCCTGTTAAAAGAATAACCTCTTCTTCCATACACTGTGTAAAAACAACAAAAAGCAGCCCAACCCCTATACACAGAATAAATTCTGGAAAACTGAATTTGCAGGTAAAAATTAATGCTGAAGAGTTGTTTCTAAGAAAGATTTTCTCCTTTAGTAGTTTGGCTTTGTGTTTTTAAAAACATAAAACAGTTGCAATGATGCTGGCTTATTAAATAGCCCCAGTCCAAAGAAATGAAAAGGTATAGAGTTGCTGCAATTCATTTAATTACACTTTTGCAGCATAATGGGCTTGACATAAAGTCAAGGCTTAGTCTGTTTTTAATGAAAGTGTTACTAGCTGTTATGATTGCTTGCATTTGGATGAATGTAATTTATTGTAAAGTCTAAAATATTGTATGTAGGTAATTAGCCTGATCTATTTATGGCAGAATTACATCTTCTTGTTCTGTTTGTACTGGGTTTCTTCAGTACTCATCTTCAATTAACTTCATTTTTACTTAGGTCTTATTTTCTTTGAGCTTTGCAAAGCATAGTGGCTGTCTTTTCTTACTTAGGGTACTATTCTGAAAGATAACTGTTTGGAGTCCCTTGTGTGTTTCTTTTTAAAGAAAACTTTCATTCGTGTCTGTTGACGTCCTTGGTTTCCAGATGGTTCAAATATAAAGCAGCATTTTTCTTGCTGTGCCACACTGTCTCTTGCACTGCTGTGATGGTTTAGTCACAACTAATGGCTGTCAAGCAAATGAGACTCTGATTTGTTATTTCAGAAGTCCCTGCTGCATGATTTAAGGGTGCGAAGTGGGTCAGCCACCAGTCAAACATTGCAGCAGACGGTCAAGCTCCAATAGGAGTGACAGACAGTCATAAAGTTGCCATTTTAATGGGAGAATACTGGGGAAAAAAAGTTACAGTCTGAGTATGTTAACTCTGGAGGAAAAAAGTGGTGCTTTAAAAAGGAAAGACAAAGACATCAAGAGTATGTTCATATATTTATAGACTATCAAGATTTTAGATTCACATACTTTTGCAGGCTTCCCAGGCTTTCAAAGTAGGAATGATATGAGGTAGTGTGAGTGTATTCGAAAGTACCAGAAGTTAGAGCTGAGCCTAAGGATTTGGATGAATGTGGTATGCAGAAGACCATTTACATTGGATAGTTAACTTATTCACAAACTGGTGATCCAGGCCATCTTGGATGTCTGGGAGTCATGTCTCGGAGTATCAGGGACCAAAAGGGTGGAGGAGTCATGAGTGACCTCACTTTTCAACTCCCAGAACTAACATCTCTTCGACACAGTACTTAGATGAATGATGTAAAGAGATGACAGCTCCCACTGCTTGGTGTAGCTGTGGGTACAGTGGATTTAGAGGATAAACTCTGGTCTCCAGTATCTTGACATACTGTATTACTGAAAATATGATGGATTAGGGAGTACCAGAGGGATCATGTATTTTCATCCTGACTCATTAAGTAATTTTGAGTAAGTATTCCCAAAGGTTTCCCCAGTGTTTCTCACAGCTTTATCAGTCCAAGTTCATCTCACCAAAAGGAGACAGACAGACTCCCACTGACTTCTTTTGGAGCTGGATTGGTCCTGAAACATGCTGCATACAGTATATACAGCTATTTGCTTAGAAGCCCAAACATATCTAAAAGCATATTAACAAAGGTCATGGATGCTTATTAATTGGAATCCTTTTTGCATAAATTGTATTCATTTTATTGTTTATGTTTCTGGATGTCAGATTATAAACCAATCACCAATACAAAAGACATAAAAGATTAAGAAAAACACAGGATCACAGTCACTGATTACGTCATGTAACCTGCGTGAAAGGAGAATGAGAACAGTCTGCCTTTGGGACCAGTGAAACTATGACCCTTAACTCGATTCGTACTTGTAATTCCCTTCTGTATATCCATTTTTTAGGGTGATACCTTTTTATTTCACTAACATACTTTAACTCTAGTAACTAGAAACCACTTTTTTTGCTTTCTCGTGTGAATTTAGCCTGAAAAAGAAAGGACTCTCTGAAATATATTGCAGTGATTCTACACACTAACCCAGGAACATATTTGGTTTTTGTACTACAAAATTATCAGCAGAAGGCAGTTCTACACAAAGCTCATATGCTAAATCTCATAGTGCTACGATTTATCTGTGTAGGGAATATCATACCGGATTCTAGTTTTTATCAATTCTGCATTCCAGGAAATCTGTGTCTTTGTTAGACAACACAGTAGCAGGACTTGTCCAGATGGTAGATGCAGAGCATAGAGTCAGAGCACTCATCTCACTACTCTTCAAATATCCATACTGTTTAAAAATGATGAGCCATTTTTCAAAGACCGTGAAAGGACAGGGGCTCTAAAGTTATTGTCACTTCCCAGAGTGCCACAGAGCTTTTTGGTAATCCGTTCTGAGATCTGCAAAAACACCAAAACACTTTGGGCAACTGAAGCACCTTTAGACAAGTTTGAAAATCCTGCCTATGATGCTGGTTCTTCCTCTTTGTATCCAGAGGTGATGACTCATTGAAAGGAAACATATTTATTTTCTTTCTTGAACTCACATTTTGTCTAAGTCATCACTGTGAGGTTTCACTATATGTAGGAGGTGCAGATCCACAAGAAAACTTCACTGATATTATTGTGATCACCACAAACTTTTTCTCAACAAGAAGAGAAAGGAGTCAATATACATTGCTCCAGGGCTTACGCATGGTCATGTAAATACTTATTGAGAATTAAGATGGTCACATTCTGATTTAGCTGAAATTGACTCAACATGGCCTTATGTAAAAGCAACTAAAGATCTGTGATCAAAAAGTAGTGTCTGGATAAGTTTTATTAGCAAAATCAGTATCATGATTTACATAAACAAGTCTGAATACCCGATCTAATATACTATCAGCAAAAACCACTGTTAATATCCCTCTGCAAGGAAGGGCTGAGTGGGGTTCATACCTTTCCCAGCTACCCACAGACCACTTGATCACTGTCTACATCAATCCTGAGTCTACCAGGTTTGCATCTAGCAATATAATTTTTAGCTATATTCACATAAACCTTTATTACAGATATTCTTCAGCTAGAGCAATAGTAGCAAGCAGTAATCTAACTTTCCCTAGGTTTTATTTTTAGTTTTTGTGACACAGATGAGTGAAACGCACCGTTGAGACAAGTATCTACACATATTTTTGCCCATACATGAATAAATCCAGAGAGCCTTGGGTACCAGAGCTGCCTTCATCTCCCACAGCAGCTCCCAAAACAAATATAGTCTCTCAGTTTTTGCAGTGTACTCAACAGTATAATTGAGACAAAGTTAATTAGTACTATCACTCCCATTTCACAGGTAGAAAAGCAGTTTTAGAAAGCTGCATTCTTCTTTTACGTCAGAACCAATAAATGTACTCTAGCTACCCAAGGTCAAAACTACAATGAAGGCAAAACAAACAAACAATTTCAACTGTGCTACTAAGAGTCAAATTCAGCAAATACATCTGAGACTAAAACTAACATGTTCTGTCTTTACTGCTATAAAATTATGACAGTTACATGTTCATCGGTAATGCTGCAATAAAAAATTAAAGTTAATTTTAGCAGTGTAAACAAGTCCTTAATGTCTTTCCCAAACTTATAAACGCAATTCCCAGGGCAGTTAGGAACTGAACACAGGTTAGAGACCATAACCATCGGGACTCTCCTTTCTGACTAGTTGAATACTGAGAAGAAATCCTGAAAAATTTCTGGGAACTGTCAGCTTTCATCTGGCTTCAGCAGTGCTTGAAGTCATGAGCATTTGGAAAGCCACAAACATAGTCTGCACGAGGCTGAAGCCTAGTTTTGATAAGACTGTAGATGTGTAGATGTTTGTAACATTTTTGTAAACCTGTATGAAAAGCCAGATTTTAAATTTATTGCACATTATTCAGTCAGGTATGGTAGATTTTTAATTATTATTGCTATTGCAACAACATCTGGAGGCCTTCATCAGGCTCTGGCCTCACTGCCCCAAGACTTTGTAAGATGCAACTTTTCTGAGTTATAGTGAATGGGACCCTGCAGACTTCATCATGTAAGGGGAGAGGAAGTGGGGACATGCTTCTGGCATCTGGGGCTGGCAGGCAACCAAGATGCTCTGGGATTGTCCGATGGGCACATGTCCAGTCAGGAGAAGGGCCATAGCACGAGGCTGCAGCTGAAAATAAAATCTTCTCGTAAGGCTGCTTTCACACGCAACCCCATGAGGTGAAATACTCAGCTGCAACACAGGCACATGACGTTTCTCCTGCTCTGTGACCTCAGTTAATCCAGTGTGTATCTTCACAGAAAAGGAGAGAGGCCACAGTGATGTCTGATAAAGACAGGAGGTTTGGCCTTCCCTGCTCGGGAGTGATAGGAGTCTCATGTTTAGTGCTCAAGATCTGACAGAGCTCACGTAGAGGCATGAAGTAAGACATCAGTCTCCATCCCACAAAGCTCAGAATCTGACAGAAAAGATTTAACACGTGGCTTAAGAAAACAAGGAAGTGGAGGAGCAAGGCTGACAAGAGAAGGGGGTATATTTATGATGTAGCTGGGTTCTCAATTCACAGACATGCCCTCAGGCAGTCTATACCAGAAAACACAGCAGTAAGCAGTACTTGTAAATATATATTTTTGCTTACTCAAACTGTAAACACTGATGACAGCTGGGAGAAGAGCAAAAACGAGTAGGAGGGAGGAGAGGAGAGATTTTTTTTTAATTTCTCATGAAGAAATATATTTGTCAATCTCAGAATTAGTGAAAAAGTGCACTGGCATCAAACCATAAAACAGTTCCTGCATAACACATGCTGACAATCAAAGTTTGCTGGGTTTTTTTCACTGAATGATATTGTTTCACAGAACACTGGAACACTTTCAGTTAAGGTCCAGATCCTCAGAGTCATGCAAACCAGAGTAATGACAGCAGTCAGTGATGCTATACTACAGAAGATCTACCCATCTAGGCAATATTTTGATGCCTGTATTGTCACACAAAAAGGACTTACAAGGCTTTTAAATATTTGTCCTTCACAATATTGCTATATTGTCCTTGGACAATATTGCTAGTTCTTATGATTCCACTGTAATGTTATTATCCTTTAGGTCATTGACTTGCTAGTATCTAGCAGTCAGATGAGATTCTCAGTTTGCAACAACTACACCATACATCCCAGTCTTTCCAAATTCTTGGAAAGGTTTTGAATCAGAAGAGTCCAATCAATTAAATTCAAACCGTGTGGAAGGAAACCCTATTCACTTCAAACAATTAAACAATTTGTGTTTCTAAACATATTTTTTGCTTGTTTGTTTCTTTTAAAGTTCAAGTCAAGCAAGCTGTTTTGATCTGTTGAACCCAAAATATTTTCAGATGGTCAACTTGTAAACTTTCTGACATTGACTCATGCTTTTTCTTGCCAAATTCATTACTTTTAACTCTTTGAGACTCCCTCGGATTTTGGGATTCCTCTTCTCAATTTTAAATAGTATTTCAGACCCCGTTTTGTTCCATCTTTGTAACTGAAACATGCTCCAGTGATTTAAAACATTTTTGACCTTTTTGGAATCCCAAGATTTAGCTTTTAAGAAGTTACCACTTGCTTTGTTTATTTGTTCTATGTGTTTAATTTTGTTTCCTTCTTTATGTGCAATTCTACTCAGTATAGGTTCCTACACTCTCCTCATCAGCATAGCATGTGACTGCAATTTGATTTGGTGGGATTATTTACAATTTTCTTTTATTTCAAATGCATAGCCTACTCTTCCTTATGTTAAAGAAGACTTGTCAGTGAAGTAAGCTTTTTTTCTGAGCCTAAACAGGCTGACAGGGTCCTGTAATCTACACAGAAAAGTTAGCATTGCAGTAGATATTTCTATTGAGTGTGAAGAGAGGATTTCTCAGCCCTTCATGAAAGATTTTCAATCAAATGTCCTATAGAAACAAATCAAGATAATGATAAAGAAGAGAATACCCAAGAAGCAGTTTGTGCAGGTTCTGATTATTCCACAATTCAAGCTGGAACAAAAGTGCTGAATCAAAGCACAGGGTCTCCATACCGTGGCATGCTGAGTTCAGAACTGAGATCCTGACTCAAACTTTGGCTTCTTGATCTTTATTTATGCCAGAGAACTAGTTTGCACTCAAATGCAAGACGCAATATTCCCAAATAGTGCAGAAGTGGTGCATCTGAAATCATGTTTGAGGGGATGTCAGGCTGCCGCGCTCTCACTAACAGAAAAATTCCAATGCAAGTAACTGAGTCCTGACACCAATTTCTTCTGTACACTTTAAATAACACCACCACAGCTTTGCAGAGCTCTAGGTGATTATACATCAGCTTAAGAACTGGAGTATAAACCTCAACTGATTCCTAGTAATTTTATTATTATTCTGCATTCAAAACCTGTCCTCTGTTGTCCACCTGGGCTGAAGTTTTCAGGAACTTTTGTGGAGTCAGGAAGTACCTGCATAAAAACATGGGAAGAGGGGCCTATGTTCTGCAGCTCCTATCCTTCCCTCTGGAAGCTGTTCCGCAGAGATGGCAGAGAGGAACATTTTCTACTGTTGCTCAGGACTATTGGTGGAGTAGACATCAGGAGGAACTGGGGCTGTGGCAGGGAGAATGAAATAATGGTTGTGTGTTACAGAGACCCAGAGGCTACAACAGTGATAACAGGGCAAAACCCAGAAGTGTTTCTTCATGTCTTAGCAGCACATAGCCCATCTCACCCAGTTTCTGGCAATCTCTGTGATACATGAGGCTTATGTAGTGATGCAGTCTGTGTCTCTGTTCATAAGTCCCTCCCAATAAGTTTTGAACTTGGCCTTTGTTGAGAGAGGATCTTGAGGTGTTTGGCTTTTACAAAGGTCATGGAAACAGATGGCCAGAGAAAAAAGATGGGAGTGCTGTGTTAGTGCTCCCCCTGAGGGAAGTCCAGCCAAGAGAGAGAAACTTGAGGACTTCAGTACTAGAAAATCCACACAGCATAAAAATTTAAGAACATCCGAACTCCTGCAGGAGTTTCAGTTGCAGTTTGGCTTTTTAGGAGACCAAACAATCCAACCACAAGACACTAAGTTACAGTAAAACAAATTTAATTATTGGTACGACTCAAGGAAGTGGACTACTGCAGACAGATTTTAGCCATCGAGAGCTCAATGTGCAATATCTCAGCAGGTCCAAACTCAGAAGCTGCTCTGGCTACTGCTTACATTGGCTCATTTCAGCCCAACTCTGTCACACCACAGGCCTCCTTGCCTCTTTGTCAGACAGTTTTTCACCTGAAAAACAGGAATAATTGGAGTACAGTTCAGCTTCATGGGAATATCATGAAAGTAAATACTATAAAGATACTAAATCACAAGTTTTATAAAGTTGAGGAGAACAGAAGGGGTTGTCTAGAGCCACAATTCTGCCAGTCGCCTCTGCCAACAAAACTCTCTAATGGGATGACAGCACATGACAAGAAAAGGGATTTAGCTACCAACAGAGCCATGCCCTTTCCCAAGCATAAGTTATACAACACACGGACTTTGCAGCAGCATGTCTGTGTCAGTGCTCTACAGGTAGAGCTAGTTTGACAGAGATTTTTATTTTATAAAAACAAAAGGGAAAACACTAGCGTAGATCTGGCCTGGGCCTACAGACAAGTGTTTGCCAGGTTGACTACATCAGCCCAGTACTGCTTGTAGGCAAGAGCCACCAGAAGCATGATCACACATAGATACAGCTAACTTCCAGAAACAAAGCAGACAGAAGAAGTAAAAATCCATTTTTGCCAGGACAGATTCAGAGAGTCTTCTGCCCTTATGGTTGTAGCGAAGGCAAGAAGAAATAGTGCAGTCCCTGACTGATCCTGCTATAAACCAGTGCATCTTTGAGATAGGCTTGGTCAAAATTTCACAGCTGAGCTGGTGCAACTTTTCTATGTGGTCCATTTTAAAACTGTTTCTTTGATGTTTTTTTCCACCAGTAGAACAAACACAAGCTAAACTGATAGCAAGCAGATTAACCCACTGAAAAGACATTGTGTCAGGATTATAGATTTGAATATTTGAAGAATGTGAATATTGGGAGAACAGAGTCAGAAAGAGAGGGGGGCCACTCTTTTGTCACTTGTGCTTGGTTTGCCCAAATTTATTTGTATCAGCTGCAGTGGAGTCTCCCCCAGTCTGAACTAGTGTTAGAGAAAGAGGTGGGGCACAGGGAACATCAAGAGTCCACAGAGAGAATTTTTGAGTTAGCTAGTGAACTATACAGTCTGGGCAATTTTTAAGTACATACATTTCTAACACAGAAGTCTGATGGAAAGGCATAAAGAAAATAATGCTTGTGAAGGTGCTAAATGCAATTTATTCCAGGAGAAACGTATCAAAGGAAGTATTTGTCAAGGAAGAAAATTATGTTGTATGTAAAACATAGAAAAATACTTGGGATGCCACTATTAACAAAAAAATTCTCTTTGGCATCTACTCCAGAGAATAGCAACCAAAAAAAAAAAAAAAAAAAAAAAAAAGAAGATAATAAGCTTCTGTGTTGCATTACTTTAAAAATTCACTTCAATGAAAGCAAGTAGTATAATAATGAACTGAGTCAGAGAGCACTGTTCAATTAGATGTAGAATTTAAGGGAGTTTATAATAGCAACACTTACAAAGAAAGACTTGGTTGGGCTTATTGTTATGGAAAGGGGAAAAAAGTTGTGGTGAGTTAAATGACATTTATAAAATGAGAGTGTCTGATCAAACTGATCCAGATTAGCCCTCCACAGCAGTAAGACCTTAAAATTAGGTCACAGGGATGAAAGGAGAATTTAGCCTAAACTATTTCATACAAAGGCTATGTGACATATGGAACATGTTATCCTAAAGAGTAACTAAAGCAAGGAGCATGAATGTTTTCAAGAAAGAAAATGACAGGGAAGTGCATAAGGAAATTTCCAAGCATGGAAGCTTCAAAAGGAATACAATTCTTATTTATTTATGTATTTATTTAGGGTAGTCAACCATTATCTGTGTTATGAAGGGAAATTATGATAAGCATTATTTCTTCTTCTTTCTTAATTGTGGTGTTTGTGGGATTTAGTTTATTTTGTTTTCATTAGAAGGGCTGCAATTTTGCCTTCCCAGAACACAAAAGACAAGAGCTAATAAAATGTTAATAGCTATGTATTTTCTTTCAATATGTAATGGTTTAAAATCTTCATTCTTTGTATTCTCACTAGGAGTTTTATGAGTGTGAAGACATTTTAGTACGAAATGGGCACTTCTTTTTACATATCTGGAAAAACTTAATGTCCTGAAAATGTTCTCTTGGCTTAGTCTGTCTAGAATTAGACACCAGCAAGCAGTCACCAGAATAAGCCATGGGACAATTTGTGATAGTACTGATGGTCCTATCCTGCTGTACTTGAGTTCCTTGAACAAGTTCTTACTCAACTTCCCTGTTAGGTATCTCAGATACTGTCTCCTGCACTATACAATGGGCTAAAGAGATACAGTGTTTTTTTGATTACTGTGTGTCTAGCATCAACCTGTAATGTAATGTTTTAAGACAGATGCAAGGACTAAACTAAGTAGAAAAAGAGAAAAGCCAAAACCAGGCCAAAATTACAACCTCTCATCTGAATCCTTTCAGCCTGGAGGAGAAACCAGATTTCAGTCACAGTCTCAGAATGGCTAATTCACAGTGGTGCAGATTTACCTCACCTAACACAAAGCATACCATTTAGACAACTCAGCACAGACAGACAGGATAGATATTTGCCTTCAGTGTGCCCACTGGAAAGGATTTAAAGTTAACCCTCACTGATGTGAGGAGTTTAACTCCCTTAATGCAACTGTGGGGTTTTGGAACTGAAATTGAAGGAAAAGATTGAAAATTAATCCAGAAATTTAACTTCAAAACTTGAACCTAAGACCTTATTGTAATATGAAAATTTCTCTCAGTTAGAAACAAATAAAAGAAAATTGAGATACCATTGTCTTTGTACTGTGAATAAAACTCTCTTCTCCACTGCCAAAAATTACAGGTTAGGAAGAAGGCAGTGAAATTACAATATATTTTTGTGGAATGATATTTGCATTTTAAGGCATTTCTTTCATTAGAATGTAGACACACTGGCCCCCTTTCTTGCAGTGATGTTATTTTCTACATTTCACATAGCTGTAGACCTCTGAACCAGCAAAACAGATGACTCCAAGTTTCACAGGATAGACTCATATTTTCCCCAAATTGAAGGAAAGAAAAAAAATTGGAGAAATGATGATCTTAGTTTCAGCTTGTTCATAGAAGACTATCAAGAAACTATCAAGAAGATAGTTTGGTTTTACCTCCTTATTGTTCAGAGATTTCCCTATGCTTCCTTCCTTCACTTTTGTTAGAGATCTGACGTGAAAAGGTCTTCTAAACACAGAGTCATATTTTCTTCTAACTTGTACCAAGGTAAATCTGAAGTAGCACCACTCAAGTCAATAGAGTTATTTTAAGTCTAAACAAGCAACTTAAACGGAAGACACATAATTGTTTCTTAAATTCCTCCAATCTATTTGGAATCTTGTTGATTATGAGCATTAACACCTGACCCATTCCCTATTGGATTTCCTCATAACAGCTTACCAGTACTGACATTAGCTTAATGGAAAACGGAGCCAGCTCAGACACTCTGCCAGATTATGACCTCAGTTATATGCAACTCAGTCTACAGTCGCCTGCTTTCTGCGTGACCAAAAGCAGAATTTGGCCTCGAGCTTTAATTTTTAAGAGTTGCTTATACATAATTGTCTCCAAGCATAATAGTATTTAATAATTTAAAATGGGAGTAAGTGTTCTTTGCAATTTTCCTTAATTCGTAGCAGTCCCAAAATAACGTCTTATCTTTTCTAGACAACTGTAGCACAGTATTTTGCTTGTAAATTCAACTTCTGCACATGCACTTGAGTCCCATGGTCCAGATGATCTGAATCCCCCAGTCTTGACCTGCTAGGTTCTCTTCTGCTTACCACTAACCTATATCTTAATCAAAGCTATACTGAAAGTTTTAAAGCACTTACTGTACCCCCATGGGTATGCTAAGAATAAAGAGGTCTTCATGACATGACCAAGGAAGACTTTTCTGAGTCTTGATGTGCTTTCAGCTCAGAGATGTAGGTTTAGGGTAAGATGATGGGAGCATGGGACAGAAAAGAGCTATGTGTGTGCTTTTGCCTTTTTCTGGGAAGGCACAGGATATATTTCCTGAGTATGTGTAGGCTTCCCATCAGTGCCAGCCAAGGGAAAAGTTGCCTTCCATTGGAAAAGTGCTTTAATCCTGCTTGTAGCAAAGCTCTTTGTGTTCCCATTGTCAAAAAGGCCTGAGAACTTATTATCCCCTTTACATCCAGTTATCCCAAGATGTTGACTGACCTCTCACCTTTAGTAAAGAGTTTCCCCATATGTTTGCCTCTCAAAAGTTCCTAAGGATGTGATTGCTTTGTTTTGTTTTTGCAATGGGCTCCCTTCCATATTTTCTAGTAACAGACTCAGATCAGGTTAGGAAGATGCTAGTTTTTCAGAGGTTTCAGGGAACATGCTCCCCCATTTTCCTGCTCTGGTAATATCCTGTATTATTTTAACATGGCCCTTTAACTCAGAATATGTAGAGAATACACTTCCTAGGTTAAACTTACCACTCATTACCAGGACCAGTACCTAGTCAGCACCTAGTCAGACAGGAATATAAGACAGAGTGTCCCTCCCTCTCCCCCCAGCTTTGCTCCCATGACTGTTCAAGTTCAGCTTGCTCAACGCAACTATGTCTGCAGCAAGGAGAGCAGGGGCTGCTCACCCAATACTCCCTGCTGAGAGGAAGTGGGTGGAGAGGGGGTGTTCAGATGACAGAAGTGCAGAGAGCCCAAGCTTCACCCCACTCCACTTCCTCGCTAGCCAAAGTAGCTGGCTGGGAGCATGGGAGAGTAAACTGCTCCACAAAAAAAAAAAAAAAGAAAAAAAAAAAGAAAAAAAAAAGAAGGATGAAGTAATTGACTCTTGTAGCAGAGCAAAGGGAGTGAGTGTAGTGGTGGAGGGAAGATAGGGAGGAACTGTGACTCTGACTCACAATATATTCTGTACTTTGCTCCTGGGGAGATGCAGCTGTGCATCTCCCCTTGTATAGGCTACACTGTAAAGTTACACCATCGTCCAAAGTAAGCATCCCTAATTCTCCCACTTCCTGAAGCACAACAGCATTTGGCTCCTTTTTAATCAGGGATTTCTACTGTGCAAATTGAAGTCTAAGACCAGGCTTTTCCTATGTGCAGAATTAAAAATCTCTCCCTTGACTATTTTGTTGGTTCCTGGGGAAAACTACTGAACTGTTACAGCCGATTTACATTGGCCTGCTCCTTTTTTAAGGCTGATTCCAAGTTATTCTTATTCCTCAAGGCACCTGAGATCTTCTGCATAAGCCAGCCATGGACACCTTTGGCAATGTTTTCCACATCCTTTTCCCTCTTTCTGCTTGCTTCCCAGTTAATTCTGACTTCACTAGAGTAAGGACTGTTTCCCTTTTCTACTGCTTCAGTAGGAAGGAATATGGCATGAAAGTACTTCTGATTTTCGCCAGCTGACTCAATGGACTTTGGTTTGGGCCAGCAGAGTGTTGGGAAGAACCTGAAAGAAGAGGCTGGTCCAGTGGGTGGAACCAACCACAGCCTAGACCTCACAAAAGGAAGGTCTGAATGACCACTCTCCCGTTTCCTTCTCACATGATCTTGGGCTCCCATAAACTTGGAAAAGTCACATAACCTGTCTGGGCTTTAGTTTCCAAACTTCAAAACAACAACAAAAGCTCTTGATCACCAAAGCTATTCTCGATTACAAAATAAAGCTTCATGCTGTAGCATTGCCATGACTGCAGCAAGACTGTCAGTAGCCTTCTCTTACCCTCTGTTAGTGCTCATGCACTCACAGCATCCACTCCTGCAGTGAGGGTTGTGTGTTCAAACATGATTTCTTGCCTCTAACAGCAGTGAACACCTGATCTCTTCTAAAAGCAATAAACTCCTGCAGCAGCATCTCCATAGCTCATATCTAACCCATGAGTCAATTATCCAGTGATGTGACTAACCTTTCTGGTGGTCAGATGTCATTAGGATTCTTTCATGAAGTGTGTAACGTGTGCATACAACAAGAGGTGGACAAAAGTCTGTTAAAAGAATTACTGTTTCTATTCCTAGTTCCCATACCCTGAGAGTTATTTTATTCCTGCCCTTCTATAGATAAAAATGTTCATAACCAGGATTTCTTCAGTAAGAAGAAATTTTCTAAAAAGACATACAAGTTATTGACTGTATAAGGAGAGGCAAGGCCAGCTGCTGTGCATCTCATTTGTCTCCTTCCCATGCCCAGTTTAAAACCTTGCTTTTCTATCAAATATCTGGAGATCATATGCCTGGCGAGAGACAGCATGTGTTAAAGTACTCCCAGTTCTAAAATTCTTCTTTCAAAGATATTTGGCAAGGAGGAGGGGGGAGGCATTGTGTATCAACAGCAAAATGGCATCTGGATTGGAAGATAAGAAAAAGCACCGTGGTTTCCAAAAACCAAGACAGTTTTCAGATGAGTTTTGGACCTGGCAGAGGTGCAGAGCCTGCATTAGTGCAATAGGAGAACACAGAGATCATGCTTTGACTTTGGAAGGGAGGGCTCAATTCTGCAGATTAGCAGACACTTTGGATGCAGTTTAGCAGAACATTCAACCCCCAGTTTAAACTGTGAGCAACCTACATTTCAGTGGGGCAACTCAGAAGCATAAAAATCATACACTCTGCTAGACTGCGACCAGAATACTCTCACTGTCCTTGAGCATTAACCCCTAAATATAGTCGAACTCACAGCAAAGTGTTAACTGAGAGTTAAAATTAGAAAACTTCCGTGTCTCGAGGAGAACTGCATACTGGAAATTTTATCCACATGAACACTGATGAACTAGGGGACTCACAAGCAAAGTTCTACTTCAGGCAAATTTTTACAAGGAAAAAAATGCAGAGTAGCTAGATTTACCAGAACAGTCTTTACCCTCAGGACAGGCCTACATGTAAACAATTTGCTATAAAGTAATGCCAATTAGTAGAATGACTTTTTTCTCTAAATGGGCAATGGCTTTTTTACAGATTCAGATGCAATGGAAAAAGCACAAGTCTTTCATGGGTGCACATTCTGTTTGTGAGCTCTTCTCCATAAGAAGGATTCAGGGATCTCACTGTGCAGCTGGGAGCAGGTCTAGGAGAGCCATCCATAGTGTAAAACTGAGCAAGGTTGTTGGGAGAGGTGATCTCTCATATTAGGCCAACTTACGTAGCTTGTCAGAATAGATAAGCTTTTAGGTGTAGAAGATTTTTTTAATCTAAAGGCTTATATTTTTTGCAAAGAAGCAGACTTCTAACCTTACATTTCCCCCCAAAACACTTACCTGCATTTTATCAGAAATACAAGACTCCTTTTCTCTGAGAACGACTTTAAAAATTTAATTTTAAGCTGGTTGTGAGCAAGTTACTGTACTTATGCAAAGACAATGGAAAAGGTATTAATTATATATTCCAATGCTAATTTCTCACTATGGTTCTGATGCAAATAATTCAGTTGCTTGCTACACATATCATAAAATAAGGATCAAACATCAACTGTCTCTAGTCACATTGTCATTCCTCTGCACCCCTTACTGTGCAAAACCTTTGTCCGATTCATGCTGAAATCAGTGAGGTCCTATTGGTGGGTTTACAGTATTTGAATGAGACCTGGAGTTCTTTAGAACTCTGGTCTTAGAACTCTGCTTCAGATACTTTGCACCTGCAAGTCCAACAAGACTTTTCTATTTGGAGGGTCTGAAATTTTGAGGAACAAGGAGAGTCAATTCAGAAAGAAAACTTTGATTCATGAAGTGGCCATGGATGTGTTTCTATACAGCTTTAAAGAAACCTGGAGTCATGGGCTTTTGCAAAGCAAACACAGGTGCAGTTTTGGATGAAATGAAACCCCCACCAAGCCTCCTGTGCCATGGCTTTCCATGATCCCAGTCCCACAGCGTACACCCGGGGTGGCAGGGCATTGTGTGTGAAGGCAAAGCAAGGCTCATGCCCAGTGCTTGGGAGAAACTCTCAAGCAGCAGTGCTGTTCCCTCTATACCTTAAAAATCTGACTGGGCCTTGAAAGAGGCAGTGTTGCCTTCCTGCTCTCAAGGCAAGCATGTGTATTCAAGGGTCACAGTAGAGCTGTCAGAAAACCAAAGAAATGTCAGGTTAACTTCAGTATTTTTTTAAATTCTAACCAAACAAAAGGTATTTCTTTTCTAACTAGCATTGCCTGTTACCATATTTCTGTTTCCTTGTGTGTGTAAGTTCTGGCTGTACCCATAAACCAGGTTTAGGGATGCAATTTTTTTCATATTGAGGCTCTAACATTTTTGAAACTGTAACCTTTTCTTGTTTGCTTGCTTGTTCTCACTGTTTTCCTTACTTCATAAAGGAAAAAGAAATTGGAAGGTATTAAAAAAATGAAAGGAAATTTTCCATTTTTAAAGCTAAACAAAAGAGAAACTTTTGTTTTCAATGTGAAATCAAGCAAAATAGAATTTTAAAAAGCTCTCTTTTTCTTTTTTTCTATGAAATCTTTGCCTACAAAATGAGTTGTCCAGTGGGAATGGAAATGTAAAAACTCAACAGACCATCCTACACCACAGGGTCTCTAGAAGGCCGCTCTTTCATAACCTATCAGGAGAGAAACAAAATTTTGATAATCTGAGAGATGCTTCCCTTTCTCATCTTGCTACCAAGTTAGACAAAACCCACCTCTGGCATTTAAAAATAGAACAACAAGAGCAATCTGTTATAAATGTGGATCACTTCACTTTAACCCTTTCCATGGCTTCCCTTGTTCTTTCCAGAAGGATACCCCAAATATAGCCATGCCTCTGATATTTCCAGAGGCCAGGCTTGAACCCCCAGAATTGTGGGGAGGTGAAAGAAGTGAGTTTCATCTGGAAGACTGCTCTCAACTGTAATTACGGAAAGCTTAAGTCCTCAAAGCAACTCTCTGACGAAAATAAGAAGAACTGCAACTATTGCCTAACTTGAATACAGAACAATTAATCATCCCTGGTTGAGTCAAAGTAGGTCCAGGTTGACTTGAAAGGTTAATGGATCTTCAAACTGTTTTAAAAAAAGACTTAGATGGAGTTTCAGGGCTTCAATGAAACATGAAACCAGGCCTCTTTGGTGTGGCTTTGGGTTTGCTGCAAGCATCTTACAGAGTTTGAAAACTTCTTTTGATGATCAGCCTAACTTCCCTTTCTTTAGTTTAATCCCATTTTTCCTGGTTGCACTCCTTTGCCCCACCCTAAAGTGAATGCTCTGTTTCTCCGATGCTTACACTTTCTAGATCTTTGCGCTGGGTTTTCAGTCATGCCCTTTCTGTCAGCTCATAGCAAAGGCTTGCATGTGCAAGGCTATTTCCTCAAAGGTCTGTTATACAGCCCTTCTAGTAATTTTTGCTGCTCTTTCCTAATTTTCTTTTTGTATGACAATACCTTCCAACTTTCAAGCAGCTTTCTCAATTTTTCAGTCGTGCTACAAAAAGCAGCAAATCCTTCCTAGCTCTGCAATGCAATCCTCGGTATTTGTATTAATTAAATACCGTGCCTTTCCAAAGTTTTAGATCATTCCTTGGTCTGATCAAGTATTGCTCCTTTCTAAATTTCTTTCCCCTCTGTGTATCATTGCTCAATACTACTATTCCCCAAGCTCGTTAGCTTGTAATTTCTAGTTTGACTTTCATTTTGTAATTTTCTGCCAATATTTCATGTCTCCATCTCCCCAGCAGAGATTTTATTTCTTTTTGCTCACTGCTGTTTGCATCCCCTCCAAATTCAGCTGCAAATTTAATTTGTTTGCTGCTTGGCCCTGCCACTATTAGCAAACAGTAATGAAAAGATTAACTAACACACAGTTTATCATCTTAAATTATCCACTACCACGATTTAGTTCTGCTGCTTTCTATTCTTCTGTTTGTAAATGACTTCTCAAAAAAAAAAAAAAAAAAAAAAGGGCAAGTGCAAAGCTCTGAGTAAATCTTCTGGTTTTGTAAAATTAGCACAGGTCTAGTCAAGTCATTGGAATTTATTGATTTAGCTAAAGATATGACCTTTAGATTTCTTGTTATTTTGAGCAGTTTTCAGAGCTACACAGTGAATAATATGTAGAAATACTTCAGCTTTTGTGGAAATTGTTTGTCCAACTATGGTTTTAATTCTTGGTTGTGACTAAGATGTGTCTGACTGCTCATCTCAGATGGCATTGTTTTTATTTCCTTGCATTTCACACTTGTCATTGATCAATCAAACTTCCATACAGCATTTCAGATGGACTTTCCTGATCCAGCCAGTACAACATGAAAACCCCAAATTGCAGCAGAATGCCTGTATGACCTTGACATCATCTGACTTCTCTGTGTTGCAGTTTCTGCTCTTTAAAATGGGAACAATTACAGCCCTCCTACTTTGTCGGTATTAACCAAGATAAATGCTTATGGAGTGCTCCAATATCAGGGACATGAGAATGGTAAAAGAAAACAGAGGATGATTTGCACTGAGAACATTTATGGAAATATATTTGTTAAGATGCCTCGTTACTCTCAAAACAGACAGGCATCTCCCACACAACATGCATACTGCAATGCTGTTGTGCCTTGTGTGGAGAGAGGAGATCTTTACTTTTGCTCTCTTAGTAGGGAGGGAGAAAGCAAAGGATGTCAGGGTATATATATATCTAGGGTAAGAAAACCCCAACACCATTCCACATAGTTCCTTACTTTGCAGATGTAGAAAAACGATGAACAGAGATTTTTGACTTGACCAAACTCTTCCAACAAATCAGAGAAATCAGGATCCTAGCCTCCCAAACCCTTGTTCTGACCTTCTGAATACACAGATTAATTAGTCAACCGGTTAATGCAAAATTATACTGTGGCAGTCAGGGCACAGACAGACAGGTGTAAATATTATGCTACAAAAATGTCAGTGAGGAAAGGAATTAGAATAGAAAAAGACCAAGTTGTGACTGAGAAAAGCCTGCCTACTTCTTTAGCTGATTACAGACCTGAGGATGTAGCTAGTACGGTTGATACTGTACCGGACATTATTAATAGTCAAGTCCCTCAGTGGGAATGCTAGAGGATGCTGGGGAGTGTCAGATGCCTCCGGGGGGTCTCGAGTGCCCTGAACTCCAGACGATGTCGGTGGCGGGGGAGGAAGGTGCAGGGCCAAAACCTAACAGAATTAACTTTACACAAGGTGTGAGAAGCAGCTGCTGTTCCAAGTAGTGAGGTAAGCACCGAGGAACTGCTTCTGACCTTTCTCTTGGAAACGGGCAGGTATGTGTAAGGCGATCACATTTTGATCTCCAAAAAGATATATTTGTGGAAAGATCAAATGTAGACACACATGCCGTTGCAATCAGCTGTGTCTGAAATGAACCAATATTGCTGCAGTTCTACACAGCACATTTAACTGTTCAGAAAACAGATTGCTCCTCGCAGCAGATGTATTATCACAAAACTGTCCCTCAGAAAGATGTCACCAGTCAGAAAAGCTTTCTTCAATGACTAGTAGGGTCATGGTCACAATGGTAATCATAAACAGTATTGTAGATTGGTTCGAAGTGCAGATGAGTTTTTCATACTTGGGTGAACAGCTGTCTTGCTGTGCTTTGCTCAGCCAGTCATTTAAAGAGGAAAAGGAAATGTCAGTGACTCAGTAGGCTGAACTCCATTTCCATAAGAGATTAGGTATATACCATTCACTGGAGGCTATGGGGCCTCAGCGTTTGGATGTGTCTCCTCTTTTGAAATGGCCTTGAATAATGCATAATTAAAAGCAACTGACCTGCTGCAGAGATTAAGAAACTTTGGTGGCCTCGTCCTCAGATACGGCGTGTAGCGGTACTCCACAGCCCATCTGCAAGAGGAATGCATTAGTTTCAAATTCCTTCACTCTAACTTACAGTTTGGTTGGCCCTGAGGATGGGAGGGTTAACACTTAAAGCTGCCATAACTCAGTCCCACTTGATTTTGTCTCTGAATTCTTCGGCTTCTTAGTGGGTCTGGCTCTTGTGAAAGCTTTAGCTTCAATTCGTATGTGTTGAAATTTCCGTATCTTGCAAAGTGGAAATGTTCAGGAGGGTCATAGCGTCTCTAGGGGCATTCAGCACTCTGCAGCAATCTACCTTAATAAACCCTTCTGCAGGCACATATTGTACAAATAGTCGATTACTATTCTGAAATGCAGTGGAAATTTTCATATGCAATTATTTCATACTCCCATCTTTCTGAATATTCAGAATGCAGTGATATTTTCCTTGTTCTGTACCTTTTTACTGTCCCCCTAAGCACAGAGAAGGGCTGCATTTCTTCTCAACATAGTTATTAGGATGAGGGCATTCTGCTACTTGTTGCTTTCTGTGAGTTTGTGAAAACAGTGCTTAGCAAGCAATGAGAATAATTACACTGTCGTCTTTGGCAAAAGCCTGAATAAGCTGTCAGCCACCACAAATGATCATTAGTTGCTCAGCCTGAAGAACAAAAGCTGCTCTTAAATTTTTCAGAAAGTGCCAAATACTTCAAGCTGACTTACATAAATCATGTTGGGTATTACAATGTTGAATGTAAAATTCACCAGTCACTTTTCCTTCTATTCCAGTTCCTCTTAGCACTGACTTAAAAGTAAATACTTAGGCAGTATCTCACAGTACTAGGATTTCATTATTTTCACAGAACATATTAAATGACACTTCACTCTTCAGCTGTGTAGACTGTTCAGAGACTGATCAAAATAAAGCAATCCAGATTTTTTTTTTTACATCACCACAAACAAAACAAAACTAAACAAAGTTTTCCAAAACTACATAAAGTGTTGACTCGGAAAAGAGCAGAAAGTGTTTTGCCAGAATCTAGTGGGGATTTAATTTATTGGTGGAAGCGATAGGTAAAACTTATTTACTTCTCCTAACTTTAGGCCTTCCCTGCGACACCTAGATTAGGCAGCTTTAATACCCTCCTAACACTGCAGTGATAGACAGGAATACAAACTATTAAAATAGAGTAAAAGTAAGCTACAGTTAAAAGATCAAACAACTTTGCTATGCATGAGCATGAGGAAACTTTTCAATGGTGTTTCACAGAATCATCTATGTTGGAAAGGACCTTGAAGATCATCTAGTCCAACCGTTAACCTAGCACTGACAGTTCCCAACTACACCAGATCCCTCAACGCTATGTCGACCCCTGTTTGTTTTTACCCTCTGTGACACAAATGTCAGCAATCTCTAACACAGATTTTTTTTAGTGCAAATTACCAGCCAACTGTATTACCAGGATGTACTGGTTTTCCTACCATGCTGTAATATGTGCAGACACAAATCTTCTGGATTTGTGAGAGAGAAGGTGCCGGATCAGTTCTTCTGGATTCACACTATCTAAAGTGTTGCACAACCACATGGCTTCTAGGACAGGTGTGTAGTAAGTCCTGCATGGTAAAATGATTATACTGGTTCAAATGGATGTGTCGTTATATCCAATATATACGGAAGACTCATTTAAGTCAGGTGCAGTCATACACCTTAATGTTGACTAGGTTGTGTGTCGCAGCTGCCCTGACAGCCTGTGGAAACAGAAACTGAGCTCAGGTACCAGCGTCAATACTCTAGCCCAATCAGATATCAGACAAAAATGAAGGGAAAGCAGTTACTGGTCTTCTCTATCTGTATCTACTAATATTACTTCAGCTAATACTGGACTAGGAAGCATGCTGCTGGGCTGTGCTCTGATTCTGAGGTGACTATGGAAATGCTTGCCTATGCCTCTTTGGGACCTAGCCCCAGATATAGAAATCTAGTCTGTACTTCCTGTAGGAAGCTAAAGAGTATTGTGTCCATTTCTAGGACCATTCATCACACTTATTTAACTGAAAACAGTCCACTAAGCTAAAATGAACATCTTCAGGGATTTACATGTGGAAAATTTCAAGAACCTTGAAGATCAACAGAAAGATCTCACAATCACCAGCTAAGTAGAAAAAAGTTTGGCTTGAACAAAATCTGTCTTTCTGCCAGAAATGAATAATTTTAATTTTAAGAATTTTTAATGAGAGAACAGAAAAATTCATGTGAAGGACTATGTTCTTGGGGGATTTTTATAACATTCTCCAAAAGGCTGAAGAAGGATCTATTGCTACTTGTGCTGGATTAGCTTCTGCTAAGGTCCATATAAGCCTGTGCTCCAGGAGCCTGGAAGTTAGGTCGGTCTTCTCTTAGACAGGATACCTCTGTGGAAATCTTGCCTCTAAATGCAAATCTCCTCTGTATATAACTTACTCACCGGGCTATAATGAGTAAGCACCTTTTCTGTTTTGTGAATTGCATTGTGTAACTTTTGAAACATGTCCAGAAACATCAGAATGATTTGCTTTGAAAATATAAAAACATAAACATTTTAATGTTTTACATATTCCTTTCCTTTTTATTGATTTAACCCCTGGTATAAATTGCCAATTATATTCAATTTAGACAGGCCCAAAGTTCCATTTTGGGCAAAGAGCCATTTATCAAAAACAATATTGCCCAGTCCTACAAACCAATACACTTTTAAGGTGTCTTATACTCGAAATAGCCAAGGCCATAAACTAGCTGCAATTTCCCAGTAACATCCATTTCTCCTGGCTAGAATAGAGCCTTAGGCATATTCTGAGGGGCTGGACTTCATGGACAGCCTGAACACACCACTTATGAACCTCCTAGGTGAACTGTCCTGGGGGAACTCACTGAAAACCATCATCTCGCCAAGTATTTGCATTTTCTTTCCAAATTTTGCACTCTGAAACCTTTCGGAAAAATGTAAAGATTGGTTCTGAAACATTTTTACTTTTGCAGCAAATAATTTGTCAAACACAAATCAAACTGCAACTGAAATTTCAGAGTAGTTTAACACCCTTCCCACCAAAGCCACAAGACATTTTATGTTAGGTTCAGAAAAATATTTTTAAACATTTTTTTCCATATGGGGTTCCTTCATGGACAAGAAAAATAGCTTATTTGAACTTCTCTATTTCTGAGGTCCCTAGCCCTTCCTTTCTGTGTGCAGCATGACATTAAAGAGAGTCTGCAGGAACTCCAGTCTTACTTTTCCCACCTTGCCACCTGCTCCAACTTGTGTATTTTGCTAGTGCCACTTAGTTTTGAAACTAAGCAGAGCAGTGATTACATGCAGCTGCATGTTGGCATGAGTAACGTTTTCAGCATTTCAGCTGAGCGCTGTCAGAGCTTTGCTCACCATCCTATGGACTTGTGTGTCATACTGCGTGTGGGTTAGCTCTTCTGAGTGCTGTAAAAAATCTGCTGAATGACATCTCTTTTATAATATTTTTACTGTTCTTAAAAGCAAATAATTTACTGAGGGAAGACCAAATTGCACAGGAAGACGTCTTTTTATACAGCACAGTCTGGGCTCTGAGATCCATCCATTAAGTTAGTATTTATTTAGGTATGACAGTAATTGTATGGTAACTGAAAATCTTAGATTTTTTTTTCCAAAGCATAACATTGCTGCAAGCAACAGTCTAGATTTAGGTGAACTCATACTGTGACAAACTGAGAATGGAGAAAACACATTTCTTGTCCATAAAAGGACAGATCACACATCCACAGAGGGTAGCTCTGATTTTGCTGCAGTTCCAAACTATGAAGTGGGGACTCACTGTTGTTAAAAGGACTTTTACTTGGAGTGGATCCTCCAGTAAAACTTTTTTTCTTTTTTACTTTGCTTTCTTAAGCAGAAAATGGTTTGCCTTTTTAAACAGAAAATGGTGATTTTTTGAAGTGAAAATTTTTCTTTTCGAGAGGTCTGATTTTTTCCTCAGTTTCTTCTGGGAAAAACAGTACTCAGAGTGTCACTAGTAGGTTGAGGGAGGGGATCCTTCCCCTCAACTCAGCACTTGTGAGGCCACACCTGGAGTACTGTGTCTAGTTCTGGGCTCCCCAGTACAGGAGAAACTTGGACATACAGGAGCAAGTCCACAAAGATGATGAAGGGACTAGGGCATCTGTAATATGAGGAGCAGCTGAGAGAGCTGGGGCTGTTCAACCCAGAGAAGAGAAGACTCAGGGTGATCTTACCTAAGTGCAGAAATACCTGACAGGAGGCAGTAAAAATGATGGAGCCAGGCTTTTCTCAGGGGTGTTCCATGAAAGGACAAGAGGCAATGGGCACACACCGAGATATAGGAAAGACTACTGAAACATGAGATTTTTTTTTTTTTTTTTTTTACTGTGAGGGTGGTGAAACACTGGAACAGGTTGCCTAGAGAGGTTGTGGAGTCTTCATCCATGGACATATTCAAAACCTGACTGGGCACAGCCTTGTGCAAGCTGCTCTAGGTGACCCTGTTTTGAGCAGTGAGAGTGGACGAGATGATCTCCTGAGGATTCTTCCAAATCCATCTGTTCCATGTTCTGTAACTCTGTGCCTTCATCCCAGAGTGCTAGTAGTCTGACACTTGGTGGATGTGTCTGCAGTCCAGGAGAATCAAGTTCGAGACTCTTCTGAGCCACTGGAAACAGTACTACAGCCAGGGTTTGTCACATGAGAGTGCTCTAATATAAGTTTAATATTTTCTCTTTCAATCCATGACTTGTGCAACAATTTTATAAAATAGGTGTGCTTTCAAGTGAATGGTTTGCTTCCACGATTTAGTATTTTACAATGAATATTAGTTTCATTTAAATATAAAGGCAAATACAAATTATACAGGTATCCACAAGGAAAAACACACCTGCTTAGATGGATGCTCACAGTTCTCAACTACACAAACAGGATGACCAAAAGATTTGAGAAGAAATTTCAAATGATTTTCAGAATCTAGAATTACAAGGACACTATACGAATCCGTATAGAGCAGTGCATGACAGAGTACAGAGAAGAAGTACACTTTTAGGTCCAGTTTTCAAAATCCTGATCTTGAGATCATTTTGATCTTTCTGAAGAAGTTTCTTCCATTTTGGGGTGGGGGGGCAGGGAAGTGGAGGTGGGGTGTCCTCTATGTGTCCATGAATATTTCTAACTACTGTCAGTTTTGTTCCACTTTATATAAATATAATGAACTTCATTAAAAACAACAAGAAAACTAGGCCCAAACCCTGCAGACAACCAGTACAAGATGGTCTGTGCATCCATCTGAATTTCCCACTTGTATTGCAGAAGCCTAACCACTGTTATCTGAAGTTCAAAACATAAGAAATCCCACTTTGCTGCTTAGCTGCATCCTTTTCCTTCAAGAATACTATCCCTTATGGCACCAGAGAGAGAAAGATAGATAAAGAGCTATTGAAAGAGTATTTATTTCCCAGTGTATGATGATGCTGTTAGGGTAAAGTTAAATACAAGCCACAAGGATCCACAAGATCTCAACACACAAAACTTCACAACACTTAACAAAATCAGAACTTCTTCATTCTACACCATTATATAGTCTGCTACTCTGCATAATCTTGCAATTTTGAAACTAAACCACTCTGTAGAATAGGCTCTGTGAAAGTAACTTGGCCTCTCTCTGCTGCCAAGATCTGGACATACTATCCCAAGAGCTACCTACCTCTGTAGAGAAAGGATCTAATTGACATATAGGCCACTGTACATGGAAAGAGGAAAAGTAAGGTCATCCTGAAAAGTGCATGAAATATAGATGAAACACTGAAAAAAAAAAATCAGCAAACAGTTGCACTCATTATAAAACATAATGAAATAGTATCTTCAAAGAAACATATAGCTTATCTGTATCTATAAAGTGCAGATGTTATAAAAACAAATCCAAATTTTCATGTTTACAGCCTCCAGAAAACTTCCCTATTTAATTGCTTTTATGTTGACTTTCTGTTTCTTTGCAGATCTTACAGGTGAACAAGGTGATGTCCATCTTGTTTTATGTGATATTTCTCGCTTATCTTCGTGGCATCCAGTCTACCAACATGGATCAAAGGAGTTTGCCAGAAGATTCGATAAATTCTCTTATTATTAAACTCATTCAGGCAGACATTTTGAAAAACAAGCTTTCTAAGCAGATGGTAGATATTAAGGAAAACTATCAAAACACGGTGCAGAAAGCAGACACTCAGCAAGACATGGATGGAGATGAAAATGTGAAATCAGACTTCCAGCCAGTTATCTCAATGGATACAGACCTCTTAAGGCAGCAGAGACGCTACAACTCTCCCCGAGTCCTCTTGAGTGACAACACGCCGCTGGAACCACCGCCACTGTACCTCATGGAGGATTATATTGGAAATTCAGTGGTGGTGAACAGAACCTCCCGGCGGAAAAGGTACGCGGAGCACAAGAGCCACCGAGGGGAATATTCCGTTTGTGACAGTGAAAGTTTATGGGTCACGGACAAATCATCTGCGATCGACATTAGAGGACACCAGGTAACTGTTCTGGGAGAAATTAAAACAGGCAACTCTCCAGTTAAGCAATACTTTTATGAAACGAGGTGTAAAGAAGCCAAGCCTGTAAAAAATGGCTGCCGCGGCATCGATGACAAGCACTGGAACTCCCAATGCAAGACATCCCAAACTTATGTTAGAGCACTGACTTCAGAAAACAATAAACTGGTAGGCTGGAGATGGATAAGAATAGACACCTCCTGTGTGTGTGCATTGTCAAGGAAAATAGGAAGAACATAAATCTGCATCTCTTTGCTATATAAATTATTACTTTAAATTATATGATATGCATGTAGCATATAAATGTTTATATTGTTTTATATATTATAAGTTGACCTTATTTATTAAACTTCAGCAAATCTACAGTATATAAGCTTTCTCTCTCAATAAACAAGAGCAAAGGGTGTGTGCCTCTGCTGTGGGCAGCTCCGGGTTTTTCTAGACTTTGTTTGTGACACTGCTTGTCAGCAGCATACCGTAACCTTACTGTAAAATCTGTGTAAAATCAGTATTTTTCATTCAGTATTGTCAAGCCAGTGACTGTCATTTAGTAAACTTGTTAAAAATCAGATCAATGTCAAGAGTTGTGTACATATTTATACTCCCTACTCTATAAGTTCACGCTTAATTGGATGCAGCGTTGACTCCTTGCCACCAAAGCAAAAATGGACCAGAATACTTGTTGTAACCTGCAGATGATGTCAATGTTACAGGCATCAAGTAGCCATAAAATACAATTTCTGTGTATTATGCCAATTTGCCAGTGAAATGACCATCTTCCCTCTGTTAGCATTTCAGAATGACTACTAATAATCCAGCAACTTTCGTTTATCTTTTTGAGCACATTTTTCAACTGTTTCTAATGCTGCCAGTTGATCGTAGAAAAAATATGAAAAAAATCTAAAATATTTGTAGCAGAAACTTACTGAAGCCAAGAATCAATCTAAATGGATCGTTAATATAATACATAAAAGATGATCTCTTCAGAATTTGCTAGTTATTGTGATCAGCTTCTTCCTCCTCACACAAATACATTATCTTCTGCTTCCATTGTTGGATCAGTCCTCTCTTTCTGAGTTTTTAAATTAGAAACAAAGCGGTGGTGTCTTAACCTTAAAAGAGCCCTTGTCTTGCAAATTGTAGTAAAGAAAGATATGATATCTTGGCATGGATATCAAAACCACACACCTGTATGAAGCTGTTCTACTCAGCAATCCATTTCTCCATTTTTCAGAGAGAAAAATGTATAGAACTGCTTGACAAATCTGGTACCTTTCATAGGGATATGAAATAACAGACCTTTTTGAGCAGTATAGTGACTAAAATCCAGGTAGTCTGTAGTTATAATGAAGTTCTTCAATTATACAGGTGAGTTGTTACTTAGGACAGACAAATGTACTAGCATATATATACCTCAAATTCTTCTTTGTATTGCAATGTAGCTCCACTGGGGACAGTAATAATTACACTACTTGAAGACATGGTCTATTATACATTAGTTGTATAATGCCCTGGCTGGGATCTCACTCCCATAAAAGTAAATGAGAGTCTTGTCATGGCTATCAACAGAATTAAGATTGGACTGCATATGTTATCTGTGTCTAGCTAGGTCTTAACACACAGCCAGAGCTGAAAAATGCCAGCCATTCAAAAAACGTTACAGCTGTAGAGTCTTAGGTATTTATACTATGACTTTCACTGTTGTAGCGTGTTCAGCATCACAAATGAAAATGAGATCAGAGCACTCAAACCCCAGGTTGCAGGATGCCTTTGTTCATATAGCTTTCACTACTAGAGAACCAAATTCAAATCTGTAACAGGTCATCAAAGGCAACAAGTTGTGTGGTCTCCCCTACTCCCTTACAGAGAGCATTACATGTCATAAAACCACTGGAGAACTGGGCAGGTCGCTCGCAAGCTCAAGCACTAGGATAGCAGTGCCTCTGAAAGCCAGGTTGGAGCGTGTAGCTGTAGGTGTAATTCTGCATAAACAAAGGTTTTAAGAACCATCTCAACTTTCAACATGAGGCCAGGGTATTGACCTCAGAGGAAATATCATCACCTCGCAGTACTAAATCCTAACTTTGCTTCAAGTGATAATAACTTCAGAGGTTCAATACCAAGGCAATTGTTAAAACTAAAGAGAGGATGTAATATAACAACGAATTCAGTATCTGGTAGATCTGACAAGAATTTTTCCATCATTCTCCTTCCTTAGCAAACATTAAAAAAACCCCAAAAATCCTTAACAGGGCTTTGGCTAGTTTTACTTATAGGAAAGCTTAAATTTCAACTAAATTTTTCTGCTTCGGGGGGACAAGTATAGTTTGTAGTCCTGCCCCACTGAAATTTTTTGCAAGTTAAAAGCCTAATTTTACATCCTGAATTCCCAAATAAAGATCATTTTCAGATGCTGTGAGTAATTGAGAGCAGATATTGTCATGGATCATTAACTTAAGAGATCTCCATGTTTCAGTATGCCAGATAGTTCTATCTCTGTATGAGAAGAGGATGTAAGAAGACTGACTTAGCTTGGTTAAATCCCATTAATTGGAAACTGCCTTGTTCCTACAGTGTGGATGCCACGCTTGTTTACATCATTGTAAACCCAGAGAAACTGTATTGAAGATGGGAGAGAAAATGTAAGTTTATAGCAATGTAAACAACACCAGAGTTCATCCTAATGCCTTTATTTTTGCTCACTGAGAATCAAGGGAGGTTCATTCTTTATAGGTTCAAAGAAAACAAATTGTCATTTTCCATTGTAAATTCAGTAACAGGAACTGGTCTTTGACTTTTAACTTCACCAATGCACCAAGTATTTTACAAGCAGCCAGCAAAAATGTATCAGAGTAAATACAACGCCTGTCATCTGAAACACATTAAACGAGAAAGAAGCATGGTGTGTAAGGTTATTAGATCGGCTGCCTCTTTCCCACCCCAGTATAACAATGAACGGAAGTGTTACCCTCTGGATCTGATCCAGTTTCCACTAAAGTAAATGGAAAAATTCTCACCTTCTCCAGTGGAAGCTGGATCAGGCCTTGAGCAAAGAAAAACCTGCAGATCTTGACCAGAGAGCGGAGCAATCGCACACATCAGTTACGTGTTCTTGTAAATCCTGTGTACGCATAAGATGCTGTATAATTTTGTAACAAGTTTGTAAACAAAGCCTGTAATAAATTTGTTAAGGCCTAATTCTGTTTTCACTTCAGCCGGGGATGGTTTTATCGTCACCTTCGGTCATGGCACAACAAATTCAAAGTTCTTATCCAACTTTTTTGTATGTGTGTTAAGCAAAATATTCAGCTTGCAATGCTTGTTTAATTTAAATATTCTAAAACTCACTCCCATCAGGCAGCTCAGATGCTCTGTCAATTTTGTTTTGCCAATAGATCATTATAAACACACATTTTATTTAGCTTTTCTCTCAAACAACCAAATGCTATTCTGAAATTGCCGGTCTGTGTCAAACTGTATTTTCTCCATTTTTTCCCTATTTTTTTTACAGTCCATTTAGTAACAGTAAAAAATGCTCCACTGAGGTTTTGGGAAACCATCTGCATTTATTTTATCACCTTTGAACATGTGTTCAGGAATGAAGTCTGTGCAGCAAGTTTACGGCTACCAAGAGATTTGTGCGGCTGCACCAGGAGGAAACTTTGACTGGACTATACAGAGTGTGTGCTCAAAACCTCTCTGCTCATACTCTCTTATTTCAATGCTTTAGCAATCAGAGTCTTTCGCTCGGCTATACACTGTGTATCTGCAGACAATACCAAACAGGAAACAAGTCTGATTGGGAGTTCCAAAATTAAAAATTTAATGATAATGACCTGCTATTTCTGACCTTTCAGCAAATGCATTTGTGCAGCGAAGTAAAGCGCATAACCATTCTTTTCATTTAATAGAAACATTGTGGCAAAATCAATGGGATTCTGTGTTTTCCACGCTTGGTACGCAAATGTAATTCATCATGCATGTGGTGGGGGGGCCGAGGAAGAAGGAGGAGAAGGAGGAGGAGAGGATAAAAAGCTTGTGAGAAGTAAAAGGCTGTGCTCTGGGTTGGAGCATTTTAAAGTGTGGAGGGGTTGTTCTCTGAAATGCTTTGCCTGTATTTTGTTACAGCAGATGGCAGAATGACGAAGCAAGCACAGATGTGGTGTAAAAAAGTCAAGCAATATAAGGATAACAAACATTTTCCTGGGAAAGTTGGCCATTCGCTACCTCTACCTCTGTAGGTCTGTGCAGTTCTGTGCAGTTTATTGCAGAGCTCAGCAATGACATTCCCAGTTACATTATTTAACTAACCTCTGTGGCAAAAAATGCATTTTTTCCTTAAACTTATTACATTCATGAGCTGGATTTTTTTTTTTTTTTCTGTAATTGCTAGCTGCTTTGGTACCTCTGATGAACAGCAAATGGTAATGCTTTCCGTGAAGGTCCCCAAATACAGATTTCTCCTCTGTTTTCCTGCCGACCTTTGAAGCCAGCAGCACCTGAAAGCCATACTTTCACTACAGAACTGGCCTTCTGATGTCATGACCTCATGTTTCCAGACATTTTGATCACAGGGTCCTATTTTGGAACTGTTAGCCACACAATTAGGTGAGATCATGACCAGCCTCCTCTAAATCACGCTTGAGAAGCGGCTGTGTACACAGCAGCCAAGGAGCAAAAAAAGTGAGGCAGCTCTATGCCATCTTTATATCCACCTTCCCAAATCTCCAGCTCTGCTTTCAGTCTTGAGCTGCAAGTTGCATGATCAAGGGCTGCATGATCAAGGGTTGCTTCCTGCATGTCCAAGGGTTGAGATGTTTAGTGGACCTTTGGCAGAAGGACAGTTTCTCAGTTCACATTTTTTGCCTGCCCAGAAGCATGTCTTATGTGAATCTGGATGGACCTTCTGTAAAAGGTGCTGTGTTTGCAGCATGTCAGTTGTCCCCTCTCTAAAACACAGCATGTTACAAGGAGGAGAGGGCATCATTGATAGACCAGCTCCTTTATTCGTAAATTACATTGAGACCATTTGAGAGAAAACACTAATGTGTCCAGGGGACGCTGCTAAAGAAGGAGGTAGGATGCTCCTTTTCTCTAAGCAAAAATTATTTCCATGGAGGTTGGGAGAAAATGAAAGTAAGTGCTGAAAAAAAGAGGGAATCATAGCTGTTGGGTGTAAAACATTTTACAGAGATATAGGAAAGCAAGGGAGATTGTTCAACTATAACCTCAGATGAAAGCCTCTTTCCTGCTATGATAAGGGTTAAAGAAATACCATTAGATAATCTGAAACATGAATTCAAAAGGAAAATGAACCTCTATTAATTGGGGTCAATCCCACTGCGTTGATTAGGAATTAACTATGCTCACTGAGCACAGATGATGAAGTCTTGCTCATGGTTAGCCCTATGCAGCCCCTGTTGTCAGCATTTAGGACTATGAAGCTGTTAAGTGAGGGCAGAATTTGGCTCAGAAGGTATTAAATCTAAATCAAATGCATAAGGGGGAGGTGAAGTTGAAAGCATTATCCACCACACAAAACAAGCCAAGGTTTTAACATTACTGTCATAAAAATTGTTCATTACTTTGTCTAGTTCCAGGGATTTAAGTTTTAAAATAAGCTTTGAACTCTTTAATATGACCAGTACACATATATTTAGCAGCAATTTACAAAAGAAAAAAAAAAAAAACAACTTTAGATGGAAGTATGTAGTAAAATACTGTGTCTAGCACTGTAAATAACTTCTGTTGATTCCTATTTATGTTCTCAGTGTCTGAGAAAGGAATTTTAATACAAATCTTGGTTTTGTTTTACACATGGTATTTTGTATAATAAGCACCTCAACTTACTGCTTGTAGACGTTTGTGGTGTGCAATCTTTGTGGATAATGGAGCAGAAATATGGGTCTAAATTTGCTGGTCAATGTACAAGTTTTAAATTCCACATTTGTACATTAGATAGTTAAACCAAATGTGTGAAAGTGACAGAATCTGCTTCTCAGGCTCAGAGATTAAATATGTTTTAAAATATTGAATGGTAACTTTTGTCAAGTTATTACAAATATCTTGAGTAAGATTCAGATGTGACACAGCCCACTACTCACATGAAGTGTAATTTTTTAAATCTTTGTTACTGCACAAATCTATTAAATGTGATTCCCATTAAGTTCAGGAGATAGAAATTTGCTCATTCTACACTGCTGACAGAGCATACACCATAAACCCAATATATGAGCCAAATCACAGGCCAGAGCATGATCCCTGAACTTATGTCCTGGGGAAAAACTTCCAGGAAGGAAATTTTTCCATTCTGCAGAGAGTGAGTTCAGCTGCCACAGTCAGAGCATCTATGTCATGATATCACAAGGACCTACGTTTGAAGTCTCGAGGAGGTAGAAACTGGACAACTGGAGAGCTGAAGGGTAGAAGTGGGATGAGTGGGGCAATAATTATTGCATTGGTTTCTTGAAATTTAGACCCCTTAAACACATAAAATAAACTGTACAGCCAACATGATCCTCCTGATCTCAGGATCTGACTCAGAGGCACATATCCACTAAGTCAGTAATCTTGGCTGTCTTGGATTCCTGAGACTTGGCGTCAGGACATGGTACTTGTCCTAGGCAGGGGTAAAAGTGAAAAAAATCCCCTTCTCCCACCATAATCAGATAATGGCAATTATGCAGAAGGGAGTTCTCATGGGAACAGTTTTGTCTCAAACTCCCATGGTTTTTGTTGTTGTTTTTTTCCACAGAAATGGAAGAAATGGGTTCCTGAGAAACGCCCGCTGCATGCAGTTTTCTCAGATGGATATGAGGACGCTGGAGAATAGAAGTTAGACAGAAAGAGGAAAATTCTCCTTAGTAGAGTCATTCAGTGATCTATTTTCCCTTCAGGTTTCCTCTTACCATGTTAGTAGTTCACTCCAAAAATATGTGGTGAAGTCTTCTGACATAGATCCTGCTGCCCAAAGCATTTATATGTGAGTGGAAAAGAAGAGCGCTGCAGTACCATGACTGGATTGAGGAGAGGGGCTCAGCAGACTCCTTCCTCTCTTTTTCTAAATGTTATGGAGACTGGGGTGTATCAGTGGCACAAAAACGGAGAGCAATAACAGTATAGCTGCACAGCACACTTCCTCATTCACAACAGCCAGGCAGAGAACATGAGGTCATCTCCCATCATCTCACAGGCTGATCCTGGGACAGATCCTTCATCTCTTCCCATGGGATCTTTGAAGAGAAGGATCCACACTGCCATTTCATAGATCAGGTTTAAGAAATATCAAGACCTTCCTGCAATGGTTTGGACCTGGTTCACACAAAGTAAAAGACTAAAGAAGAAGGCAATAGTAGATGGGGAGCGATTTAGCAATATTTACTCTTGAACAGTTTCACTTGCATCCAGAATGTACATAAAAAGCCAATCTGAATAGTGGAGAGTGTTTAAGTCATCCGTATAGTTTTAGGGGGAACCACCACACATATAACTAATAACCTATGATCTCACATAGGTTTAATGTCTGACTTCAGTAGGATTAGTCCCAGTTTTTACTGATACACTAAAGCTTGGAATTATGCCTGTGACATTTTAAAGCAGGTGGTGAGCTCTGTACTCTCAATTTCTGTATACCATGTAGCTGCTGCTTGCGTAGTTACATGATGAATACCATTTGAATTATTTAATGTGATAAATTACAGGGGAGCTACACTTCAATGCTGTAGCAGCTTTAAACTACATATGCCTTGCATGGAGATATATTGTCAGATCTCAGATAGATTCAATGCAGCTCATCAGGTCTTGCCATGCACCATCTAAATAGTCTCCCCTGAGGACCACCATGCATAACATTCAAAATTAACTACTTTTTGCTTCAGATGTAACTTCACTGGGCCTTTTTGTGCTTGAAGAAATTATAAGAAAGAAGTAAAAGTTAGATTTGCAGATACTGGCATTCAGAATTCTGAAATCCGTAACTATTGTCTACACAAACACTGGAAAATTAAGATAGCATGTGCACACTACAAGCTCAGGGAAGATGCTCTTGTTCAGAAACAAAAGTGCTTTAGACAACAGCAATCTAATCTCAGCTAAGACAAAGAACCCAGTCCTGCTGAACAGAAGTGACCACCTGAGTTTCCTTTCAATTCACAGGAAACTTCACATTTTGGCTTTCCCAAGGGTTTTTCAGTAAGCAAATACTGAGTATAATTATAATGATAACTTTTGCTACATTAGAAACACTCCAAAACTACAATCGGAAATGAACTGAAATGATTCATTCTGGGTGAGCATCACATGCTGAATTTTGTAGCCTTTACCAGTCTTCAGTAATGACTCAATTTGCAAACTACAGCACACAGCTTGACTTTGTGGGCTTGGAAAACTTTGAGATTTTTCTCATCTGGTTTTCCATAAAGTTGCCATAAATGTGAAAGATCTTACAATTTCTGAACATGATCTGAAGTGTCCGCTTCTGTCAGCCCTAAGGTCATGCATTATTCCAGGAAATGTTTGCTAAATACTCCTGACCTACTCAGTGGGAACAGCCCAGGCTCCATCAGAGAAGTACTGCAGATCAGGAGGTGTGAATACAGCAAATAACACAAAAGATCACACCAAGAAATTCACTGGAAAGCCAAAACTGGAGTTTAACAAGGACAACAATAGGAGAGAGAAGCAAAAGTTGAGAAAAAAAAATCCAAAAGTTTGTAATCATAAGAAAAAAAAGATCAGCTGGCCTTTTGATAATAGCAATAATTGTTTGGGTTTTTTTTTTTTTCATAGGGCTCATCTGTCTGATTAATGCCTTGTAAAATCCCAGGAAAGTAAAATATAATAGCTTGAGCGAAATTCTGCTGTGAGGGAGATTTTTGCACTTAAAACATTTAGTGGGTGTCTGCTAATAATCTGTGTGGGAGTGGTTTATAGATTCATTCTTCAAAAAAATACACAGTCAGGATTTACTGAGAGCCAGTTCCACAGCTCAGGCTTCATTTAAGTGGATTTAGTTCACTCAGCCTGCTTGCATAGGTCTTGATCCAAAATAGCCCTTAAGCATATGACCGATTTTAAAGAGAATAGCTGTCTTGAAGTTGGTAAGATTAACCCTGTGCGTAAAGCTACGCTCATGGTCAAATGGTTTTATGAACCAGGGAAGATTCCTTAGTTATTTTATTACTGGACATAATAAAAAAAAATCACTGAAAAAAACCCCCAAAACAGAACAAGAATATGAGCAAACCTAGTAGTTCCCATCCCACAATTTTTTCTTAAAATTCCTAGGAAAACAAAGCACAAGTAATCTGTAAACATTTAAGACCTGATCCAAGGTCCGTGGAAGTTTGTAAAAAGCTCCAAAGATTTCTAGTGAGTCCTGAATTATGTGCTTAATAATTGAACCATGATCAATAAAATGCCATGGTTTTAGAAGATAAAAAGAACACACCAAATAAAACTATCATTTGGGGTTTTTTTAAATCAAAGAACAAAATTAGCAGATAAGGTAATATCTAGAGCACAGTAAAGCATTTGGCAGTACTTCACAAATTCTTACTTGAAAAAGTCATTCAAATAGACTTGGATATGAGTGCAGTCACCTGGATGGGGAACTGGGGGAAGGAATATGAATTACATGCAAAGATAACTGCAAATGTGCTGAACCAGGGGAAGAAGTCATTCAGTGGGTAACTGCAGAAACAGCTTTAGACCTGAGGTGAAATTATCAAGACCATCTTAGTGGCTTAGGTGCCCACATAATTTGTTTGAAGGCAAATTGGACACTTCCCTTCAACTGAGAGGTCTGACAGCAGCACTTTCTAAAAGGTGCTGAGGAAACAAAAAAGTAAATGCTTTGGGTAATAATTTGGGATTACTTTCTCCTTGACTACTGACTCTTATTCATATAGCTGCTTAGAAGGCTGCTGTAACTTCAGATGAATATTCTAGTCACATCCCCAAAGTAACTTCCCCACACTTTCTCTGAATTTATCACTTCTACCATTAATATACTCTATCCAAGACTTAAGCAAGTTACTACAAGGAGATCTTAAGCCCTTAAGTCCCTGGTAGACGACTCCAGCAATTTATGGAAGATTTAAAGCAAACACACAGAAAGCTGAGGGATTCCTCCAGCATAAAACTGCTTGTCTAGAATTTGGACTAAAAGAGTCCTTGCTATAGAAGTAATGTTTCTTCTCCCTACATAGTAAGAGACTTAAGAACGGGGTCACCCCAAGCAAGGATGAGCACTTTTATCTTCTCATACTGTTTTGTTGAATGTACATTGTATAAAAAAGCGAAGAAACTAAGCGTCATCCACTTAGAAATGGAGTGTCTTATATACAAAACAGGTCCTATTTTCTTGCCTTTCCACTTCTGTTGGTAGCTGGGCTTCGTATTGCCTTAAACTCAGAGTCCAAAAAATGTATTGCTCCCTCTATTAGAAGTGATAATTGTTAAAACTTGGGTGGCAGAGATTGGGACACAGATCTACAGTTTGGCTACCTCAGTTCATATTCATGAGCACTTTGCATCAAGGTGCCTGACTAAGTGCTGTGGGGCCAAGGCACATGCATCCTTTCTAGAGGGAAATGAGTCAGGCCTCAAGTGACCTGACAAAGTAAGGCACCAGTTGTGCAACATTATTTCCCCCACCTTCCCTTTCAGTTTCACACGTATGGGAGAAGTTTTACAAAAGTGATAAAGTAAATGTAGAGGTCCTTGAATCTAGATCCACTGCCATCACCAACAGGTGAACTCTGACAAACACATCCTAGAAACAAGCAGTGGTGTGCGACCATTTGCACCAAAAAATAGCTGACTCCAGCCTCCTGTCCTGCTGGCAGCCAGTGCCATGAAGACAATCCGTGCAGACTTACTTCTGTGTCTAGTTCTTGCTCAGCCACAGATCTTGATGGCTGCTGGAAGAGGAATAGATGACCTGCTCTTTGGGAGTAGAAGGGCAAGTACTTGTTAATGGGACACTTTGGAGATCTCCTCCCTACCCAGTGCAAAATACTCCAGCACAGACGCTACCTCAGCGGCAGCAGATGGAGCAAACAGGCAAGGAGGCTTTTCAGATATTGAACACCGAATTTGGTTAGGACCATGACAAAAGATCCTGGGAGATTCATGGTTCTTATCAACAGAGGAGACTAGATACTGGGAGAAATGGATGAACAAACACTCTCTTCTGTCTCGTGTGATCCGATTAGTACTCCAGATGCTTAAACTTCATGTGGAATAATAAAAGTACTGGGACTATTTCCTTTCTACATCTTCCTGTGTGGCTTCTTCCTGCACTTTTGACTTAAATGCTGTTTAATGTCATCCTCACTGTCAGGATAGGTGAAATCTGGAGATCCAGAGGTGTTAAAAGAAAAGGACTAATAGCTGTCACTGTAGCTGACAAACTGCTGTTAAGATAGCACTAACACTTGCTTTCACATCTCTCTTCGCTCCGCAATTAATTTCTGGTTCTGGATAGAAGTGGCTGTGTTTACCCTGGCTGCCTTGAAGGGGCTGGGCAGCTGTCACAGCTAATACAGGGAAGTCTATGAGGTTATATGCCATGTAGTTAAAGAAAAACTTACCATCTTGGACATAAGAAACTACTGATTCTCTAAATATAATTCTAAAAGAAAGTTGAGCTATTAGGGTGCTACTCAGGGTAAACCAAATTGCTGTTCCTTTCCTTCCTAATTAGTTCTCCAGATTAATTTATTAGTCAGTCACCCACATGTGAGGGACTCTAAGGAAAGGTGGCCAAAACCAGACTGTGAGATGAAATATTTGGCCAGCTGGAAACAGCTTGTATGCTGCAGACTGGGCATCCCCGTCTTAGGGAGTGATGGATTCCATCAAAGACTTAAAAAGAGGGACAAAATGAGGATACATTCCTTTTCTGTCAGGATCACAGCCTCATTTGCAGACCACTTTGCTTGTCTTCTGGCCCAATGTTCACCAACAGATGAAAAGTAGGAACTACACATGAGGAGAAAGGGGACTTGTTGAGAGAGGTTTTTGGCACTGTCAGAGTCAAGTGCTCAGCAAATAGGAATCTAGCCCATAAAGAAATGAGTTTTCCCTTAAAAGAATGAAAGATATAATAGTTCATCACAGGTAAATATACATTTATATACTTATTGATTTCCTTTTGCCCTTGGTGCTACATTGACTATGAGGCGACTGTGATTTTTTATTTTTTTTTTTTTTTCAGACCTACTGTGTTGTGCAATTCCAGAAGCCTTCCATGGACTGGAAGACTTGTCCCTAGTAGGTTTACCTACAAATCCCAGCTAGATAAAGGGAAGTGGCACAGACTGAGAAGCACAAGACCAGCATTTTGACTTCACATGTTCTGTGAGGAGGAAGTCCCAAGTGTTTTCAGCACAACTGTGACCTCTGAAAATGAAGTTAAAGCTGTCAACACTGACCAAAAATGAAAGGGGTCATGCAACAGCATACATAAGAGATGGAAATCCTAGGGCAAACAGCTTCAAAGAGTGTAAAAAGAGAGGGGGAGAGAGAGGGAGGGCAGGAGAGACAAGGGAGAAAGAGACAACTTCTTTGGACACTTGGCAGTGGGAACAAATGCCAGTCCTCAAATAAAAATGTGAAGTTTACAATAGAGATGATGAATTGGGTATGACAATCAACCATTTCTGGGCTGGGCAGGGAACAGGATAAACTAGCAAGAATATTGACTAAGGTTAAGGAATCGTTGAGGCCAAGAAGCTGAAGGCCACCCACGCAGATCAAATAGGAAAGCGCTAATGGGAAAGACATTTTGCAAGTTAAAAATATAACCGATTCCTTAATCTGGGAACACAGAGTTGTAAAATAACAGCTGTACAGCAAGGCAGAACAAAGTTTTCTTCGGTGGTTGAATGAAAGGTGGTTGAATGGAAAGACACCGTCTGCTTTATCAGAAATAGGGCCTGCCAGGCCCTCAGCCAGGACGGCTTCATGTGGAGAAAGGCAGGGTTGCATTCCTCCGAGATGGCAACACAGCTCTGTCCCACAGGCCAGCGCAGCAGTCTTCAAAGTAACAATGAAATATTAGACGTTTTAAAAGGATTTCCCACTATATTGATGTTGTTCCCATAACACAAGCCAAGGAGTAGGAAGGCAGCACATCAAAACACATTTGCATGCACTTGGAAACAGGCGTCTCTTCTGTACCAGATAATGCTTTCTGCTGCCTGTAAAGGCAACATTTGGACTGCGAGTCCATGGAAAAATCTTCCTACGGCACCTGCACCAGAGGCAGGATGCTGAGAAAGAGGCCTCTGCTGCCGATGATGTTTGAAGTAATTAACAAAACACACGGGCATGTCGAACCCTGTAGGGATGAAGGCTCCAGTTGTGCCCCAGCGTTCAGCCTGACCACTTCCACTGCTACGCGGACAAGACCTGGCCCTGCAGTTTAGTATTGCTGTGGCTGTAGTGTCTGACCCAACGTAGAGCATAGACTTAAAACATACTATGATTCAGACTAATTGCATAACACTCGTGCGCACTTCAGAAGTACAACTGATGCAATGCAGGCAAGGTGTTGCTACAGCTGTTGCAAGAAGTTAATTATTCATCTGTCAGTGGCACTTCTGCTTGAGAGTGAGCACTGATAACGCTCAAAGCACCACAGGAGGACCACGGGTCACAAGATGCAGGAGAGTGCAAGCTCAGCAGCTGAAAACACTCTTTGCACTTCCCAAACATCGCATTTTGTAACAGCACAGGAGAGAGTCACTGACACTGTCTGCCTCTTAAATTTTTCTTTCAAGCTGCAGCACTTGACAAATGCAAACCAGTGACAACTTCTACAGCTTTTTATCCTACAGTCTTATCAACTCTTCCAAAATCCCCTGCAAAGCTTGGAAGAGTCGCAAAGGAGAAAAAGACCATCATCTTGCAGCGTAACGACTGACTGCTTTATGACATAGTAGCTACTACTCACATGCTCCCTTGGGATAAGGTGTTGGCATGCCGGAAGAGAAGGGTAGCTTGCTGAGCTTACTCACAAATCTCCTGTAGACTAACCACATTCATGCAAGAAGACTGGTAGATCCCTTGTTGCTTCATCAAACATTAATTTGTAGACAAGCCTGTCAGTTCTTTCTGTTAAACTTCTAATTTGTGATGGAAATCAGGCTTCCAAATTTAGTTCTTTATCTTTGCAAATACTATTCTTTATTATTCCAAAGTTATTATTCCAATATCCTTATTATTGCAGTATCCTTATAATCCCAGTGTTATTCTATATTACTCTTCCCGAACTAATTCTAAAGCAGTCAGCGGCATCCAGATTTTTAGCTGACATGATATATGTCAAGGGTGGAAGTATTTACTGATATTATTTGATGAATCAATGCATGACTGAGATCTGAGAATGTCATCCATTGACATCTGTTTGAGATGTAGCATATCTTTTAGCTACTGTGCTTCTTATCAACGTTAGCTTCTACCTCTGCCTTTTATTTTTCAAATCCAAGAATACTGCAAAATGACATTTACCTATGCAATAAACAGGGCACCTGTCTTGCAGCTGGTTTAAGTATTTACCAATGACAGTGAAGCACTGAGCTGCCTGAGCTAAAGAGAAAACCAAAAATATTACTTAAAATTGCAAGGGAAGGAGCCTACGGAAGACTGCTTAATCAATGTAATCTGGCAAAGTGCTGCATACTGGAACAGACCCTGCTCTTCGGTACTGGCTAAAGAATAGAGATAATTTTTCAAGGCTATGGACATTCTTTTAATACTAGCAGATGATGTGTTACAGCATTTTCACCATGATCAAACACAAAAGAAAGTCAGACTTACCGCTGGATGAACCTTTTCAATCACATGTGTTGAGATGCAGGGATAAGAAGGAGAGGGCTGTGGAAAAGCATAACAGGTACTAACCAGTGAGGAGGCAGAACAGGCACCCAGCAGTCAGCAGTTGCAAAATGGCTACGGTTAAGACTGGAGCAGTTCGGCTCTGTAAAACTTAAAGGGCCAGATTTATACAAGCACACTGGGGGAAAAGCCTGTGTAAGAGCATAATTCTCCACTGGGAGAAGGCAGGCCCCAGTGCCGGAAATATTTAAGCATGTCCTTAACTCTAAGCATATGAGTACTCCTATTGACTTCAGTCTGTGTATTCCTGTACAAACAATTAGGCATGTGTATAAAAGTCTGGAGAACTGTGTTTACTGACATACAAAAAGTTACCCCGGAAGGCAATGCTCTAGCATAGTGCTTGTTATAGCTTTATCACAAAAGGAGTGGCGTACAGTCACACTTACTTCCCCCTCTGGTGAGTTACTCTGATCACTGAATAGTGTTAGGATACATTCTAGGAGTCCAGAAAGAAAAAAAAAAAATAAAAATTAAAATGTGCCCTAAAGAATCTCAAATTGTTACAACAAACATTGCTCATGTATTCACTTTATTATTTGTATTTTATTCAGTGTAATACCCATAATAGGTCCCCGACTAATTGAAACAATTCAAAAGCACTTTGAACGGGTCAAAGTAAGTGAAAGTAACCTCAATTACTGATTTACAACTCTCTTCTATAACTGAATCACAGAGATGCAGTCAGTAGAGTGTCAGTATTTTTGAAGTGAGAGCAGAAACACCCCAATGATAGGGCACAGGTATCTTCGTAGGGTTGCCATTGGCAAAGTGATCTTACACATACCTGTGCTCCACTTTGATTTTCTGCTCTTTATCAAAGGACTTACAACATTTTCCTCACCTGCAGCATTAAGTGACTTTCATGACTGATAAGCATCTCAAGTGTTAGCACTTACTCTTACAATGACCTACATGGGAAGGAGACCTCAAAAGCAGAAGACACCAAAGCAATATCAGAGGGTTTCAAAGGAGGGCTCCCTCTTACCCTTGCTGCCCAAGATCATCACCACATGGCTGCGTAGGACAGTTGGAGCCAGTAGAGTGTGCCCAGCCCTTTGTGCACTGTGAAGACACCCTAAACAACATATCTGAGCTTTCCTTTCAGGCATGCCAGGTAGCATTGTGACTTTGGGACAGTCAGTAGGGTATTTCTGTAGTTATGTGATATGAATAGGCAACAAATTTGGACTCAGACTTGCTCTGAAGTGTCTGTTCTATATGCCTACAGGTATGCAGCTGTTGGTCTGCTGATGGGATTTAATTGCTTATATTGAATAATCTAAGTAGTTAAATGTTGACAGAACAGAAACCCTAGTTTTTTGCATATTTTTCCCTATGATTAGAAGGTAATCTTAGCAGTTTTTCCAACGTCATCATTTTCCTCCTGTCACTGGGTTTACTCTATACTCTGCTCAGGTTTCCACAAATATGAAATCAACATTAAAGTCTATTGGAGATATTTTACTTCTTAAAACTTCATTAAACTCATATCACCAAATAAAACCCTGTATATGCAATAACTCTGACTTGCACAGAACCCATAAACCACTCATCTTTGATTGCCTCCAGACATAAGAGGCTATGACCTTCTCAAACATCTTAGCACCAGAGGAACTGCTTTGCAAGTTTCATTTGCTAGAGTATGTTTCAAGAAAAGTGGTGAGTTTTTCCCCACTGATTGAAACGTCCTGAAATGTTGTGAGATTCATTCTGCTCTTACTTATACCACCAATTTTTATTATTTCACAGTCATCTCAATGAAGGTGATACCAGACTCCAGTTCCCTATGCGTAGTCCCAGTAGTTCCCACTTCACATTTTGTGTAGCTGTGTGGGTTGTAGCTTTTTTAGTGTGTCATTAGCATGATTGATTACATGTTATTAACATGTCATGAAAACTTGCCAGATGTAACTTAAAATTGGATTTTTAATGAATATCTGGGCCTGAATCTGCTTTTTCTTATACTTTGTTCACTCTGGAGCAGAAACTCTGAAGGCAACGTGCATTGGAGTGAGATTATAAGGGATCCGTGGGCTGAATCCTACACCCAAGAACAACTCTGAAGATACTGGGATGGGGTGACAGACATTGAACACGTGGCAATTGGAACCTGAATTTTGCTTTTCATATTACACAGTGCAAACATTATTACTAGGGCAAGACTTCATGTATTGTGCAATAAATTAATGGGGTTAGGTTTATTGTCTCTAGACTTTTTAATAATAAAGATTCAAAGGCAATCACTTGAGGGGACTTCTTTATACCCTGCCAATAAAACAAAGGTTCCTTGTAAGGCATTAATACAGGTGGGGAGAATTTACCATACAGGGATAAGAAAATTAGACAGGAAATGTTCCGATGATTACTTTAAATGTCTCTGGGTGAGGTAGCAGATAAACAGGGCTAAGGAACTTCAGAGAGTTTGAAACTTTTTGTTTTCTAAGCCAGACTGCCCTTTCCAGAGATATACTCCTAAAAAATTAGGTACTAAATGATTTATTAGCTGGAGAGGGAAAAAGTTTTAAAATATTTTTCTTCATTGCTTTAACATGAAGCAACTCAGAGTGTGTGTCCCCCTAGACATGAGGGCAGCATAAGATTATTCCATGATACAGCTATGCTTTGATATAACAAGTTACTTTATAGCTTGCTATAAAGTTTGATTTAATTGTTTAAAAGCTGGATTGGTTCTCCCTTGAATATATGTAGACATAAGAATTTGGTTAGGTAAGCATATACCTTTTTTATTGTATTGGAGCTTAAAAATTCATCTTTTGCTGTATCAAAATCTATCATATCCCACATCAGATGTTTATACCACACATATATACCGATGCCTGGTATGCAACTTCCTGCAGCCATGGATGTGTCAGGCAATGCTCGACACAAAATGGAAATGCTGTTTAGCGTACACTTGTCTGGTGGTTATTTTAGATTATGTGAAATTGCCTCTTTGCTGTTATTATTTCCAAAGGTAAAAAATGTTTCTGTAAAGACTGTTGGCTGAAAAGCAGTGTGATAAGGAAGAAGATAAAGTAGCTGGCAGCAGGTTGTTATATTTGCAAAAGGAAAAGTGAGGAAGCAAAAGAAGCAGCCCTGATGGAGAAAAAAAGAGAGACTATAGAAGAGATTTCCTGTCTAGTGAAGACAATAGGCACTTGCTTGAGAAAGCAGAGCAGAGCAGACAACAGCAGGAGAAATGTTTCCAGTGGTTCTCACAGAATTGGAACACAGAGTTTTCTTTGGCAAATGAATTAGCTGCAAGAGCCAAATGTCTTCAGAAACAGCTTATCCTCTGGTAGCTGTCTTTTGCTTAAACACTCTAAAAAAGCATCTGTAAAGCACTGTGAAGCATGAAGCCATTCCAAATGCAATCAGTTAGATAAGGCAGCGTCCATTCCGACTTAGCCACTTGTTCTAACAAACTTAGTAATTCAACGCTCTGTGGAGAAGAAACTTCAGGCTGCCTGCTGCACGGCAGGACGTCATGGATTAGGTTCTTATATACAGGCCAAGTGGTTTAGCAAGAACTCAGCCAAGATGCAAAGACCAAAGGGAAAATCCTGCTCTTAGATCTGCAGGGCTGATCTCAGACCCCCACATCTATGAAATCAGAGCACAGGTCTACCGCTGTACATTTTTTCTCTTGTCTGCATTCCTGGGAGAAAGCACTGAGTGGAGAAACAGCGGTTGCTTGCGAAGACTTTACCTGCTTGTTTTCTGTATCGGGTGTTTGATGGGAGGAGAGAAGAGGCTGAGGGACAAGAAACATTAGTCTCTAGTATCACACAAGAAAGAACTTTTCTTCAAGGGCATACATCAAAGTTCCCAAATAGTCACATTTTAAATCTGTTCCTTACAGGGCAATGAACTGATAGAAGAGCAAAGTCTCCGGGGACACCCTGGCTCATGAGAGGAAATTAATGACTGGTATGCAGCTTATACACTGCTGGTTATGTCCTTGTTTGTCAGCTACCAGCAATACAGGCAATTAGGAAAATTCAAGTCCAGTTGAAGACTGGATGCTGCTTGCCAGCTTGACACTAGCCTCCCTGCTGTCAGGTCTTAGTTGACAAAAAGTTCCAGTTTTAGAGTGACTCAAATGTTTTATCTCTTATATGCTTTATGTAAATGATGAAAGGCACCTGAATCAAACAAACAAACAAAATTGCTAGAACATCTTTATTATTACTTCAATAGACTTAGGGTCAGGGTCATGTGTTCTATTTAATTCAGCACTGAAGTATAATTTCAAGAACATAAGTGGAAAAATAGAAGAGTCATCTGAACCAAGATCCTCAGGCTCCACTTAAATGAAGACTTACACATGTGCTTAGCTTCACACAGTGCAAAAACAGTACATGGTGACGCTGTTCGCAAGTTTAAAATGATGTCTGGAGATTTTGTAGGATTAGAGCCTTCATTTGCTACTTGAAATGGAACTTCTGTGAAAGTGCTTGATATGTTGATGCATAAAAATGAAATAAATTTTTTAAATTGTGAAGAATACTGCAGTCCCCTAATGAGTAGAACAAGTCTTCTCAGAACAGATGGGCAATAAATAATAATTTCCTTATTTTCACATGCATTATACCTTTCTCCAAAATGAAGTGTGAAATTAATTCTCCTTTTTAAGTTAATATTTTGCATCTGTTTAATTTCCCCTCTTTTTCCCATCTTTATGATAAGAAAATTTTTCAAATATGAGACACAATGATTCATGCTCTCTTTAAAGATGGAAATCCATGGAAGCTTGTTATTTATTGTAAGGGGGCTAGGAATTCACCTGGAATTTTTCCATTTATTCATATTAATTTGGGCACGCCTAGCATTTCACAGGAAAGAGACAATGTTATCCTTGTCAGACAAGGCAGGGAGCTAGCCCAGGATGCAAGGACTTCCCCACTCACCATACCTCAGAAGATCATGTTTCTGCCTTCTCAGCATGTGCAGAGTTACCAGAACAGAAGATGCGTTCCCACTTTGCATATTCTAACTTTCACCACTTCAGTTTGATTCTTTTTCCCTTTCCCCAGGGGACTTATAAAATAATCATGATAATAATCATACATAACTATTGTTGTTGGATACTTCTGTTTCCAAACATGACACCGTTTTTGTAGATATTACAATGTAATTGGAATGACTCCCCTGTAGCATCGCTGTGGTCAGATTTATTTATTCAGCACAGAGAGTGAGGGTTCAGCTCCTTCTTACCGTGCACAGAACTGCCAAAACCATTCCAAAAATAACAGAGGTCATAAGCACCTATTATATGTTTCACTCTTAAGGTGAAGCTACTCTGTAAAGGCTTTCAGTCAGTGTTCTGCTTAATATCCTGTATGTTCTGCCTCTTGAAAGTCAAAACAAATATTTAGGCCTGAAAAGAAACCACCGAGTATGCACATCTTGGATCACTGGGCCAGTTCCAGGTAATGTGGAAGTCAATGGAAAGACTCTCCTTGTCTTTGGTAAGGTATGAGTCCAGATCCAAGCCAAGAAAGAGTACAAAGGATTGCCATAACAGTTCCTCTCTTCCAATGGCTAAGCTTCAGAGACGATAAGGGGAGTTCTGCAGGGCTTTTGGCTTTCCTACTCAATTAAAGAGTCTATATTTGGCAATGGAAAATAGCCCTATTTAGAGCATTTTGTAAACAATGTTAGTTATAGGCAATGAATTTTTTCCACTGCCTATATATAGTTATCTGAAGCACTGTTACGTTCAGGTCAAGAGACATAAAGTTATTTAATCTGACTTAGGTTTAATGCCACATTGAACAGCTTAAACTCACCATTGAGAAGCAGTTGTAGTCCATGAACAGTTTTGATGTGTGTGTCCCTACAGTATTGTTAAGAGCACGTCTAATTTACCAAAATCAGATTATTTATCAGTCATCAGCAAAACTAAAAGTGTAGCCCCAGATACAGTCAGAGACCACCTTTGAAATACATATAATTCCACATCCCAAATGAGATGGATACAGCTTCATGGGGTGTTGATTCTCAGTTAGGTAGGGCATCACAGGAACACCCAGAGAGACTGCAAGTGTATCAGGCATCCGTGTGACCACAGCCTTCATCTTAGAGTAAGTGGTGATCTTCGCTGCTCCTTGGACCTTGCTTGTACACACACAGACAGTGAGAATATTGATACTTCTCACAAGATGAGATATACCTTGATCTGTGTAAAGATGCCAGATTTAGTGCTTTTAATGAAAAATGTTACTCCTAAAGCAGATTTCAAAGGAATTTACTGTATTCAATTGTCATGACTGCTGCGTGTTTAATCAAAGGTATTTGAATTATTGCTTTTTTCTCTTTAGTCACACCAAACAGGAGCTGGCATTTTCATTGTCTAAACAAGAAGTCAGTCAATGTTTATTAGTATTACCTTAGGCCTCAGAATCTGAACTAAAATCCAGGGTACAAGGCACTCCAAAAACATAAAAACTTGATATATTTAATGGAAAAAATCAAGATGGCAGGAAAGTAACAAAACCTTTCCACAGCATTATAAATTATGAAACTCATTGTTGTAGGATATCACTGAGGCAAAAACCATAGATATATTCATATAAGAAAACTATTAATGGAGGCTGGCCCTATTGACAGATATTTAGCACAATCGTTTAGATGCCTGTTCTGGGTCATGATGTCTCCAGAAGCAGGGAAAATATTTGTGTTTCTTTTTCATTGCCCAAAGTATCCACTGAGCCACCACTCAGTATGGGCTACTGGTCTAGACGGGTTTTTTTTTGATTTAGAGCAGTCAGACTTATGTTCAGCAGGCAGTGGTAAATGAAGTGACGTGTTTTAAGACAAGAGGAAGCTTAGCAGCAGACCCAGCTACAGTACCACAGCCTCCAAATTTCCACTGTTTTGCTTTTTTAGAAATCTGGTATTATTCAAAGGCCCCCGAATGGATGCAGGACTTTGGGAATCTGTTATGGATGACTAATTGTTCTCCATTTGGTTACCTTGCTGAATTATCCTAGTATGTGATAGTTCAGATACAGAGTCAGAATTAACCTTGTCCTCTCTCTTATGTGAAAATACACAGAGAAGTCCTTTTCAGTCAGTATGCCACCTGTTTTCTTTGACTCAATAGGAAATATTTCATGTGAAGTATTGGGATAAACGGAAAGGCAGGGAAGAACTAGAGCCATAAAACCACTATGAGAAGATAGGCACCTGCTTTGTTTTTCATCCATTATCTTATGAAGTACTTACAGCTTTTAACCAGAATGTGAAAACAAGGGTTCATTACTCCTCTTCCCACCTCAAAAGCTCTCACAGGAAGGGCCATACCCATTAGGCTACAGAGTAATGAAGAGAGGAGGCAGTTTTCTTCTTCTTAATTCTGTGCAAATATTCAGGAGAAAAGTTATTATGCAAAACAGGTTGCTGTGAGCAACAAAGAGTCACAGCATTTTTGCCTGATTGCAGCCCAACATAGTAGGGTGGTTTGGGTGCCATCCTGAGGAATATAAGTGGGCAATATCTCCCAAAGCAAAGAGTTTAATGCTTTTTTAAAATCTTTACTCTGGGCAAATGCCCCAGTGCTAAACACACCACAACAGCTTCCCAGCAACAAAATACAGTTGAATTCCTGTTCTTCTCCTGCACCTATTCTGCTTTTCAAGCCAAGTTTTTTGAGAATTTCTGAGGCTGAGCTTCTTTGGTGAACTGCACCTGAATTTGCTGAGGACTTCAGGAATTATGGAATTGCATATTTCAAGTACACTGGCTATGCCCAAGAACAAAATCCCAGTCTTTTGGAAACTTCTATTAAAAAGTTAATTGTATTAATAAAAGAATATTTGTTAAGGTTAAAGACCCTTGAATTAGCCAGTAAAGTAATAGCTTCATCTATGGTGGTCTATGATGCTGGAACCTCTCCTCCTCACATGCCAAAGTCCAGCTGTGGCAAACACTTTCAAGGAGAAATCCAAGTTGTTTTTGTTTCTTTCTAATTTGGCTCTGTGCGTTTGCTCTGGGCATTGCGTGTGTAAGAGATGTCAGGATTTGCTATTTCCTCTCTTGCCTAACTCTGCAGTGGGTTTAAGGTTTACTTAAGGACATGCTGACCAGTTAGAAAAAATTGTTTGAGTTAAATTTTGTCAAGATGTCCAGAGTCTTTCAGAGCAGTGGGTGCTGGGAGGAGGGGAAAGAAAGGGACGCTGTTATTATTTACACATGCAGTCACAACTCATTTCTGCTGTGCCTCCCCTCAGTCTTTCATGTCTGAAATGGGCACACACTCATAGCATGTCTTTCCCAGAGTTAACTCAGATGCTTGGCATGTGAGGTTTTAAGATGGGCTATTAGCTTGGACTGATAACACCACTGAACTGTGAAGCATGTATGCACATGGAGGATCACACATCAGTTATAATGATCTCTAATTTATCATCTCTAATTTATCCTATCTGTGAATGCATATCCTACTTCTCTGCATCCTGCTGGTGCAGATTGCTCTTGAGAACTATCCATAGCTCCCATACGTGAATTATCCAATGCTCCTGTACTTGTCTACTCATTAGGGATCAGAAATATTTTGTATCAAGTTCTATTTATGCTGCAACATCATATAATCAGAGCAGACTCTTGTCTGATATTGCAGACACATTTGTCCACATTAAAACTCTAGATCAACATGTTTCAAATATAATTAGTCACATCAGTGGGAATAGCAGAATCACAGTACTATCCCTTACAGGAGCTGGTGTAGAAAAAGTAAAGGCTATCAAACTACAGTTTCTTGCAAAAAAGGCTGAATATGAACCTCTGGCCACCTGGAAGAGACAATAATGAATCCTCTTGAAATCCTGGCCATGCAGTGCATTGAGACAAGGGGGAGATGTCTACCTCAGTTATCGAGGACAGACTAACACTCAAGAAAGGGTGCTGGCCTGGTTCTGTGAGCGTCCCTCACGGGGACTGCCAGGTCTAGCAGATCACTCCTTCTTGTGCCACCAACAGGTGTTTATGGGCCTGCCAAGTGAGGTAGGTATGGGAGCTCAGTTGAGTTTAAAAGAAATTTTTTAACAACCCTGCTCAGTGTTGAAGTCCAGTTAGCCATGCAACTGCACAATCAGTACCTGAAAGGAGAGGAATTACTTGAGTCAGAACTGCTGGCAGAAAAAATCTCAGTGGACTCATGGCCAGGAGGAAAAGTGCCTTGGAGACCACGTTTCTGATGAACTTACTCTCTTCTGGGAATGGTGAGAGTTCTGCCTCAGTGTCTTATAAAGTATAGTAGCCAGCCCTGTTTACATGCAACCAGTTCTCCAGTCCATTCCCTTAATGTCTCATTCTCACTCACCCTTTCATCCCAGAGAAGAAATTTAAGTTGCACAGACTCTGCTTTTACTCTCTAAAGAAGACCTCTGCACTCATACAGAGGTCCTATCTCATTCTCTTATCTCCTATATCCTGTCCATGCCCACAGGATCTTCACACAAGAACTGTTTGGCACTTTGTAATCACTAAGGAAACACAGGGAACAAAATTTCATTCCTTCTTTCTAGAAATCGTAGTGGAAACACATCAAATTACCATGTCTAACTCATGCCTCCGATGGGTGAAAAGCAGCAGTAATGAGAGCACCAAACAGGAAAACGGGGGACTGAATGTCTAATACAGCAGTGACAAGATGGATAACCTTGACCCAGTCGTGTTTCACTCCATATCTCAGTTCTCCCCCTGGCAGTGGGAATCGCATGATGTACAATTGAGAAGCACTATGGTAGAACTTGACATTGCTACATGGCTGCTGAGAACAGAGCTTGCTGAGCTCCATCAGTCAATTCTTTGGAAGCCAATTCACCCCAAAAGGAGACACCGAGAGAGATGAGAAACCCTTGTTACCCTTTATCAGGCAATTCAATGACACTAAGAAATCCTTATACACTAAGAAGAGCCGCAGCTTTGGACAGATTTTAAAAAAAGATAAAAGCAGACACAGCCGCATGGAAACACAAATGACATCCGTTCAGAATTAGCTCTGCCCCTTTTATCTTCATAAGAAGCCAAGTTGAACTCCAACCTTTGGATTCTCTCGAGGCATTAGCTTTTCATTATGAATGAATGGCTGATCACATTATGACAGACAAATGATCGGCAGCAGGAGGGTTTACCAACATACCGTGCACTCCCACAGTCACTGAGGGGGAAGTCTAATGAGCAAATAACCTGCTGCAACTTTCTACATATTTCCTGTAATTGAGAACTCTTCTGTACTTCGTCTGGAATGCAGATGCCTGTCAGTCATGGGGTCATAAATAGGATTAGGAGCTGTTTCTGGAAAGGCAGGCAACTGGCTTTAGATGCTCAGTTGAAAATACAGATGTTTTCTGGCTGCATGGCTGTTAGGCAGTGGTATCTCCAAGTCTGTTCAAGCAGGTTTGGCTACCAGCTCTTTCCTGAGGCCTCAGTCTTGCAACTGGTGCAGATCCCTACTCATTTTTGCCTATGTAATCAGCTGCAAGATCCAAGCATTAGAAGCTCTGTTTAGGATATACAGCATAGAACTGACTCTCCAGCCTCTATCAAAACTATCTCCAACATCTAATGGGCACTGAGACCTTTTTTCTGTTAAAAGATTTGTTTCAAACCATTTCCCAAAAAGGATTTAAAGTATAATTTCTCCATAAGGAGAATCCCTAAGTAATTTCCCTAAGTTACCCTGAGAAACCTGATAAAATAATACAGTCTTCTGAGAACTTTAACCTGCTCCATCCCTATTATAGATGCCGTGTGTGACAGAAATGTCTGAATAATTAATATTTACCAGTATTTAGTTAGATTTTTTTGTGGCACTGGCCAATAAATTTCTTTCACCACTACAGTTACAATAAGCAAGTATTTCAAGAAAAGAAAGTCGTTTACCAAAAAAAAGTGGGTGTTTTGGTATGTGCTTTTTGAGGGTTTTTTTATTTAATGCTGTGTCTTATTACCAGTTGAATTGCCTGTACAGACACTGTGAAACTTGTATAACTTTTGTCAAAGTAACATGACCACTTATGGTAACTGACAGGCTCTGCCTCACAGCTTTGCTGTTCTTCTGTTTGTACTTTCACTTCCATATCTATGTTAGAACTCATTTATCTTGTCGGTAGAAGCTATTTCTCCTGTCAGTAAATCTTCTTTTTTTAGGAATGTTACAAAAGAGCCTTAAGATCCCAACCAGGATCCGGGCTGGTGAGCCACTTCAGAAGCACGCAGAAACAGTTGTTGCCCCGAAAAGCACTTCAAATCTCAATAACCAGGATACAAAAAGTATAGGATGAGAGCTACTGCAGTGAAGCAACTTCCTCAAGGTCACACAGGAGATCAGTGACCAGACCAGGAATAAAACCTTCACCTCCCACGCCTCTCTGCTGTGCTCTGTTTTTCTTTAGTAGAAAGGAGTCAGTGTTGAAGCTTATTGGTCTCATCCAAGGCAAATTCCACTGAATCTCTCCGTAATGAAGGTAGGAAAAGGGGTTATATACACTTTAATCAGTCTACCAAAGCTTAGAAAACCCTTGCATGGAATGCAGCTGTGTACAAAACCCTCCCATTTCATCAGCTTATTCAGGATATGCAAACCAGATGGAAGTCTATGTATTACATGATTAAATGTACTCTTGATCAGAAAGGAGCAATCGCCAAAATCGTCCGAAGCAAAGATATGAGAGAGGTCATTGTCTTCCATTCATCTATGCTAAGGTCACAAAAGCCTCCACAGAGATAAGGGGATGTGGTCAGTGCCCTGAAAGTTTGACATGCTAATTACAGACAGAACAAAGGGGCCAGGGGATAAACACAAGCTAGGGTAAAGGAATGACGCGGGATGATGAGGATAAGGCCACAAGGTTATTCAGCAGAGACATGCTCAACAAGGCTGCCCGTGTCTCCTGCTAACATTGGGTTGATCACAGTGCAGACAAGGTTCTGCCTCTTTGGGGATATCATTGTGAAGAGACCATACCCAAACGCACTCTTTTGTCACAGGACACAGAAGAAGGTTTCAGAGGAATAGTTCATTCTGCTGAACAGTGTTCCCGTATTCTGGGATCATTGCCTATCTCTAAGTCATAGCCAATCTCTCTCACACACAAAGATGCATACTGCATTTACAGTAAAAAAGATGTTCTACCCAACTACCAGCCCTGCTTGTGGATTTTATTTCCAGACAGTGTATCACCCTCAGCACAAATTCATATTTTTCAGGCAAAGCACATTTAACAAGAATGTTGAACTGGCAGCTCAGAGAGGAGGTGGGTATTACCATAAACCTCTTGTATTTTCCCTTATTACTTTTTACATTATGAAAAATAAAACTATTCAAATTCTGGAATCTGAAACATTTGGATGAGTTTTATCTTGAAACAAGAAAAGAGACTGACATGCTTGCAAGTTTTTCTCCTCACACTGGCTTTTTCCAATTTTTGACATAGCATCATTCAAACTTCCATGAAGAATGGCTATATTTTGTCCTGTATCTAAGTTAAAAATTCTATCATGGATGCACCAGTCAGAGCAAACCCAGTTCAGTTTAACGTGATGTTTCTCTCTCTTCCCCTAACATTACATTTGCCTCAGCAACATCCGACAGCAATGAATTCCACTTGTCATACACTCTTGTGCAGGCAAGAGTCTTAAATTAGTACAGGACATAAAGTACTTCATACAAAGGGACTTTACTAACTGCTAGTCTCCTAGGTGTTTACAGCACACAACTAACAGCAATGAGGTCTAAGATATGTCTGTGAATTATTTTTATGTTGCCAATAGTAGAATGAGATTGACGCTTAGATACCTCAAGTAGTTAGTCAGAGGCTTTGAGACATGCCATAAGATGGGCAGCAGACCAGGACCATCCCCAGCTTCAGAAGCCCCCAGTCCTCATTGCCAGATTCTCAAATTTCCCCAAATCACAATATTTTCCTTCCTTTGTCCAGCTGGACTCCCACAGCCATGAGGACACTGAAAGTCTATTATTTTGGGTCTGCCAAAGTCCCACATTTTTCCCTTGGATTAGGAGATCTGTGGAGTAAACAGATGTCATATTGGTCCAGTAGTCACAGTGACTGATGACATATTGGTTACAGTAACACCTTATGAAAATGGCTATCAGGTCTGTAAAAATATTTTGATATCTAAAGACACACATAGAATTAGCCCAAACTACCATGTTATCTAAGATCCAGTGCCACAAACCCCATATTTCTCTGTCTCTGGGGAGATAAATAACTTGAGATCATTAAAGAGAACACTCACAGAATCTTTAATCTCATTGGTTTTCTCTTGTTTATGGAGTATTTGACTATGAGCTTTCCTCCCCTTATTCTTTCCCTTAGCTTTCTGTATCAAATGTCACAAATTTTTCATCATCCATGCCTGTGCACCACCCTGCTGACATCCATACTGAACTACATTGACTGAAATCTCATAGGCATGAACATACCCACAAGCTTCTCAAATACCCACTCTCCTCCTGGGATGGTTGTTACTTGAGGTGATATACTTGGGCAACCATTTAAAATCCTCCTTCCATCTCTGCTGCAAAGCCATATGTGCTGTCAGACAATCAGCCCTGCAGAGAAACAGCACTCACCATCCCTACACATTTCACATCCCCTGTGGCATCAGGTATGGAAAACCCAGTTTTCGAGGGCTTTTCTCCTTTTTGCTTCCTCCCAGTTCCCTCATCTTCTTCCCTTCCCTCTCTCCCTATAGCAGAAGCAGCCATTCTATAACTTCTCACCTGTAAGGCAGTAAAACTCAGTTTTGGGCAACACTGTCAAGAAGTCCTCAGCTGACTCAGACTGCAAAATGTGTTATTTACAGCACTGTACAGGTAGAAAATTGGGCAAAAAAGAGAGACCAACAACCGTTGCCTTGTGTGCTTGTCTCTGGTCATTTGAGCTCTCCAAGCATAGTCCAGCTCAAGCCTACATGTCCTTATGGAAAGGCACAGGTCTCCTGTAGGACTTGTGACAGATCAGACAAGACCATGACGATGTTTCCAATAGCCCAGAACATCTCCAGACAGCAGAGCTTAATTGTATGAGAGTAAGAGAATTGATCTTGCAGTGACTCTCCTCAATTCTCATAACAACTAGGTGTGAACCTGCACTTCCCATGCCATCTCAGTCATAAACTACTGGGCAAACAGGAGCCCTGGAGAAAGACTCTTTTTGAAGAGATGCTTTATTTATTTGTGTCAGGTAGACAAAGGAAATCTAATGACTCAACCACCAAGAGGGATGGGCCAAGGTAGAAAAGATTGGTGATAGTCACCAAAGTTGTGTCATCTAAGTATATGAAGGAAAATAAGAAGACAAAGGGAAAATTAATAATTTGTATGTTTCGATAGGACCCAGGGGCAGCACAGCTCTTTCATCAGTCTTGCATGTGTGTTCATGAGCTATCTGTACCAAGAGACTGGCAAATAGTAAGTACATTAAATCTCTGAAGCACTGAAGGTAACATAGACCTCACTGTGTTTCCTAGCCTACAGGCAACACATTTTCATAATCAAAAGTGTTGCCTGATGTCAGCGCTGCCTGACTGTAGACTCAGTCAGTTAGAAGCCCAATGAATCTCTTTCACAAGGCTTTCCTGAGCGTGAGCATGTGCTCTGAAAGTGGAGGACTGCATTGTTTTCAGTTTTCCTACCTGTGAACACCAAAACACCTACTACCACTCTAGAGGCAACGGGCATATCGGCAACATTAGCACTGATACTTAAGAGGACCAGGAACGTCTTCAGGAAGCAGGGTGAGGTATTTGGAAAATGTTAGGTGAAGCGTGCTCTCTGCCGGGGACATTGAGAAAATGTGTCCATCGTTAGACTCATCAATGGGCAGTAATCAGTTTGGGGCTGTATAATTATTTTGGAGAACAAGTCTCCCCTCCAGATGAAAAGTCCATCCAAAAATCTCAGAGCAGCCCCAACACTATATGCCATTTTTCAAATTACCAAAGGAAAGGAATAACATTGAAGAACGATCATAGACTGATCCTGTTATGCTATGGCTTCTTTTTAGTCTCTGTAGCTAGGGAAAACATGTCTTTACTATGTTAAAGAAGCACATTGCTCATGCTGCCAGTGCAAAATGTGGCTAACACTAGAGGGCTGTTTCCCTAAGAGAGTTTAGGTCCCCGCCTCAGTCTCTTACCCTCTAGCAAGCTCTCTGATTTGCACCACTGTTCCTTAATAAACACGATGTCAGCACCAAGCTGACACCGTCTATTGATCCTAGTATCTATGTGTTTCCATTCAGAGCTGGCTTAGGCACCTCTGCCCAGCAGCTCACCATATGCCTGTACCTATGGTTTCCTGTGGGGAAAAAACTGTTGGTTTTTTTGTTTGTTTGTTTTTTTTTTATCAATCCCCATTGCTTCTTGGTTGTAAATTCACAGCCAGGACTTTGGTTGGTTGGGCACATAACACACACCTAGGCTAAGATCACTGCTGTCAGAGAACAAGTGAAAAATTGTCCCAAAAATGGATATGTGGAATATTCCTCAGGGATCTCCACTTCCCTGATATTAAGATATAAACACTGAGGACTTTTAAAGCAAGTAGTTTTGGAGGAGGCTGAGTGAGCTCATAAGAGGTAAAGTGAGCTGATAGAAAGCATGATATTCTACAGAGATTAGCTTTATAGAAGAATGTAGAGAGGTTAAATGTTCTGGAAAATCCAAAACATAAAATCAGTCCAACTGTCCAACTGGTAGGGGATTCTTCTGACCTTTTTAAAAAAAAAAAATAATAGAAATGGACAAAGAAAGATACTGAATTCTCCATGCCTTATATCTAAGGTAGCACATTTTGCGCAGCAGTCACAAAATTTTCCTTTCTAGAACTGCAGTGGATATACAATCAAGGACTCTCAAGTGGATGAAAATTGGTTGAAGTATCACAAGTGATGGGCAAAAAATATATCTGGCACTGTTTCAAGCTGAGAAACAGCATGTAATTATCTACCAGAAAGGAACCAATGTTCAGCTAGGGCTTGCTAATTTTCTGATTATTTAAATATAACACACATTAATATTATGTGTACACTTAGCATGCGGTTAGATTTTGATCTTGGCTACAGGGTTTCCCACATCTATACTACTGCCTTTTCTTTTGTTTTTCTCCCTGATGCTGCCTGCACTGATAAGTGGTAAATTTAGAGGTGAAGATCCAGGCACTTCTCTACCATCCTGCTTTCAGCCCTTATAATACTTTGTCTCAAAATCCACAGAGGTGGCTTTCCTTCCTACTGGCAGCTAAACCAGAAGGCAAAGCCTGTATTCTTTTATGCAAATGGACAGCCCAAAGCATGCTCTGCCTGGTGCTTTGCCTGAGTCCTGATGCATCTGTTCCCCATTTTTATACATATCTTTATCACTATAGCTCTGTTCTGGTTTTACCAGTGACCGTCATATATTCTAGCCACCTGGCACCTGTTTTCCTCCTTAGTTTCAACTTGGGTCACTTTACACAGCCATAATCTGCATGTATCTGGGGGAGGCTGGTGCTTGTGGGCAGCTGGGAGGACAAGACTGTAACTCAGGAGGAGAAAATCTTGCAGTTGTTTGAAGGATGGAAGGGCAGGCCTTTATCCTGCATCAAAGAGGATGGCTTTGAATGGAAACTCAACTTCTCATTTTAAATATTCCTTTGAACTGGGGAATGACACGCATAGCCCGTTTCTAAGAATAACATCCTTTTATTTGGGTTTGTTTTTTTTTTTTTTTTTTTTAGTTCTGAAGAAATCTATTTCTGCCCAAGCAAGGTATCTCCTTCACTTTTAGTATTGAAAAATATTTATATCAGAAATTCCAATTCAGGAAAGAAAACATGGGATTGATTTCATTTAAATGGCCTTCTAGATGAATACCTCTGCTGACTTGTTTTACCCCCTTGATTTCATATGTTGAAGGTAATGTCCTCATTGTCTCTGCTTACCGCCCTTTGGTTCACACTGCATTATGTTCTCACAGCACACAAACAGGATTACTTTTGGAGGAAACTAACCTGGTAGAGGCATCCAGAATTATACCTGAAGGGCTCCAGCCATGAATAGACTTCAGTCCAGACAACCAGGCTGGAAGTAGTCTGAAGGAACCCACCTCTCAAATGTGTGTAAGGTGGACATCTGGGCTACAGCACTCACTGCTTCTCTCCACTAATCTGCTTCCATGGTCTGTACTGCTTGCTCATGTATACATAGGCAGTGTGACCCCACCATTCTTACAACATTTTAACATATTCCTAACATCACAAACTTAATATCTAAGGGTTTTGCATGGCTTAATCAGTAGCTTATGTAATCGGCTCCAAATTTGCGATAAGAAGTCATATGTAACCTATAGCAAGACATGAGAAATTTCTGACCACAGAAGAAAAATGCTGAAAATGGCCTAGCTAGAAAAGTTTCCAGTGGAAATGACTACATCAGTATGCTAGTACCAATGAAATCTATATATGATAACAGCATTCAAATGCTTTAAACATGTTTGTATTATTACAAAATTGGCCAGCTTTTGTGGTATCTGAGTATACTGAATGACCACATGGTCCAAATCTTGAAACTACAGTTCGTAATAAATTATCATCCCCTTCATGAACATCTATGAGTAAGTGATGCCTATTTTTTCTCATCACTCTGGTATATTTTAAGAAAATATGATGGTTAATTGAAAATAGATATTTTTTCCATATGGCCTGGAACAAAGTTTTGGATAAACAGCAGACTGAACCGTCTGGAAACAACAGATGGCAGTGTTTTAAAGATGAAGAGATGAAAGCTTGGATAACCAGTGCTGAACGTCAGTAGTAACATATGATGGAGGCAGTACACTTACATCTGGGAATTTAGTTCTACCATAATTCTACGGGATGGACATGTGGCCAAAGTAGAGACTTTTTTAAAAATGAAAAGGAGGAAAGTGAGCTACCTGTCATATTAGAGCAGCCAGACACAAAGTCTCCTTGCATTTCATTTCGATAGTATCACTTATGGCTGTAAATAATGGTCCAGATCAGTTGGCAGATGAAGAGTTTATACTATCAATGCAAAGGCTTAATGTGTTTCTATTATCTATTTACTTAATATCCTGGGAGAAACATTCAAAAGAGGACAGGAATGGGAAATGTAAAAGAAACATAAAAAGTTTCAAATGCATGTAACAACTATGGTATGTAATAAATAAATAAATAACGTACTCCATCCTCTTACGTGTACCACAATCAGGCATTTTTCCATAACTAGTTACCATGTAATATAATACATTTACCTTGCATTTAGCCATGATTAAAAGGCCTATTTCCTTTACACATTGAGATGAGTGTAGATTTGCTTGAGTAATACCACACATGGTACAGGGAGAGTTGGTCCCAATTTTTAGAGCAAGTTATGTTAATATTGAAAGGAGATCCCAAGCCAGCTCACGGGCTGGCTGGAATAACACTCCCTTCCCTCGCTATAATGCTCAGCACCATTTCTGAATCATTTTTTGTGGGATATGTAACATTTTACATAGAAAAAAATCAACTTTTTACATTTCTCTGTGATAATTTATGTTTTCTTTTTGGAGTATACTTAGTATACATGTATAGAAATGGTAGCTTGAGAAATAGAGCTATGTCTTCTAAGACTATGTCAAGAGGAGTAGGGAGGAGGCAAAAATAACGTTGCTATTTACTCTCAAAACTTACATGTGTAGATTCTAAGGTGGGACAATTCCGTCACACTTACAACAGAGGCAATATCAAAAATCAGATACTGGACTTGCTGGTATGTAGAGTTTAGGCTTCTCCAGGCATGAGACCTTTCAACAAGCGGTGCTGTTCCCAAAGTGCCACGTACAACAACAACCCTGGCAGCCCACCTGCAACTGTCCAGTTCTGCTGGTGCAGATAATACTCTCCAAACTCCTTTTCTCAGATGCACTGACAGCGAGATTCTGGGGATAACACAAGGCAGATGTGTGAAAGGGAAGGAAAAAAATCTTTCTGTGCCTTTCTGTGCTTTCTTCATCTGAGTAATGAGGAATAACCCTGTTTCTGCCTCAGCTGAGGAGGACTGGACACAAAATATCCTTTTGAGCCTTGCTTTTCTGGACAGAGGCAGAAACAAAGCTATTGTGCATTACTGGCATTTCTATACCTAGTCTATTGTTTAGGCTTCACCTTCAGTTGCAAGACCCAATTCCTTCCTCTGTCTCTATACACAGACTTAAAATGCAGTCCATCACTCTCATAGCTGGATGCGTGAGTTAAAACACAGCAGGAGATCTGTTCTCACTCTTATTTTAAGTACAGAATGACTTTTTTTTGAGAATGTGCAAGTACGTGCAGTTATAGTTTTATGCAATAGTCATATGATTATCATTAATACATTTCAGTGTTCACATTAAAAGAAATTGTCTTAAAATGCAATATGCCTTAGTTTTTCTCCAGTAAAGCTAAGATTTTGAAGATGTTTTAATGTGGGTTTTTTTCATTAACATTCATGGATTTCTTTTATATTTACCAGTAATTTTTTAATTTCTTGAACTTGAAATGCATGGCTTTTTTGATCATTACAAGTGTTTTTATCACACCTTTTGTTCATGTGTTGCTGGTATAGGCGCCCAAACCTCCTCCCAGCTTCATGTAGCTTTGTGTCTGGGAATCACACAAACTACAGATACGCACAAGTACATACTAAAAAAACCATCCTTCTTGAACAGTACTAGGAAATTCAGTAACAGTACAGAGTTACTGTTAGCAGCAAACTGTACTGTAGAGAGAAGTAAATTTTGTATCTTAATAGAAACTTGTGTCCAAGCACATTGGATTGAAGCCTGTTCTGCATTTAATGTTCACAAAGTGCCACACAGGCATTTTGCACACTTATATCTCACCTTCACTTTGTGTTTTGTTTTATCTCACTTATAGAGCTGGAGTCATTCTTCAAAGTTAACTGAAGTTATCCCGGGTTTACACAGAAAGGGAGCAAGAACAGATGGGTGTGTGTCTCAGCAGTGACAGAGCGCATGGGATCTGGATTTTCTTATCAGATTTTTGAGTAAGTCTCCTCTCACCTCTGCTTTGTTTATGCGGCTGATTTATGCCAGTGTCTCAGAGAGAGGAGAACAGGTGGTCACTAAAAAGGGGTGTCTGGTCTTCATATTCATGATGCTGTACTGAGAAACCATGCGTTGCCTTCAGCATATTCATGTTTTAAGCCATTTACTAGCTGTTGGAACGAAACACATCAGGCTTTAGGCAAATCTTGTTAGCAATATCATAAGGGCAGAGGATCTGCTGGGGTGCCTGGATGGCTTGAAGAGCAAGACTGTGACTAACAGATTTCCTCAGGATCAGATTAGAGATGTTAATTGCATCTCTCTTTAAAACAAAGAGAAAAATCCTCCAGCAAATGCAGTCTTGCCAATAGAGCTGAAATATCTAAAATTGTTGCCAGGAATCAAAGAGCCTTTTCCTCTTTCAAACAGGTGAAATCAGGTGTGAGCCCCTTGGAGTCAAAGGAGTTGTGCCAGCAACAAAGAAAGGGAATTGTAAGATAAGGCAGACCCCAAACATCAGGATTTACTGCTCAGATGACATTCAGACTTTGCATTAACATCGGCTATATCTCCTTTTATCCACTAATTGTATAATTCATTCAAAAGAGCAACCAGATTGGTTTCATCTGTTACATGTTGTATGGGCCAAACCCCAGGAAAATATTTCCCTTGGCTCATCCCAAGAAAAACATTCACACACACACTGTTTATTTTTATATTCTCTAATACTACTTTTATCTTATGTTTTAGCTAAATATTCCTTTAAACTTGCTCTTCTGATTCTTTGTCCCTTTGGTATCTCTTAATTAGACCTGGTGACTAACTCAAAAGGAATTATTTATTTAACAAATCCCACCCTTTCCTATCACAAAGCATCTACAAGCAAAACACTTTTTTTTTTTTTTCCCCAAGTTGGTACTAATTAAAAATTATTTACAGATATTCAGAGCAATATTCTTGTTCAGCAGCTTTCCCCTTGTGCTTCTTTGAGATGTACCATCAGCGTTCTGTTGGATGTGCTCTGGAAGACAGTGATGCCCACATGACTGACGTGGGTAACTATGCGACAACTTGGAGTGGAAAAGGTTTATGTCCAGACATAGACTCTTCTACAGATATAAACCAATTAGTAGTCTCAGACATCTCTCTGTTCTTTACTCAAACCTCTTGCTCGCTGTTTTGCTTTCCCAACCCCAGACAGAAGGTATGGTCCTGTACAGCTTGGAAAGGTCTCCATGCAGTTGTTTGTCCTTGCAGTATCAGTCAACAGCTGTAAAATGTGATGTGAGCCCAGTCTCCTCTCTTCCTGGCTCTCTTCCTTCCCTGATACGCTGGCTCTCATCACTCAGATGTCTTCTACGTTTCCTGAAGGGAAAGGGGGAGGGAAAAAGAGTGAAGAGCTGTGTTTACTTCTTCGTATCAGGTGTCCACAATCCTCATGTTGCCCCTGCAATATATGAATGCATATGGGTGAATATCTGCTTACACAGCTGGTATGTGGGAACATCCCTACACCTTGCCACTGACTTTCTCATACGTCCTGCTCCAGATGCAGCCAGAGGGGAGAACAGAACTCTCAGCTCTCTGTGCTTGTGGCAGGTACATGCTGGAGCGCCATGTTGGACCTCAGGGACACACCTAAGTAAAAGGTTGGCTTGTAACAGACAATTTCTTTCCAGAATGGGTTGTTAGAGGTTGGAATGGGCTGCCCAGGGAAGTGGTGTAGTCCCCATCCCTGGAGGGGTTGAAGAGTCGGGTAGACCCAGCGCTGAGGGATCTGGTGGAGTTGAGAACTGTCAGTGTGAGGTTAATGGTTGGGCTGGAGGATCTTCAAGGTCTTTTCCAACCGAGATGATTCTGTGATTCTGTGAAGGGTGTCATTGCCTTTTCTCAGGGTTTTGAACCTGATGAAGGGGAAGAAATTTGTAAAAAAGCTGACTTTTTTTTTAACAAAAGGAAACCATACAAACCTGCTGGGGTCACCTGCAGCAGAAAGAAGCACTGCTGTCTATAATGCACTACAGGCACAGACCCTCCTGTGATGGAGCTGGTGCAACCCTGACTTGACACGTGCATACATCAACTTATCTACAAAGGGTCACAAATCACAGCTGAGTACCTTGAAGCTGAGGCAACCCCAGAAGCATGTCACTGACAGGAGATGACAAAAGGCTCCCCACAGCACTGCTGACACCCGTGTGGATTTGCTGCTGGCCCTGGGATGGAAGCCCCGGCACAGGAGCCACATTTCCACTACTCGTGTGTTCCACCTGAATCATCAGTTGCAGACTGGCCAGCCACAGCTTCGAGGCAGCCTTGCAGCCAAGCACCAGCACCAGCACCTCCTCCTGTTCAGGTCCTCCCACCTGACAAGCACAGCCAGACAAAAAGTCTCTGTCAAAAACGTCTTTTAAAAATGAGGCAGTTTTAAAGGAGTTTAGCATCTTGGAAATATTTTTCTTGGTTTTTTTTTCCTAGATGAATTTTTAAGGAAATTAAACAACAATTTTTAATGTAGTTTTCAGAATAGCTTGTTCAGCTCAATTTCAGCAAAGAAACTTAGGAAACTGCAGAGACATGAAGCTGGAAAGTGAGGTCAAGATGACCATTGCTGTCAAAAGACTTCTGTGGGAATTGCGTGGAAAATACCTGCCAGTGGGGATGATCACATAGGACTTGGAGATAGTCACATAGGTCTGAGTCTGTTTTAAGAGTTAGGGAAGAAAGAAGAAGAAGAGGGGTTGACTTCCCCTGAGCCTGGAAGAGGAAGGAGACCCTCCTCCTCACTGTCAGCAGGGGAAGGAGCCGCACTCGCAGATGTTCCCCTTTCCCTTAAGCTGGGTGTCACAGATTTCCTGGGCCAGTGACGGGACACAGGCCTTGCGGATGTTGCTGGCCGGCTGCCGGAGGCTTTTGTGATAAATAGGTCCAGCTAAAAAAAAAAATCACTGATTCGAGTAAAAGCTCTTCTTATTCTTTTTCATCAAAACAAGTGTAGGTTGGTTGTTTTTTTTTTTTTTCCCTAGATGTTAACTTGAAGGGGAAGGGAACGTAATTTCATTCCAAATGAAGAGTTTGGCATTATTTTGGCTCCCGAGGTGCTATGGTGTCACCCAGGAGCTGCGACTCAACTGGCTTGTCCCTGTGTGGGGCCTCCAGCCACGGTTCCTGCAGCATGTGATGCTCGCCGCGATGCATGACCTGTGTGTAAACAAGGTAACATATAGAGTCAGAAGAGAGAGGCAGTACGAAATAAGAGGCTGAAGTTCGTATGGGATATGTAAAGCTTGTCTCATTTAGTACTTCTTCATAGCATTAGCTTTTGTTGAAGGATTAAGCTGTCCTGATCTCCACTAAATCCAAGAGAATAACAAGCCAGTTATAATTAATCTCTTTTCTTGATTTTGGAGAAAATCCCAAGTGGTTATTTTTCTTCATCTACTAAGCCAATTTCAAGGAAAAACTGCTGTCAGTGTCAGTTATGTGAATAATATTTCTGACAGAACTTGAATCTGTGGAGTAGCTTTCCAAGTGCTCTCTTCTCTGATGGTTTGAGGTGTGTTTTATGAACGTGTGTGCATTTCATGTCCTTCCTCATGAACATGTCCACCTCCTTTGAGCACCCTAGGTATGTGGCATTGTTTTCCTTCTGCTTTCTTGCTCCATCTACTGGAACCAGTTCTACATGGCATTTGAATGAACAAATCATATGATGAGTATATTTATTTATTCTTGTATTAAAAAAAAAAAAAGAAACCTCTTTATCCAGTTTTTACAGATGATTTATTTTAGTTTTATAAAGAAATGAACATTTTGTAAACTAAATTTCCCCCTTTTTCAGGCTCTTACTTAGAGCCCGGACAGTAAGAATACTCTTCTAGATCTAAAAGTCCTCATAGGTTTTCATTCTTACTGACCTTCAGTGCTTCCAAACTCTTATGAAAATATGTTGTTTCTCAAAAGATTAGATGTAGCAAAACAACAAGTAAAAACCCTCTCTCAGCATCAACAGAAGGATGTTTTGTGAAGATTTGAATTGTACCAGCCATATGTAACTCTCATTTTTAAAATAATAATTAAAAAAGGAAAGCTCCAGAGAGATGAAAAAGAAGCTAAAACACTAGATGCCAGAGGAAAGCTTACACTACAACTGTAAGATTCAAGATAACTTTATTGTCACGTTTGTTTGTCCCTTGTTTAAAGAAGTGGCTAATGAAAAAAATTTTTGAAAATATTCCTGTTAAGAATTGGCTCGTTAGGACAGGGCCTTCTGTTTAAGTGCTGGGTGGAAAATGTTAGAATTTCTCTCTGCATTTGTACAGTTAAAACATCCACAGTTTTTGTCTTGAATTTCTGCTGTCTTTTGTGCATAAAATTTAGCAGGGTAGTCAGGAATCACTCAAGAAGCAGACTTCACTTTGTGGGTCCGATTCAGGTAGGGCTGTGATTTCTTCCCGTAATTTCCCTTTAAGCAGAGAACAGTTTGTTCCCCTGTCTATGAATTTCAAGTGAAACTGTTAGAACTTGTGAAATACCAGTATTGTCAATGTGCATCTAGCATTAGTAGTCAATGAAAGAATAGCAATTAATACTGAATGGACCGAGACATTTGATGCAGTAAAACTTATAAACACTAGCACTAGCAAGTCTCTTCCTCTGATTCTGTTATAGCAGTTGGAGCTCCAGCAAAGGATGAGGCTATGGGCTGAAATACGATATTGGTAAGTTCTGAAACGTATGTGTCTACCAACAAACAGCATGCAGACACCTTCATTTGAACAACAGTGTTATTCTCACAGCTTCCTAGGGTTGTTCTCTTGCTCCCCCAGTTCCACCTCCCTAACTAGCTTCTTTCTAGAATTAAAGGCACGACTTCAGTCTCAGAACAATCTTTCCTAAAAATGCGTGGTTCAGATAGAGGGCTGCAATAGCCTTTCCAAGTCGATGGATCACATCATTTCCCTGTTTATTCTCTCCCTGAATTTACTGAAATCAAACACTATAGCATGGGATAACAGGCACCCCATCACCAGAAGCTGTGTATCTTACACAAACTACATAGATTTAACTAGATTATGGATCAATATCCTTAGATTCTTACCTATATTTTTTATAACAGTATCGTGTACTACTTCCTCTTTTGTCAGAATACCAGAATTCTTTTAATTCCTTATATATTTAAACTCCAGGATCATAGTTTTCAAAAGCAAATCATTGTTGTGTCTGCCTTAAATCCATGCCACATGGAAGCACAGGATGATAGCTGTTCTGAAAATCAAGCTTACTAAAGCCAGCCCTAAAAAGACATCAGTATGTACGTAGACAAAATTACTAGTCAGTTTTGAAGAGTGATCCCATCTCAGGAAAATGCAAGGTCAAATCCCAAACTGCTGGCTGCCACATTTTCCATAGCATTGACATAGTGGGACTCATTGAAGACCATAGCAATGGAAGAGTTTGCTGTGGATGCACATTTTTTCACTGCTGCCCTGTTTCTCTACCTAAGTGGTTGAAAGCTGTACGCAGAGTTACATAGAAGAAACACTCTCTGATCAAGGGCATATTGAAACCAAAAGAAAAACTTCCACTGATTCCAGTGAGCTTTGAATCTGGGGATCTTGTCTCAGGTGGCCACATTAGAGACAGACATGATATAATCCTGTGATAGTAATCATTTTGATCATTAAAACTGTATCTGTAGAACTAGAACATCAGTGGGAATAGCTCAGAAAATACTGTATGTCTGAGTAGAAGGGTCGTTGTTAGTGACGTTCTTAAGAATCAGAAGTAAAGCTGCAGGATTGTGCTGACAAGCAGACTGAAAATACACATATATAAGAAGCTTTCATTAGATCATTATGTATGAATAAAGTGTATTATCGGGCTGTCTCCAGAGCTGTTATAGAATCTGATTAATTTTAACAATTTCATTGGCAGTGTGAAAGAGGCAGTAAGGCAGCCTGTTAATTAATGCAGTGATTAATAATTTAATAATAAATTAATAATTGAGTACATTTGCAGATGATGGGTAAAGGATGGGAACTGTAGGGAATATTCAGAGTTTTGGTAGTACTAAGGGATTTAGGAAGGGTTGAAACACACCCAGAAAATAGCTAAAGCAGAACCTTCCTCGAAAATGTTACACACAGGCATACAGAATCTATACTCATTTTCTTGCTAAAAATATTCTTCAACCTCCATTGTCTATGGGATTTTGAGATGAACCATGTACCGATGTCCTTTACAAGGTAAGAACTGGGAGTTCAGGTGTACATCCTCCTCCTCTCTCCGTACTTCTAAGTGCAATAAAGGCACTTTGTACTGGTATATCTGAAAATCTTGTGTTACACATGAGATGTCTTAATCAGTCTACGGTGTGGAGGAATTTACCTACAAGAATAGGTCACAAACAAAACTGGTTTATATTTTCATCTCAAAAGCAAAAGAATTAGACCAGACGGGGAATAGGAAGACCATCTGTGCCTAATTAAAGGGTGAGACTGCATAACAGCAACAGATGTTATATTATTGTAGTCAGAAGAGTTTATTGCTAACAGTGGTAAATATTGTGCATGTTGAGTTGGATATTTCCAAGCAATAATTTAACAGACATACTTCCACATAGGCTACCCTTTTCTTCCTGGACTACATTTCATTAGTTTTGAGTGTCATGAAAGGTCAAATTGCAGAAGAGGTTTAGATAGTGATATTTTCTACGTACTGAGAATGCTGAGGACTGAAAAGCCAATGATATCACAAAAAAGACATCTAGTGCTGATGATTAAAGAAAATGGGGAAGTTTGCATGATGAAGACATAACAGAAAGGCCTAACATTCCTACATCTTCATTCCGTTCCTGCAAACCCTCTTCAAAACTAGAGATAACCACTGTGAGAGGGTTCATCTGGCTGCGTGGATCAGATGGATTCTGTAACTGATGGTGTTTAGCAGAGCGTGACTCAGGAGCAGGGACCCCCTTCCATCTGGGTTAGTTTCTTCTCCTGAATAACTTCCAAAAGCTGTTTGAAACTCCCCTGCACCAACAGTCCGAAGGAGAAGCTGTGGTTAAATGGAGCAGCAAACTCTTTCAGTCACCATGAGCTTCTGCTGGCCACAGAGAGGTGGACACACCTTACGTTGCCCGATAATTACAAGGTCACATCCAATTATATCTGTGTTAAGGCTTTATACAAGCCCCATTCCTCCCTTTTGTTACTTCCTATTCACACTGTTCTGATTAGATGTGCAATTATGTACATTCCTATTAATGTAACTCTACATGAAGCCTAGAGTGTGGATTTGGTGGTTTGTGACTGGGTGTAGTACTCAGTGCGGTATTAGCTACTCACACACAAAAGCGTGTGGGTTTTCATTTGTTTGCTTGTTTGTTTTAATTAGGGTTTTCATATACTTTATAGTTAGAACAGTCCAAAGGGCTATGAAATTCTGAACTAAATGTGAAGAAACATATATGTACTTTCTTCTCTGCTTACTTTTTTCCTTTCTTTTGCAGAGATTTTAGATCGTTTTCATTGCTAAAGCAAGGAGTGACAATAGCTCACAGGTTTTATTACCTTTGTGCTTCTGCTGGCAACCCTGTTCTCTTCTTCCCTAGAGAGAGCTCTCCATGCATGTCTCTTGAAACAGTCTTTCTCTGCTTCTGAGAGACAAGTTATGGTAAGGGGGATCTTTGTGGGTAGGCTTACAAGTATCATGCTGATAAAAAGGGATCAGATAAAGTCTTGCTTTGTCCAAAAGAGATAAGTTAGAAACTGGGAATGAATGAATGCCCGATCAGTGATCTACAATTACAGGAGCTGATGGGAAGCAGTGTCAGGAGAATCCAGAGGTTGCCATAGAAATGTAACAAAGGATGCAATCCTCAGGGACTACACCTGAGTGAAGTACCAAACACGCAGGAATTCTCAGTGAATGAAACTCTCAAGTTTAAGAGAAAAATAGAAACCATATCACAGATAAAGATAATTGAGCTGTCTGTCCTGTTTGTGATATCATGGTAGATTCCATCTGGACGTCAGCCTTGATTGCTGCTATGCCGCTTTCCCAGCCTTGTTTGGGTGAAATATATAAACCTCAGGAGAACTTTCAGAGCATCAGTGTACGTCTGCCGGCTTCTCTAGTTCCTTTTGCTAGGAAATCTAGAAACACATTATCATTTTTGGACCATAGCAAGCATTTCAGTTGCTTGTTATGGAAATTCTGTGTAACAACAGCCTAATGAATTCAGCTTTGGGTTGGCGTTTTTCTAACTGTTTTTGAATGACTCACAGGGTTTAAAAAGACAAAAGGGTATTTCCTGGGTAGAGGGAGGGTATAGAAAAATCGTTCTATTTTAAGAAGAGTCTTAACTCTGAATATTCTCCACTAAACAAGCCACTGGAAAAGACGGTGCCATGCAACCTGTAAGCCTCTTTCTAAACCCATTTCTGCATGCACTCCCACCTACGTGGAAGAAGAAAGGGAGCATTATGATCATCTAAAGGTCTGTCAAAATTAATATTTCTACTGTTTGGAAACATTATGCTCCCCCCCATCAGAGGCATTCTGGAGTGAAGAAAAATGGTTGTATTTTAATCAGCTAAACAATAAACATAGACAGTTCCAAACCCCAAAATCCACTGACAGAATACCCTCCAGTGTAAATGAGGGAATCGATGTCATTAATACTGACTGCCTTAATAAATTAGACCATGGAATCCCCAACAGAGCTTGTTGGTCTTTTGAAAGTAAAATGAGACAATTTGTTTTTGAGGAGATACAGTGCCCTCATTTAAATGTTAAGCTTAAAGGGGGGAAACCAAGGTTTATGTCTCAGCCCTGCCCCAGATTTCCAGCAGGGAGACAAATTCTTAAAAAAAATATTCATTCAAGCATGCAGCAAAATTAAAACAAAACATGATGATAAAAAAACTCATGATGATAAAAAAGCATGCTGATAAAAAAACCCATGGTGATTAAAACAAAGCATGATGATAAATGGGGAATCTAGCAGTCACTAATTCTTTTAGTGATCTAAACATCTTAAGCACTCTGACTTGGGACATTAGGTGCTGGTCTTCTGCAACATAAAGCCCAAGTGCACAATCCAAAAGACAGCCCTTGGGATTCCTGTTGCTGTGCAGGGAAGGAGCTGGGCATCCTCCGAGGTGATTCATCTGCCCATCTCAGGCATCAGTGTTGAGATGGGATGAGCAGCTGGCTGGTGGTGGCTCTTCTCTCTCTGGTGACTGCAGAGGGAACCTACCTGAATTTTAATAGCTCTGTTTTGGTCATACAAATGACATCATCTGAGGCTCCCCAAGATGCAATTACATGACTTTTGGGCCTGACAGGAGTGTAGTTCACATGACCACAGGTGACTGTGAAGTACTTCTACCAAAAAAAAGCTTAAATGGTATTTAAGAAGAAGAAAATTTTTGTATAGTTTTCCTATCTAGCTCAATCAATTAGAAACACAAAATATATACACAGTCAATAGTTTATACACAGTATATTGTGTCAAGAGCTCTTCAAATAGCTTGTTTTAGATAATGTATACATAAAAAAGGAAGAAACTTTGTAATACTACACATTTTTTCACATTTACATGTCTTGAGCATACATAGTCAAACTGAGATCTGGGCAATATCCCTAGCAAATAGTTATTAATTAAAAAAAAAAAATTCAGAAGGGGGCAGAACTCTCTCTGAATTAATTTAAAATTCAGCAAATGAGTTTTGACAGGGGAAAAAGAAGAAAACATTTGGAGAGGTCAGACTTTTTTCAACAAAGTTAAACATTTGCAATTTTATTCAAGTTGACGTTATCATTTCAAATTTGATCTATTATATAGAAGGGATAAATAAACATAAATGAAATTTAAAAAATGAAAATCCAAAATGAAACCTTTAATTTCAGCCCAGCCTGAAACAGTTCTCTCATTTTCATTTTCTTTAGTTTAGGCACTGAATAAAAAAAAAATATTTCCACATCTTATTAAATTACCAAAAGTTCTCATAGAAAAAAAAAACTTTCCATCTAAGAGAACAATGCAATTCGTAGGCTTCAGAAACATATAAAATACCATTATAATGTTGAAGAGCAAACATATTGTATACAATGCCTGAAACCAACACTTCTTTTGGTTTGTGTTTTTGATGGTTTTAAAACCATTGTTGAGAAGACAAAATGAGAAGAAAATCTTTTATCCAGACTCTGAATTTCAAGTCGGGTTAGAGACAGAATCAACAGTGAAAGAAAGAGATTTTTTTAAGAAAGTTTTATTTTCATTCATAACAGAGTAATGTTCTTCATTAAATGCTCTTAGATGAAAGCTTGGTTAGTGAATATGTTTATCTTCCAATGAAATGCAGTTCTGCAAAATATTTTACAGTAAATGCACAACAGCAGCAACTTTTGTTACTTTATGCACAATGTACATGAAAATGCCACATGATTTACAGGGCTTGGTTCCATTCTCACTCGTCAGCTTCTCACTGGTGTTAGTTTAGTGGCCCAGTTCCTCTTGATACTGGCTGAATTCCCAGTCTAAGTGAGAGGAAAATCAAACATGCAGGGTTTGGGTTTTTTTTTTTTGTTCAGGACAACGAATAACAATGATCTTCCCTGGTTCTAGCAGCTTTACTTCATTCTGATGCATATGTTGTGGCCTCTCTGCTCATTAGCACATGCATTCAAGCTCCTGCTAAGCAAAACACAATATATCTGTAGATGAAAGTGCTCAGTGATTTTCATTCCTTCTGTTTCCCACAGCTCTGTGCCCTTAACAACAGCCCTGCATGCTCTGCAGAGACAGCACCAAGTGGCAGTGTACATTAGGAAGGCACAATGACTCCTTGAGACTCCACATGTCTATAAAGGATCCCCTGGCAGCTACAAGCCGTGAGACCACGCGTTGTGCGCTCTTTGCTGTGGTCGCTCAGATCTGCCAAAAGATAGATACTAACTAGAGAAGGAGTGCTCTTTCTATTCCCCATGCCCCACAGGGTGTCTGCAAGAAGAAGAATGGTTGCGGACCTACCACAGAGATTGCATGAGCGAGGAGAATTCCTACATGTCTACCCAACTCACATGCATCACCACAAGGACCAGCTACAGCCACAATACAGCCCTTGTCTTGCACTGATAAAGTCTGAAAATGCTGCAGCCCAGAGAGCGTATAAAATGTAACAGAGACCCTTGCATGTGGAGTTTCTAAGGAAGCAGAAGAAGCCTCCCTTTACCTGCCTGTCTCTTCCTTGACTGTCTCTCCCTCCCTTGCTCCAGGTTCAGAATCACATCATAGAGTAAGCAAGTATTGCAGAGGTAAGCACAGTATTTCCTTCCCTAAGGAGTCACACTTCTGTGTGCTGGGCGCTAAAGGAGGTAAAGCTGCCTTTTGGACTTCGGTTGAACTGACTGAAGGTGGCAGCCCGGATCCTTTCGCCTTTGGTCCCACTTTTGTGTTTCTGCTGGTCACGTGCGATAAAGCTTTCAATCAGCTTCAGTTTTTCATGCTCTTCCTTCAGGAAGAAGTCAACAAGCACAGCCTTCTCCCTTTTGATCTGTTCAGTGATGTCCTTGGGGATGTCAGGAATCATCCAATCAACCAGAACACTGAGGAACATCACCAAATTCTGCAAACACAACAAACGTGAAACAAGTATGAAAAATCCAAAATACTAGCGCAAAACCAAACCTTTGCTATAGCTGTGAGGCAGGTATCACACATTTTGCTGACGGTGTGTCATATTAAGCAGTTGAGTAAGGCCTTAGTTCAAGAAACGGCTCATGTTTATGCACAAGTCTCCCTCAGTGGAGAGGTTGAATTAAACACACGCTTCTGATCGGTTTGAAATGGGAAAGGACTTGGATTCATCAAATGATTCATGGCCTAAGTAGCTAAAAGAGCCTTATTCTTTGCAGGCATCCAAAGGTGCTCAGTTCTCAACATCAAATTCATTGAGACTGAGTTGAGAATCCATTACTATAAGGGCAACATCAGTGAAAGCATCCTCCAACACAATCATACCCTTGTGTTTTCAATGTGGCCTGAGCAGACAGCAGACAACTTTCATGGTCATTGTGTTCTCAAATCCTTGTGCGTGCTGACAAACAGAATTTTTATACCCTACCGCAGTGTGCAAACCACAACCCTGGACCTCAGGTGTCAAGGTCTTGACAGGTGATGCTTATAACACAGAGACAGGAAGCAGACCAGGCAAAAAGTTTTGCTTGTTTGTGAAACTCATAGATAAATTATGCTTTGGGGTTTATATTATCATGATAATGCTTTGAAAACTGCTGTGTTGTATAATGCCTTAAAATGTATGAGAATACTGTCAAGGCTACTAGCATGACCCCTCTATCCCTTTCTGAGACAATGAAGCTAATTAACCAGGGAATGTACTCTGTCAGGCTATTTGAAGCCCAGCATAACCAGTTGGTTTCAAATGTTTTGCAGCCAGTGGTGGAAAATTACTGAAGATAGAGAAAAGAAGCAGAAGAGGGCAATATGAACCAGGCAAGACTCATAGTCACACTTAGGAATATTTGGCAGGTGAGGAGAAAAGAGGCAGATTTCAATATGAGGAGTGGGCCCAATTTGGCTGTGGAGGGGTCCCAGATCATGAAAGGAGAGCAGAAGGCTTGTGCCATTCAAAAGGCAAGCCATGATAGCAAGTCCCTTGCCAGTGAAATCTCTACACTGGGGAGAATTCACTCCATTTACTTGTAGAAAGGAGCAAAATACCTTGGAGGATTTATTACTTCTGTTTGTTTCTTGCTTTGTGTGAAGATCAGCATTTAACATGCCTACATAGCATTTATGTGCTATTTAGAAGTGGTGCCCCTGAGGGTATAGAAGCTGACAGAGACCACTTAACGGAAACATTCAAGAGCCTGGGGTATTTTGGGGATCACTGCTAGTGCCAGGGGCTAATGCAGGCTGTGGGACTTCCAGGAAGGGAGGGGAAACATCTGCTGAGGAAGTGTGCCACAGTGCTGCAGCCCACTGACACCTCAGCAGGCTGGGTGCAAGCACAACAGGCTGGGTATCTGCAAACAGAAAAGCTTTACTGGACACTGGCTTCTTTGGACATGAATTTCAATCCATTCATTATGATATTTCTGTGTCTGAAATTGCAAAAACTCAACAGACTTACCTGAAATAGAATAACAAAAGCCAAGCGAGCAGATAAGACCGCCCAGTACTGTTTAGAAAACTCATACTGATTTTGGGACCAAGGTGGCTCTCTGTAGTCTTTGAACCTGTTGATGGAGACAACTCAGTTATCACACAGTTCCAGCAATCTTCTCCTGCACCAATTGCTTTGATTAACATGACTTTCCAACCACAAAAATGAAAGAATCAAATCCTCCAGACGTTCCTACTTCAACACTTATTATGAAATACAACTCCAGAATTAAACCTGGACTATCTCCACTGAATTTAGCAATCTTAGTGTGGTTTTCACAGTTGTAACCAAAATCAGAACATTGTTCTAATGTTGGAAATTTCCAGATTTTCCAGGATTTGCGAATGTCCCCTTTTTTTTGTTAACATTAAATTGATCTCAGTGTACAGGGAATAAAGGGTTGAAATTAAAGCACAGAGATAGCCCAAGGCATTTTCAGACTAAAGGAGACAAGGCTGCATTCATCTCACCTAAACCTTGGTTAATTTAGGGAATAATTCAGCCCACATAAAATCTGACTCACACTTTGGTGGTTCCTGTCTTTGCATTAACGACAGGGGGAGCCATGGGAAAGGCACTTCCTAAATTAACTGTCTAGCCTTAGACAGGAAAAAACAGAGCCTTAGTGGTTTGGTGTAAAGACTGATGCTTTTAGCTTTATCATTAATCATTTGGAAGTAAACAACAGGCTAATAAAAGTCACAGATGCTCCTAAATTGGGAAGTTTTGCAAATAGCAGGAAACACAGAAAGCAGTAAGAAATACAGACAGGAAACACAATGAGAATAATCTGGGGAAATGGAAAATAATTAAAAATAAAACAATTGAAGCATCTTTGAAAGGATAGAGTTTGAAAGAAAATGCAATGAAAATAGCCTGGAGCTTACACTGACCAGCAAGTTAGCACAAGTTTGAAATATGGCAGCAGGACAGTATGACTTGTGGATGTACAGACAAAAGGCACGATGGAGCTGGGGGGTATTAGCCCTTCTCTGAAGAGCTCAGGTAAAGCCACACCTGGAATGCTGCATCCCGCATTCAACTGTGGGGATTTCAGAGGGAAGAAAGGGGGAAAAAAAAAGGAGAAAAAGATAGCAACAAATTGAAGGCGGTTCAGCAAAACAATCCAGGGGCTGAGGAGACTGACTCACCAGAAAAGATTAAAGAAGAGCACATGTATTGCTCCACTTTGGTAAGTAACAGCCACAGTTGGACATGATAACCATTCACAAATTGTGCCCTTAGGACTGAAAGGGATAATTTAGTGCTGTTCACAGTGTTTGACTAGGAGTAATGGGATGAAATTAAGAAAGGGAAAATCTGTTTTGAATACCACAAAACCCTTCCTGACAGTAAGATTCATTAGACTGTGGAAAAGCCTCCATCGGGGGATAATGGAGAAGGTTCATATATAAAATCTGTCAGCTTCAGTTTGCAGGTGCGCTTACCAAAATTACCTTTAGGTCCTATCCACGTGGTTTTGCATGTTAAATTATACATTTACAATCCTCACACCCCCTACATACCCCCCCCCCCCCCCCCCCGCCCCCCCCCAAGAAATTCAGTCTGAAATGCTGGATGTCATTCTGTGCTGCACCTTCTTGAGACAAAGGACACAAGGTACAACCCACAATGGGTAGAGGGAGGAGGGAGAGGAGGAGAAAACAACTTTAAATTGGGGGCCATATTCATTTATGGAAGCACTATCTGGGCTGTGTTAGACCCTGGATTATTTGTTTTGTTCAGTGCTACCCTGTTTTACACAGGATTCCTCTTTGCTCCTATGCTGTGCCTGCACTGTGAGATTCCCCCTCTGGCACCTTCCTGTATGATGTGGAATCTTGTGTGCTGCTCAAATCTGTGTACCAGGGCTGCAGCAAGGGCCAGAGTCGGTTCCCTTGAATTTAATCTGTTTGAACATCAAAGCCAAGGAAAACCTCTGAGCTTGTTGTGGATTTTGCCTAGCACTATAAATCAATCCCAGTCTTGAAATGGAGCCCAGGTTCACCTGGAAGGGTCACCAACTGTGGTGGGTTTTCCATTTAATGTACTCTGAGCTTCATAAACTATGTAAGTGTTGCAGGACATCAAACCCTGTGGAAATTTCACCTGGCTTGGCTTGAAATCACACTGCTTATGATGCTTGAATCTACATTCAACAGAATATTAGCAAATGATTTATGGTAAAGGGAGATATCAGAGCTACATACAAGGTAGCTGGGCCTCCTCCCTACCTCCCTTTTTAATTGTTCTATGGCACATGGGACCTCAAAGTGCAGTAACCCAGGCATTTTCTAACCACTATATTCCACAGGGAGTTTCTTTTTAAAAAAGGTCATCTTTTCCCTCACCTCTTCAATTCTTCATTCTTAAAATATTTGATTCAGCAGGTATGCTAGGAACAGCAAACAACTGGTGCTGCAAAGACTATTCTGTTTCAAAAATAGCAAACAATACTAATTCCACTGAAAAAGGAGAAGAATATGAGGTAGTCAATGTGGTTTGAGAATAGAGCACAGAGAAGTTCTGAGGGAAAAAATCAAAATGTACACTGAAAGTAGAGAAATGTTGGGGAAGTGAGAATGGATGGAGAGGACCAGACAAGACTTAGACAATACCGAACTGAAGCTAGAGCTAAGAGAAATATGCTAGTATATTCACAGATATATTGTGTGGGGAAAAAGAATGGTAGAAAAAATCAAAATGTGTATGTAGATGGAACTGCAAATCAATCTAAATAAGCTGATCTATTTAATTTCCTTTTTTCAGCTGGTCTTTGACAAGAAATGGAAGAAAACATGAGTGAATCACAAGGAAGTAGTGCTTCAACAATGCAGGAGCATATAAGAATTGTTCAGGGAAAATCCACCACTGATGACTGGGAGTAGAAGAGATGGATCCCAGGGCATTAAGAAAATTAATTAATTCAAAGACACTTCATAAATTTGCTGAATATTGGAGCAGACTTGTGTTAAGGGAAAAGTCCCTTTAATGACTCCGTATCTGCTGCTTTCTTCTTTTCAGTGTTATCAGAGTGCTTTCATGTACTCCATTATCATACCAGATTATAAAGATTAAAAGGGCTAAACCAATAAAAATGTCACATAACTTAGCAAGGTTTGCTTTTAATTTGCCTTCAGCTACACAAATGTTGTTTTTCTCTGAAAAAAGTCATTACAACTAATGCTATGCGTCAGAATGGCGTTATAGCAATGTTTATTTGGAAGCAGTGTCAAAGAGTTCATAGCATTGTAGAAAATGCTGCTCAAAATATTCAAAGAATGTATTCTGGATGTTTGGTGGGAGAGTTGTTTCTGGCTTATTATGGTTATTTTTAAGATACCTTAATCTCTGGCAATGCCCGTAAGGAGGAAAATGCAGGCTTATTGTAACCACATTTATCTCCAGAGGTCACAGAAATCTAAGAATAAGAGAGGTCAGCTTGTTCCCAACATATTTGCCAGAAACAGAAAAACAGATTTTATTTCCAGTTTAAGGGACAGTGTTTGTTGCCTGTCTCTTGGGACACAAGCTAGATACCCCATATTTTATCACAGTGATAGTTCTGTCTAAAGCTGAGATTCTGATAAGATTCAAATGAGAGGGGTGATAATGAGCAACAGTCAACGTGGATGCTGACATCTTTTTCTAATTGTTTCCTGATAATGGAACACAAATGCTTTCATAGTTGTTTCTCATTCAGATGAACACATGGTCAAATATTTAGTATGTTCTTCTTGTTTGCAATCATTTTTTTTTTTTTTTTTCCTCAGTGGCATAGACTTGATATTATCAGGCAGGGACAGCTTTTATACCTGGATTATTCCCTTCTCCCTGTATTTTGGGTCTGTTGAATCCATGCTAATCTGAGGAGTGCATTTCATCACTGTTGTTAATACACACATTTCCAAATACACTGGCAGTCATACACAATAAATAGAGGGCAGAGACTGAGACCAGGTGAATGGCAGCAAAGTGAAAGTAGCAAAGTCACAGTGAAGTAGAGGATCTGTATGGATCAAGATGATTGGTGAAGGAAAATGCAGGCTAATTTGGGAATAAAATTTTAAAAGTGCTAGGAACAGAGCAAAAAAAGCATTTCACAGACTTACAAGTCTATCAGAAAGTATGGAGATACTGAATACTCTCACATGTAACATTATACTAAGAAATAATTCCTTGCAACATGCCAACGTGGGTAATAGCAGAGCTCACAGGGCACAATATTTTGAGAAAAGAAAGAGGACAGGCTCCAGGCTTAAGGTGCTTTACCCTGTCTGCCACAAGCTGAGCAGCAGGTAGAGCACAGCATGCAGCTTTAAGCACTGGAGAGCTATTTTTTTCCCTTCTGTCTGCCCTCAACTCTTATCTGACCTGCTCCCAAGAGACAGCAGAGATTCCTTTAACAAAGTTCCTGACACCAGGACATGGCTGTGCTGAGTTATACGCTTTCTCTTTACCTGTTTAAAAGTTAGGAATCTTATCTGTGCACTCATCTAGCCTCCGCTGTAGTCAAGGTAAGAAGGTAGGTACGTCCCAAAGGCAATCCCAAGAGCAGTGCCTGAGTTAGAGGGCCAGATTTCTCTCTGCATTTACCCTGCTCCCAGCAAAGGAACTGAGATGTGTAATTTTTGTGGGTCATAGCTGGGTGAGATAAACACCCTGCTTAAAATCAGTGTGATCCTAAGTATGATTAAAGTCTGCTTGCACAGGAGCAGGAAGTAAACATGCACAAACTGCATTGAATAATGCCAACTTTAAGACTTCTTTCTTGAAAATGATTACATTACAATATTTAATATATTCTCCAAGATGGGTATTGACTTGTAGGCCTCACTGAAGAACTTCCATTTACCCCTTCTCAAACTATTTGAGCAAAATGTCTTATTCCCTAATAAAATTAGAATGGAAAAAAAAAAACCCCTGATTTCATGGGAGATAGGTATGTAGTCTACATTTAGAAATGTGCAGTCATTTAGAAGCAAAGGGATGTTTTTGGCTACTTCAGGAACCTAGCTAGAATATGATTCCTTAAATAATCAATGAAAAGAAGTGAACTGTTCTGAAAGTACAATTTACAGCACCTGTTAGAAGTATAATTACAAAGTTAATTTCTCACTTTGCTTTTAAGTGGCTGCTCGTTTCTACATTGATTTCTTTTTAGAGAGGTAAAATCAGCAAATATTTAAAATTAATTTAATTCTGTGGGCCTTTAAATCAAAATGTTTGATTTACTTGAAATATTTTCTCTCCCCAACATTAACGTGAACACAAAGATAAAAATGTGCATCCTAACTAGCTTTAGTTACAAGCTTTCTGTGTCATGCTGAGAGCTGTTTTTGCAGATTTATAGAGGAGACTAATGGTCATAACTTAATGGTAACCCTATAAAAAATTTCCAGCTGCCTTAGCTATCTCTATCTACTCTGTAAATATAATTTCATAGAATCATAAAATGGTTTGAGTTGGAAGGGACCTTAAAGCTCATCTAGTTCCAACCCCCCCTGCCATGGGCAGGGACACCTTCCACTAGCCCAGGTTGCCCAAAGCCCCGTCCAACCTGGCCTTGAACCCTTCCAGGGAGGGAGCAGTCACAGCTTCTCTGGGCAACCTGTGCCAGTGTCTCACCACCCTCACAGTGAAGAACTTCTTCCTTACATCTAATCTAAATCTACCCTCTGTCAGTTTAAAACCATTATCCCTTGTCCTATCCCTACATGCCTTTGTAAAAAGTTCCTTCTTCTTTAAGAAAATCTTAATGTCAGATATGAAGAAATGTAGGGATCACTTGAGCTAATAATGAAGTCTATCTGCATTTTGAATATAGATTTATCAAGGACCATGAATTCAAGTGAATGGGAGGAAAGAAGAAAGAATTTGAAATCTCTAACCGGAAAACACTACTTGGTATTTACAATATCTGCAATATCAGCAGTATTTTCTGACAGTATCTGAGCATTCAGGAAACAAGTATTGCAAGAAAAGGCCAGTCTGATGCTAGACAGTATGTGAATGTCACCTGTAAGATTTGTCTTGTAATTCTGCTCTTCTTGGTAAATGATTTTGTGCCCTTGCTTTGGCACTGATGCTGAGAGAATACAGTGATAGATTTCAAGAATCCCACCTTTGGCACCTTAGCCAAAATTTGTTCTCAGAGTAAAACCACACAATGAAAACATGAGAGTAAAGACCTGAGTTTGAGAAAGGAGACTAGGAAAGACAGAGGTGAAACTAGTTTTAGAACCAGGACAGGTTCAGATAGCAGCTATCAGGAGTACTAGATTCAAACACCTTGCCATACATCAGAGAAAGACAGCGAAGTTATGCAGATTATGCATTAAAAAAAGGGAAGTTAATTAAAGACCTGTGTGTAGTAAAAACCACATAAATGAAAGCTATTCTTCCAAAGAAAATGGACGAGTGAGTTTTGTGATCGTTTCTTGCCATTGCGAGGCTAAGCACAGTGTGATTTCAAGGGAGTCCAAAAGGAAGGTGAGGCAGGCTGTTGAATATAGCACTGACACAGGGAGCTCAGATTTGAAGAGCATTGGGTTTCACTACCTGAAAACAGCTCTTTGAATTTCTGCATATATTTATAAAAAGTCAAGGTTACTTTGAGAGCCCTGGAACCATGTTAGTGTTTTCTCATGCAAACTGGAACTACTCCATAGGTATCTGCACTACGGGAGCAGTGTATTAGAACGTTTTGGACCTTAAAAGAAGTCAAGCCTTGTTTCCCCAGTCTGAAACAGTGAATCTGAAATGTAAACCATGTAGATGGGGAATGGTGCAGGTTTTAAAGATGGGCAGAATATATTGAAAACTCAGATCTCATTAAGTAAACACTGAACTTAATAAAGAAAAAGAAAGCCTGGTTCTAGTTAGTAGGTGTCCATTTTAAAAACTCATTGTTTTTAATGAAAGTTATGTCTTTCAATAAAGAAAGGATTTTTTTTATTTGAGTAAGTCTGCGTAAATTGTTTCTTTTACCTTTTAATGTATTGGAAAAAAAAACTTCTAAGAACCTTCTAACATAGTGAGAATATTCTAAAAGCCATACTATTAAAATTGTCTTTTTAAAGGCACAAATATTATCAGTTCCCACTTGGAAAAATATTGTCTGACAAAAGACCCAAAGAAATTACTTTGACTATACAAACTGTCATTAAAAGTACTTTACCTGCAGAATAAAACATCATGTGCAAATGGGGAGTTTTCTGGCTGTGTTCCAGCCTTGAGATGACTGACATTGAAGTATGAGAGCGTGTGATTGATGAAGCCATGCATGGTTCCATTTTGACTGTATGCATATTGATACATAAGGCGTGGAATGAAATCAGATGTGACAGCAATTACAAAAGCCTGAGAGGAAAAAAAACCCAACCAAATAACAGCGTCATGAATCTATGTCTAACATGTTTCAGATTAAGTGAATTCAGGTGATAATTTTCATGTTCAAGTAAGTTTAGAGTGGTAATGAAGTGAGAGTTAAATGGCCAGACCTGGTACAGAACATATATAAATGCACAGTGACCTGCTCTGTCTCTCCAGGGCAAGGTTGTACTTAGGGAAGTAGAATATTTCTTAGAGCACAGAGTAGCAAAAGCAATTAATGTGCTGTACATTTCTCCAACTCTTTTAATCCCTGGAGCCTTTAGGAGGTCTATCACTAGTTTTCAAAACCTACACGACATAATAGCTAGCTGGTATCATTTGGTGTAGTTACACAGTGTTATCTGAGATAAACAAGTTGTCTGTGAGGTAGTCATCCTCCATTTTCCCCTCTGCATCAGGATTAACACATCTGACATCAGTGGATCTCATGCTGGTATAAAACTGGTATATTAGTGAAGTGAGACGCAGAAGTATCTAGATCATATCAATAAGAATTCATTAAATTCATTTAAAACTACATTTTGCTAAATAGTTCTTCCGCATCAATACTATTCAGGTGGAGAAGCAGAACAGGACATTCACTATTTTTTTTTAAATTCAGTATGCACATGTTTACATTTCTGTAAAGAAAAAGTAGTGAACTGATATTTTAATGGAATCCCAAGGAAATAAAAATATCCAGCATTTGTTTGGCACAGAAAATAATCAAGGATCATAAATCTGCAAAGTGTATTCAGATAAAACCAAGAGGCTGCAGAGTTTTGCTCATCCAGCACAGATCAGTGCTGGAAACCTGAAATATGTGCCTGACAGCAAAATTATGGGTATGTGCAGGGCTGCACAGATTTCCTACCTTAGATCCTGGAAACTGCCTAGCCATAAGTGAATAGTGCTCCACCCATGCTTCTCTGGAGGCATTATAGTCCTCCCAGTTGCAATGATAGCTTGCATACTGCTACAGAGTGGTGTTGTGCCAGAAGCTATTGTACTAGATAAGTTGCATAACACCTCTGCACAAGTTTCCCGTTCAGTTGTGATCACCATCTGCCTTTCTAAAGTGCTTTGATGTGTTTGTCTTTGTTATTTTACAGTTAAAGTTCTTTTCCAACCTAAATGATTTTATGATTCTATGATCTGTGGGTCAAAAACCCACCAGATAGTATTATGATTAAACTCCTGGGGCATGAGTCTTTTTTATCTTAAAGCATGTACAGGAAAATTTTACTTAAAGGAATACATGTAGAACAATAAACATAATATATCTGTATATCAGACATGCATTATGTTCTTGTTCTATGAAATACTATGTTTTTCCATTAAGATTTTTTAGCCTGGGGAGTGTGTAACCCAAAACAAACAAACAAAAAAAGCTACTCTTACAGAAATACTTATATGAATTAGTCTTCCTGTGCTACATAACACAAGGATAGAGAGAAGGAGATGAGTGAATGGTCATCTCGTTTGTAATTAATTCATGTTTTACACTTGCACAATAATGAACTGGATAATTTAGATTTTATTGTATTTTATAGCAATTGAGAAAACTAGACTTCACTTTTAAATTCCATTAGAGGGACAATGTAAGCTCCCAAGATCATGGTTAGAAACTGGTATAACCAAATACTTACATTAATGATAACTGAAAACTTTCCAATACCACTCAAAATGTTATACCAAATTCCTGGAAGTGAAAAACAGAACTTATTAATGGATTTACTATAATTTTTCTTCTTTCTTATTGAATTTTTGGTGTTATCTTCACTGTAATGTGTTTGTTTTCATTACTTACCTATATCTTTTGCTCTTACTGTGTCTGGCCTCCTCAGTTCAGTAACAAACTTTTTTGCATCAAGCCGGACTTCGATGATGTTGTTCAGAAAAGCAAAGAGAGGTGCCAGAGGGAAGGAGGCAACAAAAAGTGTGACAAAGCCAAACTGGATAACTGGAAGAGAAATATGAAATGGTTTTTGATCTTCTGAAGGGAGCTGGTAAATGCAGCTGACAGCAAATTGTTGATGAGTTTTGTGGGTTACAAAACCCATAAAACTCCACAATTTGGTCCCAGTAATAAATATCACCAAACAAGTCTATGAAAGGGAGAAACGTTTGCCACTATGCTTTATGAATGCTTCTAATAATGCTCCTAGTCTCTAGCATAGGCACAGCCAAAGTAAATAATAAATTTAATAAAGGACAAAGGGTTCGGCATGTATTCTGCATTTATATATAATTAACTGATTAAGACCGTGATGTTGTTCCCTGTCCTTTTGCCTGTAAGGAAAATGATACACAAGCAAGCAAGAGGAGAAGATCTACAAGGGGTCACTGTTTCTTCTCAGATTCCTATGAAAAATTTGGTGGCAATCTGTCAAGAGCAGGAGCAGAATAAGTATCTTTGTGGATGCATGAGCCTGTGGTGTCATATAGCATTGTCATCCCTCCCTATGTCACTGATATCCTCCAAAGTTAGAAATCTTCCTCTTTAAGTCCTAGCAAAGGAGAATGCTATTGTCACTGTTTTTTTTTTTTTTTTCTGGGTTTGCGATTTGGGTAAAGTAGTTTGGGAGAAAGAAAGCACTAGTTCACTGGTCCTAAAGCACAAGTAGTATCGCAGTGAAGCACAGACCTCCTGAGTTCTCCATGAACTAGAATCTAAAACAGATACACAACTAATAAGCCTGGCTTCTTCCACAGGGGAATAAAACAACTAACCAACCAACCAACCAGAGAAAACCCTCTCACTTTGAAGTGGATGACACATTTTGCATCATCTTGTTCTAGGAACAAGAGTAGCACCACAGAGTTCAGCTCAGCATCCATAGTATAATGATATAAACAAAACCAACACATCGTTTTCCGAGTGAATTATGTCTCTTTTGTAGGGCATAGGATGACCTAGACAAATGCAGATGCAAATAAATTATCTTCTAAGCAGCTAAGGAACTAATGGCACCATGAAAAAGCACAATGCTGACACAACTGTGTTTTTCTGACAAGTCTCAGTGTTCTAGAGATGCTTGGAATGACGTAGTAGAAAAGCTCTAAGCAAGTTTCTTCACTTTTTGGGTGGGAAGAGTATCCTTAATTTCTCCTTCCTTCAGTGGCACTTCATGATCTACCTCATCTGAGTAAATCTCGTTTGGGTACAATTAGCATCTGAAAAGGGTTGACTTTTTTTTTTTTTTTTTCTTCAAGGTGCTGAGGAATTAACAAATTGCCTAAAAGGCTGTGTCTTCCATGGAAAGAAGGAGGCATCAGTGGTGAATGTTACTCATGAGACTGGATCATTTCCTTGTAAAAATGCTGCATTATTTTAAATTAATACTTCAGGGAAGTGAGAGAGGTTTATTACCAGAGAAAACTAATGAGGAGTAAAAGAAGAGGAGAGACTGAAAAGCATGCTGTCCAAATGCAAAGGCAGTATTCCCAGTAAGATTAAACTAATAAATCTAACTGTGTTTTACACTTCAGAATTAAATAAATAGTAGTATAGAAAAAGGGTTGGCATGTATGAGGCCTGATTTATTGTGGCTTCTATTTTTTTTGGTAAATCCCTGTATACGTTCTCTTTCTACTATGGGAGGAATTTGTTGCACTTTTTGTGAAAATTGGGGGTTTACACAGTACAACTGTTTACTTTAAAATACTTTCCTTAGGCGCTGTTGTCACAGCCTACAACTAACTGATAAAACAGCTTTCTCCAGGATCTTCTTTTGCATGCATCTTTTTTTGTTTGCAGATTGCAAGTCTTCTGACTGACATTCCTGCATTTCTCTTCTCAGTGACAAAATATTTACACAGTAAAGTATTATCTCTCTCTATTACATGTATGTCCTCTTGATTTTCATTCTCATTGTTTTGCTTTGAGATAAAGAGTATATCCTAACATACACTAAGATGGAGCTTTCTCAAAGCATGCAAACATCCTATCCTTGAAATCATACTTTCCTGAATATTTTATGTTCAGAGTCAGGAAAAGGAATTAACAAGGAAATAAAAACAGATGTTAGAGTAATGTCCCAAAAAACTGTGAAGTACTTAGAAAAATACATAGCACCAAAATATCCCTTATTTGGTTTTAAGTGAATTTAGCAGGAATAGAGCTGGGAGGTTTCTGTTAAAAAAAAAAAAAAAAAAAAAAAAAGAGGAATTTGCAATGCTTTAAGTATAAACCACACACGCATTTGCTTTGATGTTGTTTGCAGCCCCTTTATTCATTGCCTGGGAAAATGCAGTTTAATTTTTTTTCAAGTTCATGAAAGAATGTTCAAGGTATGCAAAGGACTTCTGAACAGTTGTGTAAATATGTCTTCATAGAAAACTCTACACCAGAAATGTTTGTGTGGCCATCTTGAAATCTCTTCAATCTTCTAGCCTCCTTTTTATGAAAGTGTGAGTGATACAAAAAGCAGGCAAAAAAACCCCAAAACAAAACCAAGCACGCCATAATTTAGACTGTCTTGTGTAGTAAACTAGCAAACAATCATTCAAAACAAGCAGTCTGTGAACAGCCTCGGCAATTTAAAGGTACTTGTTTAGTTCGGTCTGTGTTTGTAAAAACAAATATGTTAGCAAAGCTGCATGGATTAAAAAGAGAAGAATCCCTTCTGTACAGTTCAGGTCCCAGAAGCAATCTAGTCACAGCGTTCTGGAGGTCTGTGGATGCCTGTCCAGTCACAGTGGAAACATTTACAATACTTTTAGGGCACTCACAAAGACCGTTCCATCAAGGACAGCTGACACCAAGACATCCTATTTTTGTCTGGAGGACTTGATGGCAACCCTAGAATACTCTTTTTGTGTTCACACTTATGCCACAAGGTCTCCACACAAAGCTCTTTCAACATTCACGTACAACCCCATGACCCCACATAGGAGCCCTACCTGACTTGGGTGATTATTCTCCTGTGCTTTGAGGCAAATGGCTAAAGAGACCTGTGCTAGGAGTTGGACCTCTGGACATACAGCCTCTTTTGTAGCTTTCTTACTTGCCTGTTAGGACATCCTGGAGACAACAGAGATAAACATCACCCAGCCTCATGGCACAAGCTAGTGAACAAAATGATTGAAGGTTGTGTATAAGGGGAGGTCAAGGACATGGGAAATAGCACCTTCTCCTGGGCCATCAAAGCAGGAGACTAGATGTGCTCTCACTGTCACAGACTCTATTTCTGATGAGAGAAAAACCCCAAACCACAGACTATTGGTGCTCAGTACAAGTCATTTTTACTGTCTGATTTAAGCAGGAAAGAGGTAAAGGCCTCAGAGCCAGCCCATGAGGTTCTCAACACCTGATGCCACATCTGCAACGTCTCATCCAGGCTTAAGCTGGCTGGGCCCTGAGACAAAAACTATAAAAGACAAACAGCATCAAGAGAAATCTCTCAGCTGACAGCACTTCTCAGAAGTCCACTTTTCACAGAAGCTGTTCCTCTGTCCACAGGGTCTGAACAGGGCCAACCCCAACAAAGACAGCACATGCTGTCCCTCTAACTCTGGTCTTCAAATTATGATTAAGGGCACAGATCAAGGCTTTTAAATTATGGATCTGGAGAGTGCTGGCTAGTGTTCTTGTGTAAGGGATACAGACCAGCCCCTGGCATAAAACCTTACATGGTGAATATCACTCAGGTTCTATCAGATTTACACAGGGAGTAGTGTGTGTAACCCTAGTATCTTTTACACCAAAACTTAACCTAAGATAATTTTTTTTTATGATTCTGTTGCTTTCTTCCTTACTTCTGTAGCAATAATATCTGTCATAGGATCATGTGTGACTGGAAGTAAACAATGGAAGAATCACTCCTGTGCAAAATGACTTTCCAAGTCCTAAAAAGAACTTTTCAATATACAGCCAAACTTGGCTGAGAAACTAAGGAAAAGGTGTAATTTACTACTCCTTGGTAATAAATGTATGCAACAAGCCTACACACAACAGGCTGAGTTGGTATTTTCAAATCCATCCTCATTATAGAGATTATAGAAAAAAGTAGGTTCCTCTTCAATGATTCCTTTTATTTTTTTTTATTTTTTTTTTTTCCTTTTGCTGCCTCACACATTGCCTTTTTGATGGCTTTTCCTGCTTTAGGGGAAATTCTTCCAAACCTCTAAAATTAATCCTTATGGTAGTCGGTAGCTACAAACATTGGATCTCATCATTTTCTTCTTAAAATTCAAAAGGAAGTTTTGCCCTTGATTTTTAACAGAAGTTGGATGATGAAACCCTTTATTATTATTTCTCTTTGAGAAAAAATGTTTCTAGTTAATTAGACTCTTGAAGGAGTTAGACTGGAGAAGGGAAGACAGAATGAAATAAGAATCTGAAAGTCATTGCTGATGTCAGTTTCTTCTCAAGAAAACAGTAGTGTTATAAATTTCACACATTCACGTGCATCATTTAGCTGGTTTTGGAGCCAATTTCGTAAGGTCTGTTTCATTAGCAGTATTTCTTGCTACTCTAAACATCAATTGCTTGCCAACTCCTATCACTGCAGCCTAGTTACACATGTTGCAAACTTGCTATCAGCTGGATGAGGAAATTGCTATACATGCTACGTACTTGGGGAATGCATGTGGTCTGGTATATTGGGCTGGGTCAAAAGTCATTAAAGAGTTTTAGAAACAGGATGTACTAATGACAAATTTGACACGTTAACAGTGACAATTTATGTTTCAGGATTCCTTGAGCAAAATTTTCGGATCACTTAGGAACATTAAGAGTGTCCCTGCTGAAGAGTGACTGCTAAAAAGTATAAATATATATCAGTTAATAATATCAAAACAAACAGTCATCAGAAATTTCACTGGTGCAAATCAAAACTATGTGCAGACATGCTATTGACTGACAAGGCCTGTTCAAGAAAGAAGTTCAACACAGTCTGCTGATGGAAATCAGATTCAGAGTTCAGCTCACTGGAGAAATTACCCACAAAAGCTTCCCCCAAAGGAAAACTTAAGAGTTTATTTGCCATGGTGAAGTGTTCACCTCTTCTTCCCACACTACTGGCATCTGTAAAATGCCAGTGAGGTCAATGGAAGTCTGCCTGACTTGTAGACTTTGGGGGTTATCTTCTTATATTTTCTCTTTTTTTAGATTTATATATGACTTTTACATTAAAACTAAATCATAGAATTATAGAATAGTTTGGGTTGGAAGCGACCTTTAAAGGTCATCTATTACAATCCCCCTCGCGCTGAGCAGGGACATCTTCAACTAGATCAGGTTGCTCAGAGCCCCGTCCAGCCTGACCTTGAATGTTTACAGGGACGGGGCATCTACCAGCTCTCTGTTTTATCACCCTAATTGTAAAAAATTTCTTCCTTATATCTAATCTGAATCTACCCTCTTTTCATTTAAAGGCATTACCCCTTGTTTGTCCCCATCTTTCTTATAAGCCCTCTTTGAGCATTGAAAGGCTGCAATAAGGTCTCCCTTCTCCAGGCTGAACAACCCCAACTCTCTCAGTCTGTCTTCATAGGAGAGGTGTTCCATCCCTCTGATCATCCTTGTGGCCTCCTCTGGACCCACTTGAGCAGGTTCGTGTCTTTCTTATGTTGGGCGCCCCAGAGCTGGACACAACACTGCAGGGAGGGTCTCACAAGAGAGAATTAGAGGGGGAGAATCCCCTCCCTCGACCTGCTGGCCACACTGCTCTTGATGTAGCCCAGGATATGGTTGCTCTTTTGGGCTGTGAGAGTACATTGCTGGCTCATGTCCATCTTCTAATCACTCAGTACCCTCAATCCTTCTCCACAGGGCTCCACAGCCACCAAGTCGGAGATTGCCTGAGTAAATTAGTGTGAAAATTAAGAGCTAAATTCTGAAAGAGCAACCAGATTTCTCTCTTCTCCTTAATATCATACCTCTTCTTACATCCCAGTCATTCTGCCTCTTTAAGCAATTTAAGGGGAATAAAAGCTTCTTCTGCACTTACTGCGTTGTTTCCCTTCCCTCCCCCTCTCAAATCAAATTTAGAAAAACAGGTAAATAAGCTGTGTAACTGCCTCTTGCCTCACCATTTCAGCTCGATGCCCTTCACAACAATCCCAGCTGACAGGTTCAGTGCCGAGCTGCACGAAGTGCTTCCTGTCGGCGTGGGTGGTCTGAGCCACTCCGCAGTGAACCTGACAGCTGAGCGCAGTGCTATGGACCCTCGGCAACCAGCGGGCTGGGGAGGTGCAGCTTGGGTTTCGTTTGCTGCACATTTGTCTCCAATCCCACGGGCAGGGCATAGCTCACTGTGGCACACTGCAAGGCTCAGTGAGCTCGTCTCTTCACTTGAGAAGCTAATTCTAGTTGTAAAGAAATGTTTGGGTTAGTAATTCATCCATTCATTTTCAGGGCATCTATGTAGTTATCCCTGAATGACTGCAGGATGAGGCACTCAACATTGTTTATGATCTAGGCACAAGGGACTAATCTAAAATACAGGCTTAGTGTCCAGTGATTTATAACATTAGTAGCTTAGACCCTGCTACTACAAGTTATTCCAACAAGGCAGACCTCTGCATTTCAGTGCTGTCCTTATCAATGAATCAAGGGTGATCTCCTACACAGACATCTCAAATCAGGGTGACAGCATCATCTCAGATGTAATGGGAGTTTGCCACACATAACAGAGAGAGGAAAGAGTTTCCTCCCACACCTGGGTGCTTTGCAATAGGTCCAACTACAATTAGGAGAAAGCACCAGTATATAATGCTTGGAAAATGGGATATTCTAGTTCATAACATGCTCAAGGCTCCATCCTGCTTCTGTAACAGTCAGCCACGCTTCTTGGTTATCACAGAGTGTACTCAGCAGTCTCTGGCCCATTATAACTGGGAAGAAGTCTGGCTCCTCCTTACCCTGCCAGTGGCTTTCACTATCATTAGCCATTCATGCTGCAACGAATCGCGTGCTCTAGCTCCCAGAATGATCAAGATCAACTACCACAGATGTGTAAGGACAAGAAATTAAATATTTATAAACAGTTGTATTTATTCAGTTTGTTTATTACCAATAACGAAAGTTCCTTGTCCTTAGAGAGAACTAGCTAAGCAGGAAATTTTGGATGTTAAAGTGTAGACATTTCTGAGTTATGCCTGAGCATAAAAACATATGAAAATGTTTACAAGGGGAAATGTCTATATTTTTCCACCATTGTTTAACTCAAAAAATTACAAAGAAGTTTGCTTAAAGTTTCCAGGAGGAAAAGTCATCTTGGGCTGAAATAATGTGTGGAAAAAATCAGTCCTAAAGGAGAATTTTTCAAAAAAGTATCATCATGTGCAGAAGGGGATAAAGTAGTAGAGGATGCAACACACCAGCAGATACCAAGGTGAGTTGAAATAATTGAGAGGGAGATGATGGCAGGTGCAGGCTTCTTTATGTCAACTTAATGGCACTACAGAAGGTAAGGTTCAGTCCATAAACTTATCCATAAAATAGATCCCCAGAACTGCCTTTATATAAAATACTTCTACACACTTACATATTTATATATCTATATAAATCCATCATAATTTAAAATCCCATATATACATTTATGAATATATTATAAATTATATCTATAAATCAAGTTATTTTTATATATATAGAGAGAGAAACCATACATGGTGTTCATTTTTTTTTTTTTGTCATAAAATGCATTCTCTTTCAGATGTTTTGAGAACAGTGTCTTGTTAAAACAGAAGTTGTCACATACAATATTTAACAGATGTCTGGTTTTAGATAACATGCCCATTGACAAGCTGTGGTTCTCTCCTGAATACTTTTATGCCCTAAAGCTTGGGTTTGCCTAGATTATTTCTCTCCCTCCTCCCCCACTCATACCATTTTCCCTTTCTCCTTCCCTGCCTCTCCAGGGTTTACTCATGAGGCAGCTACAGGGCTGAGGGGTACACTGCAATTCTGATTTGCATCTGGTGTGAAGAGCCTGGCCTCTTACTCCCTAGCATCCCTGTGTGCTACTTCCTCTCAGGTTCATTTCCCTGAGGACAGCTGAAGTTGGATTGTGTCCCAGGGCTGCAGGACTGAGTTATTTGGCAATTATTTGCACCTTTATCCTCCTGGGTTCTGTTGAGTCACAGAGATACTCCTTGGAGTTTATAACAAACACGCTTTAGAATGAGAAGGAAGGCATGTATATATTTCACATTGGAATTCTCTATCAGATGCTTGATACTTGTCCTCAGCCAATTCAACTGTAGTGTACTCCTTTATCCCAGTGTTTGACCTGTTCCTGCTGGAGCAGTGGATGAGTGTAAGTGGATGCATGAAGATAAATGTGATCAAACGATCTCAGTGAAAGCTGAGAGGAATCAACAGAGGACTCCTTACAAAGCAGAATTATACCAAAAATGCCTAGTTGTTGGGTTTGCTCTCTGTGTCTATTTATACTGGACAGATAGTGTAGTCAGAATTTCAAACATCATTTCATAAATATCAGCGCAACTTTGGACTATGGAGTTACATTTTCTCTTGTTCATCTTGCAATCAAGATGAAAAAGGGACTACTGAGCACAATAGCACAGTGTCAAATGTGTTAAAATGAAAATAAATTATTAATGATGTTTTATTTGAACAAACTCAGTGCTTTAAAGTTTCTTTCTTGAATGCTGCATCTCAAATGACTTACAGTGGCCACACTGACCTCAGATCCTAAATCAGAGAATTTAACGATATGCAAATGATGGATCAAGTGACTAAGATGTCAGCAATCCACACCTGCAGATAGTGCATACAGTTCTTCTCTGACAGACATTGCATCTTTAGAGGGGCGTTTCTGTGAAGCAGAAGGTCCAGCTTTTGTAAATCAGAAACTGCTCTCTCCTTGACGTGATGGTGTGATTACCAAATATATAACTGGTGATATCTTGCCACTACAACAAAGAATTGCTTCCAGTTCTACCTGGGTTTCCACCAACATACTTATCTCCTCTAACGTGGAAAAATAAACTGTGGAGCAACCTTGAAAAACAATTGATCTCTGCCATAGTTTAGCAGCAATATAAGTAATCATGAAAACAGCAAGCACATACGAACATATTGATGACATACACATGGCGGGCACCATCTTTACAAAAGTAGACTACTGACTTTAATAGAGTTGCTCCTACCTCCTACTTTACATGGGCTTGAAAGATGACCAAATGTCTGGCCATGCACACCAGTAGTGATGTCAGTCACTCCATCAGGGTGATGCATGAAGAGGAAGTACGCACATGCTATTTAAAAAAACTAGAGAATGTGCTGGTTACAGAACTGGTATGAAAGGTGGGAGGCTGAGAAATAATTCCCAAGTGTGCCCTAGATTTCCTTAGAAAGTGTGGCCAACTCAATACCTGCATGCTGCAGATCTCCATGAGTAAAATGGGAATAACAACTCTCCTTTCCACTGTCTCTTTCAGCTGACTGAGAAGCTCCTATAACCTGAAGGTTCTCTCCTGTTGTATACATGTGTGGATTTTAATTTAAGCATCACTGGGAATGCTCTGTACGTGATTCAATGTCATATAACCTTCAGTCATGAACTAGGTAATCTAAAAAGATATTCCTACAGTTTTCTGTTGTAAAGGGTAATTTACTTCTATGAGAAAATACACATTTATATTTTGAAATCTACATATTTTTACTACATTTGAAATATTAATGAGTGATTTTAATTTTAGGAGGAGTTATACCAGATAGTTGTGCTGCCTTTGAGAAGGACCTCAAGAGGCTGGAGAAATGGTCCAAGAGGAATCTCACAAAATTCAGCAAAGGAAAACGCAAAGTCTTGCTCCTGGGGAGGAATAACCCCAAGCACCAGTAGACACTAGGAACTAACTAGCTGGGAAGCAACTCTGCAAAAAAGGGCCTGGGTGTCCTTGTGGACACCATGTTGAACATGAATGAGCAATGTACCATAGCTACAAAGAAGGCCAATATCCTTCTGGGGTGCATTAGGAAGAGCATTGCCAGCAGGTCAAGAGAGGGGATCCTTCCCCACTACTCAACGCTACTGCGACCATACCTGGAGTGCTCTTTCCAGTTCTGTGTTCCCCAGTAGAAATCAGACATGGACACACTGCAGTGAATCCAGTGAAGAGCCACTAAGATGATTAAGGGATTGGAGGACCTGATGTACAAGGAGAAGCTGAGAGAGCTGGGATTGTTACACCACAAGAAGAGAAGTCTCAGGGGGATCTTACCAATGTGTTCAAACACCTCTTGGATGGATTTAAAAAGACAGAGTTAGACTCCTCTCAAGAGTGCCCAGTGAAAGGATAAGAGGGAATGGGCACAAATTGAAATACAGGAAATGCAATTTAGACATAAGGAAAACCTTTTTTATTCCAAGGGTGATCAAATTCTGGAACAGGTTGCACAGAGATATTGTAGAGTCTTCATCCCTGGAAATATTCAAAACCCAACTGGACATGTGCCTGAGCAACCTCTTCTAGCTGACCCTGCTTTGAGCAGGGGGTTGGACTAGATGATCTCCAGAGGTGCCTTCCAACCTTAGCTATTTTGTGATTCTGTGGCTGAATGGTTTCTATGCACCTTTCTCAGCTGGGAACACTGGACTCTCACAGTTAAGTTTTAACAGACACTAGGACCCATCATTGTTGCTATGCTGGTAATGTCTTATAGCCCTGCTGTCTTGCATGTAATTTCTGCAAACTACAAGTGTTTTGGGTTTTTTCCTCCTTGCAAAAAAATTTCTTCTCCTTTTCCTCCTTTATCACAACAATTTATGACATATTATATACAGTGACATACAGTGATTGGTCCTATGTCAAGCTATGGTTATTGCAGAAAGGGAAAGGGAATTCAGGAAACTTACTCATTTCCATGTATTCTGGAGTCAGCCCAGTGAAAGGTTCCAAGCTGTAATCAAGATCCCATTGCTGAGGGTCCTTTGATTGGTTGGTGTCTGTTTCCTTTGGCTCAGTTCTTTCATCTTTCAGCTTCCTGAAGAGCTTCTTTAGCTTCCTGAGGAACAGAAGTTGAGATTGAACCAAGTCTCTTTTTTTTTTTTTCCCTTCATGATTTGGCCCAGGTCTTTTCACAGCAACAGAAAATGTATATCATATTACTTTGGTGCCCCATAGGCTTAGTTTACACCATCCTATGAAGTTCTGATGCTGCTTATTGCCAGGTAGGTGACCGGCTGCTGGGGGCAGCAGTTTCTGTTTCCATGTGTCAAGAGGAAAGTTACCACAGCATAACCCTGTTAAAATGGACTCGAACACAGTACTTCTTCATAATTCTTTCTCTCTAGGTGCATGTTGAATGGGCATCTTCACGAAGCTCAAGCACCTTGGACCTAAATAATATTAGTAATAAGTAACACTCTCAAAAACACCACATGGAGCACCTCTCCCTTAAGAAAGAAAGAAAGAAACAAACAAAATACCAGAAGGTAATGTGATACCTTCATACCACATATCTAGCACTGGTGCACTTTTCTCTCACCATTAAACTTGGGAACTTCTAATATAGTACTTTTAAGGTCAAAATGGCCAGACATGTTGCCAAACAAAGAGGGTGAAAGAATGTACTGAATCCTAAACCTGGTGGACATTTTAGCAGAAAAATTGTCTGGTTTTCAAAGCAAAGGAAATGAGCACCTCTGCTAATAAATCTGCAGCATCAAAAAAAGAAGTGTCTCCAAGATACTGATAGGTTCAAAGCCATTTAGGACTCTAAAAATGAATATTATTAACTTAAAGCCAGCCCTGTGGCCACCAAAAGACACCTGCAGCTTTTCAGATTCCAGTGCTCCCTTGTCACAAGCACATGTACCTGAGTTCCTCTAAACTGACAAAAAACGATACTGCTTGTGGAACCTGAATGGCGAAGCACTCTTATATTTAACCAAAATGGTGCTACAACTAATAAAAATAATAAAATATGTACCGATGAAATGTTAAGTATAAACAATGTCTTAATTTTACTAATGATCTTTCATCCTGGAGAAATGCAATTCCCTTGCTTCTACCTAACGTGCAAACAGGGTTCAAACTAATACAGAGAATCACATTCATGAGTGAGTTTCAGCAAGGTCAGCAGAATTTGGTCTCAGAGAGGTGTATCATTCGTGTTACACACAAACAGAAATCCTGCCTTAGTCACTTTGGATTCAGTAAGAAATTATTGCTACAAAAGTGTCACTTGGGGTATATGCAGTAACAGCCTATTCAGTACTACACAGTGCAGCCCATTCTGGAACTCACTGGGGAAGAACTGGAACTCACTGAAACTTCTCTGCACCTTTATTCTAAGCCACTGGAAACTACAGAATTCTATGACTACTAACATCAAAATTTAAACATTCCTTGAACGCTTATGGGAAAAATATATATTTTTGAAGTAATTTTTTTTTCCTGAGAGTTTACTGATCATGTATAAGGCAAAGTATTGCAGATCTATGTCAGCCCTGAAAAACTCACTTCACCAAGAGTTAGCTGCTTTATGTACTTGCACAACCATATAATCTTCCTTCAGAGATTTCTCACAAGAGTTTTAGAGGTTCTGAATTTTCTTTCAGATATGCCACAGTGTGTATAAAGGTGGAACCACTGTGGAAAGGTGGAACCACTGTTACGGTGAGACTTGGAAATTCTTAATTTCAGTCAGAAAATATTTCTGCTACCTGAAAAATATATGTCTTGCAAGACCAACTATGCTGGTGAGTTTTCACTGCCTCTGAAGCAGAAAAGCAAAACTGTCTTCTACTATTTCTTAAGTAAATATAGACCGGTTGTCTCCCAGCTCCCATAGATCAGAAAAGATTGTATCAGAGGTTCTCATTTTGACCACATTTTACAATAACATTGTCCATTTTGGCCAGACTATAAATTACTCACATGGGTGAGCAATTATTGGTGCAAGTATTTCTTTGGACCTCTGTAGGAATAGTAGTATCAGTCACTGTCCCACTGAGATGGGGATACAAATTTCACGACACTGACAAATATATGAATTTCATAAGTAGTATAGTCCCAGAATAAAATGAATTCGTCTGTAAAATAAGAGTAAAGTATTCTCAGTGCCCCCCACAGATGACATTTTAAAAGCATATGCATCAAAAACTTCATGCTATTTTACCATTGAGAAATTCCTGTGGAAAAATGCAATAGAATGAGATATTTCTTCAAAATCAAGGAAGCGAAATACAGTTGAATTAGCATAAAACATAAAGATTTATACTTATTTTATGTCTTCATTTTGCAGATGAACTTTGCCTTTCACAAATATGCACAACATTATTTTATAGTTCTTCACATATGTGCCATATGAGTGAAAATCCAGACTAATTCCAGTGATGTTTTGCCAATAGTGTAAGCAGGGCTCTCCCACAAACTTTTCCCCCACAGCTTGCGATAAATCCTTTGAACTAGAGGTGTGTGGCCTGGAGACAGGAGCGTATGGGGAAATGGTAGGGGTTTCATTTGCACCTTTCAGTTAAGTAGAACCACTTTCTCAGACCCTGGCTTAAGTATCAGGGCAAGACTAGCTGGCAGACACACTAAAGGCTTTCCTGGGTAGGTTTATTGCTTTGTTCCTGAATATACACTGAGCCACACAGGAACACCGTGTCACCACAAGGCTCTACAGCAGCCTGAGAATGACCACAGTGACTGAAGAATTTCCACGTTGACCAGTGCTTACAGGACCCGTTCAATTTCATCACCAGTACGGAGGAAATGGGGATTGGCAGGCACTCTTAAAACAGATCTAGATTGCATCAGGGCCTATCAGTCCCACGATCACAAAGCTACAAAATCCAACAGATCAGCTTTTGTTCCAGGTGCAGCTAAGATGTAGCTCATAAGACTGATGGTAACATCCTCAGTCCTTTGGCAATATCCAGATATACTGGGGCTAAGAAAGTACTTTCAATACCCAGAACATTCAGTTTTAATAAAAGGATGGGCAGATTTAAAATACTTCAAAAAAAAAAGGATTAGATGAATCCTGACAAAGACATTTACCTCCTACATCATGCAAACTCAGCCATTTCAAGACACTAAAATTTCCTTTCCCCCCTCCTCTGCTTTTATGGCAATCAAGGGAACTTGTCTGTGACAGAGGTGATATAGTATTTGCAGGGTAGGAGACAGGGGGCAGGATTTAAAACAATCAAAGAATTCCCAGGATGCTCTTCCACCATATCCCAATTAATTTTCTAATGTGAGGGACTCTCAGAGGACAGTGAACAATAAGTTCAAGACGGTGCTGATTTCTGTTCCAATAAAATAATATGAGCTATAAATGTCCCTCACATTTCCATGGGCAGATGAGGTTGAAGAGCATCTTGCTGTCACTGTGCAGCAGCTGAGATAAAATTTGGGTGTGTTGAGATGTGAAGTCTGTACATGTGTGATCTAATCCTCTGGTTATAGCACCACGGAGTCGAGTTATGGAGTTTAATGCATACAGATAACTCCCCTGAGAATTCAGTAACTAAAACAATAGTTGTTGTTTTTAATGTTTATTTGAGAATACACTAAATCCAGGGGTCAGTTACTCGGAATAATTTTTAATTTTTCATCTCACTATCTATAAGGCAGGCATGAGGAGTGGCACCTATAACCATTTTGAGTTAAGCTTTGAAGAATGTTCTTATTTTTATGTAATTTTTTAAAGGATCAACTAACTGAAAGCAAGCCAAACTAACTCTTCCAAATTTTCCACAAAAAGTGTACCTTTGTGTCATATCCAAGCATGTGAAGTTTGAGACCAAACAGAAATGTGTCAGAAAGTTAAAGGAACAGAGAACAGGGATTTGCACAGTGTTATTCAGCAGTAGGGCAATGAAAATGAGTTTTGCAGAACTCTATAGCTGCACATATGATTGTGGTATTAAAACTGAGTAAGCTTTTTAAATGAACTTGTGTGAAACCTGTCTTTTAATTTCTCAGATCAACATTTTTAAACAAAGTTGACAGACAATGATAATCAAGAGCTATTTTAGGTTCTGATTTCTGCATGCCAGGCAGCCCCACAAGTGAGAAAGAGGTAGTTTTGCCCATTCAGGATGAGCCTCCGAGAAGCTTTGTGCTGAAGAGGCACAGGCAGCAAAGTTTCATGACCCCACTAGAACTTGTACAGAGAAAACTGTAGAACTGTAGAAAAGCCATTATTTATGGTGCTTTTGTCAGTGAATATCAAAAAGCAAGATACATTCTTAAGGCGACTGAATAGCATGAAGGAAGAATGAAGATCAGGGAGAAAGAAAATGAAGAACAGGTTTTTGTCAGAAGGCTATGTCTAGAGCAGTTAAAAATGATGCTGTAGTTTCTCACAAGGTATTGACACCAAACTATTGTGTTACATAAGAGGTGGGAATGTGGTTTAGTTATGCTGCTCCTAATTCCTAATATAACCAATAAGATCACATTATGTAAGATAATCAGCATCTGAAGAGACCATCCAATTACTACAGGAAAATGCTCCACCCCTGAAGAACCCACAAGCTTTTGAGAAAAAAGTTGAGGAAAAGAAGAGAGAAATCAAAACCAAAGTGATCCTGGCTGGGCTGCAAGCACACGGTGCACTTACATGAAGCCTTCTTTTAAAAAAACAGAGAGATGGCTCAACTGTTGCTCTATACAGTAAAAAGGAGTAGCAGAACTTGGGGGATTTAGGGGAAGACATGATGATGACTTGTGAAAAATAAGAAATTTGTATAGTGAGACAGAGTGGAACATAGAGGCTGGAGAGGTGGGACAGCTGGGGGGCAGGTTGAAATAGGACAGATTCAGAAAAATAATTTTGTTGACGCAAGTCTTTGCGTCTTCGATGGCTGTGTAGTCCTCATGATGCATCTCCACCAGAGCTCACCAGAAGGATCGGAAGTGAGGATCAGTTTACCAATTTCTCAAGACTCTCAGTTAACAAATGCCCTTGAGTTCTGCAAAGGCAGATCCCTTGTGACAGTCACCAAGAACTGGATCTGAAGTACTGCAAGGCAATACTTTTTAGAACAGAGATGCCAAGAGAGACTCTACATGAAAAGACTGAAAACCCCTAGAATCCAGCTGCCATGGATGATTATTTATATTAGGTGGTTTTTAAAGCTATCCTTCCAGTTGATGCTTTCTCCTTTGTAGCATGATAGAAAAGGGTACAGGGAGAAACCTAGGCAGAAAAGACAATTAAGTTGAGTAGCTGGAGTGCTTGTGTCTATTGAAAAGGAAATGCAGTGACCCAGAATCTTGTGTCCTTGCCTGTAATTTTGTTTGCTGCTTTGGGGAAGGAGCACTGAAGATCCAGGCTTTTCTTCAGTCATATTCCTACAGTCTGTTCACATAAGAAAAGATCTTCTCATATTCACAGACAGGGTGTACAAGAAGGAGGCAGGGAGAGAATGAAAGGACTTTAATCTCTCATTCTGTTCCACAAATTTATGGTACAGTCATATTTCCTTGGCATATTCAGACCTTCTGGAATCTACAGGAGTTTCAGTTGTGTTTGGGATTTATTGATTTCTCAAACAGAAGAAAACAACAACCAAGACCAGGAAAAAAAAAAAAAATCCCATTAATTAAGAATAATTTATTAAAGGTGAAAAGCAACATGAAAGGTAATAGCTATGAAAGGGTGTCTTTAAACTGATTCTATTAACTCTTGGTATTCACATCCAGCATATTTAAGTGCATTTTGAAGTGATGGAAACTGATATTGAATTGAAAGGCCAAAATCATGGTCCCACTAAAGTCAGTGGGAGTTTTGCCGTTGACTTCAATAGGGCCAGAATTTCACCCTAAGGGTTTATCACCAAGGTCAAAGACAGAGAGTAATAAAATAACCACACGGATTTTTTTCAATAAGTTCAGAAAAACAGAACTGAAGAAAAGGAGTCTTAAAGGAACTCTAGGTTAAGGCTCTCAAGCCCTGCAGCCTTTTAGGGTCAATTCCTGTGGCAACAGTAAAAGAATTATGGTATGTGACACATCTGAGTGAACTATAGCATATCTACATCTGTTAAACTTGTGAATTCCAGCCCCACAGAACACACATTTCCATTCAAGAAGCCTTAGTTTTCTATAATTCAAATGTTGTTGCACTTACCTAGCTGTTTTGATATTCTTGGGTGTAGAAATTGAAAAAGAAATCACAGAAAGGTTTAGAAGATCAGCAATTCACATCTGTCATAGCTGTGCAGCAGTTTCTCCAGAAATGTTGAAGGAAAAAGCAAGGATGTGTCCCAATCACCACAAACCGTGCAGGGCTGCCATCTGAAGTTTGATTTCATAACTCCTAACACAACACTGACCGTGGGTAAGCCAGAATGAAGACATTGAATGATGGTTCCCAATTGCAAGAACATTTGGGGAACTAGAGACATAATGGATGTCTGCTGCCTATAAACTCAGTCTACCATCTACTTAGTAGTATTTTTGAGGGAAAGAGAGAGCGAATGAGAGTAAGGCTTTGCGATATTCTGCAAAACAATTAAAATGCCTTGGGTTTTGTGGTGAATGAAATCAAAAGGTATTCTGAAAATAATCCTGAAATCCTGAGATTTCAATAAGGAAGAAAACTCTTTTGATCTGGGTCATCATATAACTTAGCAGAGAGATACTTCCATGTTACAGACATATAGAGGACAGTTCCAGATTCTGAAGAACAAATCACCATTTATGATAGTCCCTTCTGCCCCTTCATATGGGTAGGGTTGATGGCAGCACTCGTGCTCTGCCCTCAGTGAAAACACAGGGAGCCAGTGGAAGAATCTGTGCTATTCACTCTGACTCTCATCCCCTTCAAAGAGGCACAAGGCAAGGGGAAAAATAAATGCAGCTGCTGAAACTGGAGATAGAAAAGACTGATCTATCTTTCTGCTACAAGAGGACAGTTCATCACACTGTATAGCCTGTGCAAAAGTAGACACAGGAAAATAAAACAAGGGCCCAATGAAGACAGAAATATCCTGGGAAGGAAAATAAAAAACTTATTGGTAGAAAAAGGATGATCAAACAGAGGAGATGAGCTGACTGTAAGAGTTGACCAAGGAAAATAGGTAGCAGAATAGAAAGAATAGCACACAGTAGGAAGCCAGACGAGAAGGCTGGAGGGCAGAGATCGAGGGTATGTTTATCTATACATGTCACATCTCCTAACAACAGCATGTATAGACACAGTAGATTACATGTGAGACACAGACATGCCAGAACTGCTACTTGTGCAACACATGCATGTTTGGAGTCCCTTTTGGTCTGGGTTTATATGTGTTCAACAGACCTATACACAGCCCTCTGAAAATCTGATTGATTGGTACTCAAAGTGGTCTGTGTTCCTCTGTATGTGGAGCAGATGAAGTAGAATAGAGCACCACTAAGGATCCTAGTCCAAACCAGCAGAGTGGTCCGTGCAGAAATACAAGCCTAATTCTGATTTAATTAAGTGTTCAGTAAAGCACTGTGCTTCTCTTGGTGCAAACAGGTCCGGTGAGAAGGGCCGAGCCCTACAGATACACACGTGATTTTCTTGAGAATGTAGACAAGCAAAGGAAAACCAGGTGTGCTTATTTCAGGATGACAAGATAGCATTGTGACTGAAATGAGGTATTTCTCTGGGAAGGAGAAGACCAAAGTATGTTTTTAAGCAGTTATTCAGTTTTTTAAACTGAAGTCGCCATAGGTTGTTGGCAGAACTGTGAGGGAGAAAAATGGGATGAAATTGTCACATTCTTGCACCAAGAGTTGCAGTGAGGGAACTGAGAAATAATTTGACAGGAATTTTCTGTTTGGACTGGATCGGCCTCTGCCTTCATGAATCAAAAATAATAAATAGAGTATTTCTAACATCATAAAATCCCCATTAAAAAAGTCCAGTAGCAGTAAGTTTTTGAAAGACGGGAAAAAAAATCACACCAGGTTTACACTGAGAAAGCTTTAAGCCTTCAACATGTCAGATATTTTGGGAATGATTTACCACCCTTTTCTCAAAATAAACTGTAAACTCAGTGAAATGTAGACAGAAAACAGGCCTCCCTATTGAACTTTGACACAAGAATAATGAAATATTTGATTTGTTTGGGAATATTTTTTTGCTCCCTATTTAAATCACTTCCAAAAAAAAGTTCTTGCTAGGGAAAGGGAGGAAGGCTCATTTTAAAAACATTTCATAATCTTTCAAGAATCACTCATCTTGGTTTCTAGTTAGCATCTTCAAGGCCTTTCTTATGGATGTGATCCAAAAGCTACTGACACCAGAGGTGAAAGTTTCTGACTAACTTCAGTGGAGTTGAGGCTTGTGTGTAAGCCAGACTCTTCATCTAATACAACATTTCACAGACCACTGCCACCACCAAGGATGTTTCAGTGAAAAGAACCGAGAGCAAACCTCCCAAGAGGCAGGAGCAGGACATCCTCAGCGGATTCTCAGTGTCTGAAGATCCTCTTGGCGCTGGAGACAGACCAAGAAAGATTTCTTGCTGTCTTTGGAGCAGAGGACACTGTGCACTAAGCTTTCTGTGGCAGAGAGTCACTGAGCAGCATGTTAGCATCTCTCCCATACTCTAGCTCCTCCATCATACAGCCACATACTGACATACAGGCACCTTAGAAATGTGTGGATTTCATCTGTAAACCCATAAAACAGTCATAGATCAAGTAATACATTTTAACATCTTTTATGAGCTATTGCTTTTCTCCATGTCATCTCTCCTCCACTTTATACTAATTTGTATTCAATGCTGCAACTCTGAAAGCTTCTCTAAAACTTCCCAAGAGATCTATCATACCTTGCCTGTTTTCCCAGGTTTCTAAAATTAATTTAGATCAATTATTTAATATATTCAATCACTTTCTTTAAGCCATTTACTGCAGATATAGCCAATTATTCAACATAAAATACAGCCAGATCATTTCATCACAACCAAAAACATGATTTATCATCACATTCAATTAGAACCCACTGAAGTCAGTGGCAGAAGTCCCATTCAGCTGAATAAGGATCAAGGCTTTAATTTACAGTGTCATAGGAATAATGCATGGTAATGGAGAAGGCTGGGATACATACGGGATTCCAATTTCAAACAGGTTGTTTTGAATCAGTTGTTTTCCAAGCATAATGATGCTCAGCTGAATGCAGAGCTCCATCAAACAGCCTCCTGGAGCACACTGTAATTAAACAAAACCGTAGAGTGTGAAGGGAGTAGAAGAATTAATTTAAAAGTACCCACTTGGAAGAGCTATTGATGTCTATATGTGTCTGCCACCCGTGCCACCAATTTGTGCAGGAGCACGGAGCTCATTGATCATTGCAGTTCTACCCTTAACAAGGTATTTCATCTCCACTCATAAAACTGCATTATGGAAAATATGCAGAGCTCTGAAATAACTTAATGTGCCCAGGGGCTACTATATTTCCTTTTAAAATATTTACTATATAATCAATGTAATAAACATAATGCAGTATCACCAGTACTCTTCCAACCTGATGTCTCCCAGGGGGGGAGAAAGTCTTCAATCTTGCAAAGACTTATGTGTAAGCTTTATTGTAAAACCTTGAGCACGTCTATTGATTTTAAAGGGAATACCCACAGCAGTTAAAAGGAATTTTTTAAAAAATAAATGTTTACAGGTTTAGCACAAAATGGCTATAGTTTTTTAGGCTACTAAAATTGCTATGCTTCTAGTGATTTACAGAATGTGAAGCCAGATTCAAATTCTGTCTCTGCCACAGGTCTCCCACTGACCTTGGTCAAATCATTTAATCTGTTCGCACCATAGTGCTCAGTTGTAAAGCATAGAAATGGTGAAGCTTCACCTAAGATAGACTGCAAAGTACTCAGAACTGCAGAAAGAGAGAAGATACAGGTGCCCCAGTGGGAAAATTTGGGGGTTGTCTATTTATGTTGAAGATCTAACATCTTGTTTTAACATGTTTTCTATTTTTACGTTATTGTCTAAATTCCAGTGAATACACTGCATGCATATCTCTTTTTGTGAAGGATTTTTTTGTTTGAATTTCAGATGTACTTACCTCTTCCATTCGATAACCATCAAACACATATACATAATGTCCAGGACGGCCAACAAATCTGAAAGCAATAACAATATATGAAATAATATAAAAATAGGAAAAAAGTTAACTTTAACAACGTAACCATTCATTCATATTACCTAAAATATTTCAGAACTAGCTACTTCAACATGAATTTTAAGAGACTCGACTCCTATTCAACTTCGATTATTTAAAATTATTTCAAAGTAGTAGGCCTCTACAAATGCTTTTCTACTACATCTTGATGAAATAATTTTAATAAAATATTTTTCTGTGCTCTAACATAATAATAATCTCCCTCTCTTGATTAGAGATCACAAAATAAACTGGGAAAACATATCCTAACTCACATTCTCTTGCATCTGAGTAATGCCCTGAATAGAGTTATTTACTCATCTATACACAGTCAAGGGTCTTCTGACTACACAGGGAGAAACAGTGAGATTGATTTTATTATAAACATACAACACAAAAAAAAAAAAATGGTTAAAAATGAAAGAAATTGGTGATATTTTTCATTAATGTCTTACAATATTTAAAACCACTTGTAAAATGTATCATTAATTCTTAAATCAATGATGTTGAATAGGATTACTGAAGAGTATAGATTAGTATACTTTACAGCCCCCAAAAGGAACAGAAAAATGGTCTGAAACAGAATCCAGAAGATGTTTTAAACATTTTTGCCAAAGTTTTAGCAAACAATCATTTTAAGCTTCCCATTTAAAAGCATGTATTACACTGTGGATAACTGAGTCCCAAACGACAACGATCGTGAACCCATAGGAAGTCACACTTATTTAGCAGGACAGCTGAATTAGCTTTTTGGTCAATCCGTTCATTTGCCAAAACATGCAACTTCCAGTTGACTATAACAATTTCTTAATTTAACTTGATATGAGCGAATAGTGCAAAATGTTGAGAAAGTAGTAGAGAAAGTAGTTCCATAATTTTAAATTAAACAGGAAAATCTTTCTTAACTAAGTGATGGTTCAAGAAAAATTTGCTAAAATGTGAAAAGTGAAGACCTGTAAGCAACATTGTTTACTCATAAATGCAACACCCTTTTTAACTAAAAGGAATTATTTTCTGAGGTGTGGATTATTCTTATTTTAGAAAGTGAACTAAAATGGTTGCATTTCAGAACAATGCTCTACTTAGAAGAGAGACAGGACAATACTCAACATCATGCCCTGCTATTCAAAAGAAAGCTTTAGACAACCATGTTTATTTTTCATAGCTGGTGAAGGTGGACAGTCCCAGGCTTAGTTATGTAGCCCTTTGTGCCCGTTTTTAAGCACAGATCCACTAATATAGACACATATATACGCACATGAATATCTATATACTTAAATATCTATATGTAAAGGACGTTTATCCTACCTTCCTTTAAAAAAGGCAACATAAAAAATTGGTGCATAAGAATTCACAAACTTGAGTAAGAACGCCTTCAAAATCAGTCTCTCCTCAAAGGTTTTCTCTGTTTTTGGTACCTCTGGCAGGGGGGGAAAAAGTAAACCAGAGAAATCAATTAGTAAATATGTAAACATCCCTGATATCTGCAAATACAATACTAAACTCCAAACTTTGAGCTCATACTGTTTTTCTCTTTTACTTTTAATTTGTACCAATGCACAATACCTCTGTTACTGACTCCTTATTTCCAGAGAGTCTTTCCAGATTTCCAGATGGAAATTGAAGGTTCTTTGATAGAAACATTAATAATGACAACATAATGACCTTGATTCTCTGATAGACCTCTGACAGCTTATCCCAAGTTGCTCACGGTTGTCTGTCCAGTACCCTGGTGACAAAAAAACCTAACAGATCCTGACGCCTGGTCTGGACCTGACAATACCTCACTTCTTTTCCAGTCTTTTTCAATGCGTTGCTGAGAGACCTGGGCAGACCCTATCACCTTCCCCTGCTTTAGGCCACATCTGTGAAATCTTAGCACAAACCTCCTCTGTCATTTACTGTGACATCTATTATATTATTAACTATATAATATAATTAAATAGATTTTATTAACATAATGTATATATTATTATTAATAATAATAGATAGATAAAAATAATTATTATATATTTACGTGGTTCTACTATCTATCTGGAGTTTGAAGAAAAAAATAATTGGCTCTTGATATTCAATTGCATAAAGCTAAAGCAGTATAAATGGCTTTAATACGTATAAGCATACGCATCTTAACATACATAAGTTTATCAGTTACACAACTGAAATAACAAAGCATTAATATTCTCAATTTATGAATGATGAAAGCAAAGTACAAAGACTTTCATCCAGAAAAAACACCTTAAAAGCCTTCTTAAATCTGTGTGCACAAGCCTTTTTTCTATGAGATTGCTAATGTGCTTAACGCTAAAACCAAGACTAAGTACCTTTCTGAATAAGGCATTAAGTGAATTGTCAACTGCCATGCAAAATAAATGCACATTTTTACTAATGCTTCTCCATTCACTGTATATATATTCTACTTTTCTAGACTTCTTTAGATAACTTGTAAAAATGTGTTTTAAACATTTTCAGTATTCATTACTCCGTTCCCAGATTTATTTCCAATTTCTATGGAATTTTCTAGAATACATAGGTATGAGACAGAGGCTTTCCCAGTTGACAATAGGATCTTTTTTTAAAGATTCTAAGTGAGTTAAATTCTTGTATTGCCATGCTCATCCTGAGCTGTTAACTAATGTGAGAGCAGGTAATTGTATTGTGGCATATTCTTGACTGCATTTCTGTAGCATAATGGAAGTGTGAAATAGTAAGGTAGATCCAGAGCTCTGCCTTTAAGAACTTCATTAAAAATACTGCTGTACTTGTACAGTTTTGTTTTGGGGCATAATTTGGGTGTTTTGGTTGCTCTGGGATTTGTTCTTAAAAAAGAAGCATGTTGTTTATTTGAGCACTAAAGCAAAGCTCCAATGAGTCCTCACTGCCCAGCTTTATTTGTGATACTTTCAACCAGATTTTCATAAAAGGTCAATACACAATCTGGTGAGCCCTAAGCCATCATTCACCTATACATATAGAAAAGCTTCGTTAAACCTTCAAAGGATTTGAACAATTTGTAGATGACCCCATATGCTGGAGAGATCCTCAGGACAACAGCTCAAGGCAACAGGAATATCAAGTAACAGTGGGGCAGCTTTTAATTTGAAGGAGAAAAATCCTAGCCTTTCCCTTATGGAGAACTCCCACAAAGATGAGCTCAGCCCCTGGATGAAAATTTGCACACCGTATATGGTTCCAGAGACTCACCCAGCACTTCACTCCCTCCCCACACTCAGATATACTATACCATACCAATAGAGGCATGCATAGAATTTGTCCTCTAGCTAGAGGAGTCTGCTACACAAGAAATGCATCCAGCCAGAATAGATGCATTAGTAAGAGAGAAAACTTTCAAAAAAAAAAAAAAAAAAAAAAAGATACACTCATAATGTATGGCTGGTTGTGCAGCATGTTACACCAAAATTGGGCAGCTGAAAGTTTCCAGGCAGAGAATGAGCTGAGATACCTGGGTCACGGGCCTTAGTTCACTGAAGGAATTGCTGCCTTTATAAGGCACAAACTCAAATAATTTTGATTTTATACTCATTTGACTGGTTCTGCCTTGACCTAAGTGAAGTTACAAGTGAGCAAATGAGTTGTAAATCAAGTCTGACACCACCTGATTATTGAAGATGACGTAATCAACCTCAGAATACCAGGATATAATCTGCTCTTTTGCTGGTCTGATCTGGGGTAAGGGGGCGTCCGTTCCCTGCTTTGCTGGATCCACACAAGGTGCGTGAGGTCCTAGAGCATCTTCGACAAGCTCTCTGTATTGATTACAACAATACTACTACTTTTTTTCCCCCAAGCACTGACTCAGCAGGTATTGAGGCAGATGCATTACTTTGATCCTACGAAGAATGCAATTGCTATCAGTGGTACTATTCTTGTGTTTACAGATGTACTTAATTTTTCACTTGAGCAAAGATTCAAGTGTGCTTGAGGTTGGAATAAAAACCTATGCTGTCAAGAGCTGCTCCTCCAGCTCAACAAGTGTGTTCCTCAACTTGTTGATTAACTGCCGTGTGAAAAAATAATTGAGTATGTTTTGCTCTGCTCAGCAAAATGAAAGTTCACAAGGTAAGGAGCATTTATCAGGATGAATGAATTGCAATTTTTTTTTTTAACATTGTGATTACAGTTGGCATCTGAGCCTAGCACTGGAGAAAGCTGCCTGAATGAACTTTCTAACTCATGTAATTTGTGGCACTAGAGATTACTCAGATGGATCCTTCTTAAAGAAAACATCTGATGGCTAATTAGGAATGCTGCCTAAATAAAGATAGCAGGATTAGAATTAAATGCAAAGTGACACGGGGAGAATAATCACCAAAGAAGAAATTCTTGTTTCTCTCACAATTCAGAGAGGTGCACATTTCAAAGGGAGAGATTTTGCTTCTGTGCTTCCCCAAAGAGGCAATGGCAGTGGCTTGCACTTCCCAACTTTTGCCTAGAAACTGCCAGAGAGAATAAGTCTGGCTTTCATCTCTTCCTACTCTTTTCACACAGCAGTGCCGTGCCTTAACAGTTGTGCACTTTCTTACCTGGGCAGGTGCAGTGGACAGAATTGATCAGATTGCACACAGTCAGCAGCTTGTCAGTAATATGAAAGCTGAAAATCTGGGAACAGTTTTGGCCTGGACAGTAAGCCTGAGCTTCCTTATGCCACTAGAACAGAGTTCATTTGTGTAACCCTGATACATTCTGCCCAAAGCTGGATCGAAACAGAAGCAAACAAATTAACACCATATGGCGGCATTCTGTGAAAATGAATTGCTTTGTCTTAGCTTCTTTCAAATACTTTACAAATTTAATCTAAACTATCAGGCTATTCTTACTGGTAAAACCACAGGACCATATTTCAAAAATTCAGATTTTGACATCTATTATGAAAGCTACAAAACTTTAGTTTATGGTGTTCTTCAGAAAATAAGACTAAAATAGACATTTTCACTTGTGACTTTAAAAGCGTCTTGAGAACGTGAGATAAAAAGCATAAGTCTTAAGACTTCCTAAATTTTTAATCTGAAATCTGCTAGTTCCAGCCAGCTTCACATCACTGTAGGTTTTACAAGAAGGGAATCTGCAATTTTGAATGATTGAGTCAGGCTCCAATTATCAAAAAGTTTCTAATTTGGATGCCTAAGTTTAGACACCCAAAATTGACAGGTAGAGCGTGTACTACAGTTAAAGGCATCTGTGGTTGCTGATTGATTTTCAGTGTTTTGAGTAATTGATTTTACGTTCCTAGGCTTCGAAGCATCTAGAATTAGAAGTGATGTATAAAAATGTGGTAAACAATACTTAATGACAGCAATAAGAATTTCATGTTAGGGCCTTATCAGCTAACACCTTTGGCCTAATTTACATAACAAAACAAAACTCCCACATAAACCCCTATCAGTAAACGTCTTTGACCTAATGTATATAACAAAGGAAAACTCCAGACTAAACCCCTATAGTAGTCAAAGGACTGACTTGCCTCTAAAAGATTTAAATACATTGCCAGGTTTGTAATAATACAAAAACATTAAAAAAAATAATTCCAACCTCTAACTGAAATAGCTATTATTATTAAAAAATCCAGCCCAGACATGCCATATAATGGCAATAAAATCCTTTGAGTGGTAAGGACCTGGTAAAAATCACAGCAGCAACATAACATGGTAAACCTTTGCCAGACTAGCTTTGCCAGAGCCAGCAACATCATTGAAACAAACCAATGACTTTCAATAAACCAAGCTCCAAGAGGTAAAGACATATATCAAAATACACACCAGGTCAAAAATTCTCAACCAGCTCTAGATAAGTGGATCTTGGCCCAGAGCCAATGTAATGCAGAAATACCAGCTGAGATCCTGGAAATAGCACAGCTGCGTTAACATGGCATTATGGCCAGGCTAATTAGTCCTATTAGTGGCACATTGCATGTTGCAGCTTAGACCCCTAGTTCAGAGAGGCATGTCTGAGCATCTTACCCCATAGGCCTGAATATTTTCACTGGCACTCTTTAGTGGGAAATATTCCTATTAGAACCTCCTCGCATACTCTCGTGTCAATACATGTAACGTACTAATGAGGAATGTGGTGAGATAGTTTTACCAATTTCTGTCAGCCATTTGGCAACAGCTCCATAAATTTCATCAAGTATAAGTATCACAACGAGGTTAATGATGACAGCAGTTGCGGTCACAGTCACTCGAACATTTGATCTGGTTGTCTCCTTTGTGCTGAAGGACAAAGCCGCTGCTGTTGTGATTCGGTATACAATCACACCAAACACTGCTGAAAACGTCAGCATAATCTGCAAAGAAATGTGCAGATAGATTAGCTCAAGTTTGATACTAGCATTTAAACAGAAACTTTGACTGATATGTTGGGTTTGTTCCATGAATTGGCATTATGTGGTTATTTCTTAGCGCAACAATAATACAGGGATAATCAAATTAAAATGTGAGAATTCAAAACTCCCTAACAGAGACATAAATGAAGAAACTGGATGCAGAACTCTGAACTGCCACAACAATTCTTGAAGATGGGCATGCTCTCCCTGATTAAAGCTCCACACGTTATTCATGCCATACTGGTGGAACGCAGGTAGTTCAGGTCCAAATGCAGGTATTAAGCAAGGTCTTTTATTTGGCAATAGATTCAGATGGCTTGGCCTGAAGGGCCTACTTGTATGTGCAGACAAGTAAATAGGCTTTACTGGCTGAAACAGCTTCAGCTCTGCACAGCAGAAGTGGCACCTTACTCTTCAGTTGTGTTTGCTCAACTCTTGCCAAAAATTAAATTTAAAAAAAAAAAAAAAAAAAAGTAAATGTTTACCTTGATATTATTCTTTTAAGACTGACCTAAACAGGGTTACTAGGGCTTCACTTTACATTTCTGTCCCCAAAATCAGTTAGTAGCCCAGTATCCTTCATGAGCTGTCTTTGACCCACGAGATAAAGAAAGTCAGCCCTGCTACTTAAGGTCAATTTCCCACAAGAATAATTTGAATTTCACAGGGTTGTGGTATCCTGGTTTCAAAAATACCCCACCCCACCATGAAAAAAAATCAATAAAATAACAATAAAGACCAGAAAATTTTCATAGCCTAGGCAGGAAAGGGGGAGAGGGTACATTTTTCTCTTCCATTTTTGCCTTTGGCAAGAATTCTAATATACATTCCTTATTTTAGGTAAAACAACTTGAGATCCTCAGATGAAAGAGACTACCTAAATGTTAAAGATTAGATTATTGCAATTATTTCAATGGGCCTAGGGGCCCAGATTCACAATGCAGGTTTAAGGAAATTTAAGTCATTTTAATGATCCACCAATAATTTGTTGAATTTCTGTATACAGAGGAAGGTTGTCCTATGAAAAATACTGTTGCAAAAGAACTAGAACAAGAATGAGAGCTATACTAAAGGTTGCAGATGAAAACTGGGCACACTTAGTTTTAATGCAGAACTCATAAACTTACTAAAAATAACAATTTGGAGGAACTCCTGGAGATATCAAATGAAATTCACAAAGACATTTAGTGAGAAAATAGTAATAAAATGTTGGATGTAGTAAAATATTTAATTTTGATTGTTTAAAGAAATGTTTCAACTTTAAATGAAATGTAGGTGAATGATGAGTTTTTGCTTCATGCTAATATTTTTAATTCAAATACTGGTTTTAAAGAAAAAAGTCCAAACATAAAACACTTCGAAAATGTTTCAAATGGGGAAAAAATTATTTCCTTTCTTTTTGTAGTTTTCATTGTGTTGGGAAAACAGTTCTAATTTTTCTGCCTATTTTTATCTTTTTTTCACTTACCTACTAAACATACAGAAAAAAAATCTGATTCATGTTGAACTATCTGCTCAACTCTTGCTGTGACAGAAGTGGTGCAGGAACAGATCAGAACTTTTACCTAATTTGCCCATTGCAGAAACTATTACTGGAGTAGAGAGTAATATCCCCAACAAAGAGAGAAAACAAAAAAGCACCACCTGGCAGTAATCTAATTCACCTTCCACCTCTACAGTCACCTTAAGCTTTTTTCTTTTTCTTAGTTTGGGTCACAGATTTCTTCCTCTTTATCACCTTCCAAATACTCTTTTCCTGTTTCTTTCCCATCTGGATTTCTTTGAAAATTTTACTATAATGGTGAACAAGGAAAACCAGCAAAGTAAACTTGTATGTAACTCTCTGGAGATGAAGAGCTCTCTGAGCCTCCACAGACACCTATCTCCATAACAAGCTTCCACTTAGAAATGCTATCTTAACCCTACAGGAAGAAAAGTCATCAAGGACAGCCATCACTAAACAGAGAAAGAGGAAATTTCAGGTCATGGAAGTTGAATAGCATACTCTTAAACCTGAACAAAGGATTCAGGGGAACCATAGCAATGAGGAAGATTATTGGAGGATGAGATACTATCAGAGGCTTGCACTATTGAGGCCTTTTCAATCCATGCAGTGCCATAGCAAAACGTACAAAGTTACCCAAAAAATATGCTCTGTTTGTTTAAAGAACAAAGATATTGGTTTTGCAAAAGCACCAGGGCTTCAGAAAGTACTCGGTTGCCCAGCTGTTTTTAAACATCTGCTTAGACACAGATGGAAAAACACTCCTTTAGGAGTCTTCATTATCTATGCATCCAGCAACAAGAGAAAATTGAGGAGGACTTGTAGGACTGCACAGTAACTGAGAGCATAGTTCTCACTCCCCAGATAGTCACTGGGAGGGAGTGGTTCCTGTATCTTCACAGTGTTTCTCCAGTTCCTTACAATACCTTTTTAGCCCAGATTCCAGATCAGATGGTCGCCTTTCATTCAACTGCTTACTTTGGCTTTTGTTGTCATTGTCAACTTTTCATCTGGGCTGTTCTGTCTCCTACCATGGCAGACAGTTTCTTCACTGAATATCTAAACTAGTCTGTTAAGGACCGAATTGCTTAGAAACAGATGTAAAAATTGGCTGCAGAAAAGGTCACCTACTGAGCCTGGTATGAACGAAGACAAACAGGAAAACATACTAGATCTGAGAAGGAAGCTATAAAACCCCATGGGCTAGACTGATACCTTCATCCAAGTAGGATAACAATTTAATGTCCAAATAGTTCTTTAGCTCCCCAGTGGGGCTATTCTAGAGTCAAGTATTATGCCATGTGAGTAAGAATAGGGCAACAGGGTCCAAAAGAAGGAACAGGCTGAAATCTTGTGCCATGACATTAATTGGTTTTCTTCCTTCCTCTGACTGAGCCACATGCAATGAAGACAAAGAAAGGTTCCAGTGATGGCAATGCTCCATGTCATCCTGCTCTCTTCCAGCAGCTATCAATGTTTTCATCACAAACTCAGAAATCTTCGCCATGACATGTACCTTCTAAATGTGGAGTTTCTAAACTGTGACATATGCTGTTACTAATCACACACACGCCAAACCTGTATATGCCCAGCTGAGTCTAGACCTCCACATACCACTGGTCTTACTGGGCAAAAATAAGACTTGTGGACTTCTGTGCTAAAAGACATTGCTTAAATCGAGGTTGGATCTTCTGCCTCCTCTGCAGCCAAGTGAGGCTTTGTGTACAACAAAATTGCTGTGACCAGATTTTAAAGCATCTAAATGTGTAGAATTATCTGGTGGTGTAAAACACCAAAACTGATTGGGCAAGAGAACCAAACCCAACATTTTTTTCAACCCACACTTTTAAAGAAACCAACAGCATACCTAGCTTAATAAAGACAGAGGAAAAGCCAGAAAGAAAAAAAAGAAAAAAAAAACCCACACCGTTCTTGAAAGAGGATTCACAAAAATGAAGTATACAAAAGAAGTGTGCAAATGAAAAATAAAGAGAAAATGTTTTACAGTAAGAAAACCATTAGCAGGGTCAAGAATCATCAGGGACAGTATGGCATGTAAACTGGGGGACGGAGGGACAGAACACAGCTACATCATTCTATAACAATGTAGACATCTTCATGGAAAATACCTGAGGGTTTGCGCTGCCAGACCCTTTGGGCCTGGAAAAGGTAATATTAAGACTTCAACAATCACTTCTGCAGCACTAGAAATTGCAGCCCGTGTGTGTGTGTATCTGTGTCTGGTTCTTCTATGTCTGTGTGCTGTATATGTACACATGCACACATAAATTCAAGATTTCATCACCTATTATGTATGTAGTGCTTACAGGTAAAAGAATTAGTCTGTGTGAATAATAATAACGGAGGTAGATGAGACCAGTTTAGTCTCCTCAGTGTGATTCTATTGCACAAGCTGACAGCAAACTTTAGTCTGATGTTTCCAATTCCTGTTTAACTAATCTAGCAGGAAAAAAAAAAAAGAAACATTACATACAGTAAAGTGTAGATTGTAATCTCCACATGGGAAAGCAGAGCTGGCTCTACCTCATCAAGAGCTGACTTGAATTTCATGCATGGTTTGTAAGTTGTCTCCTGTAGGTGCTTACATCTTACTAATGTTCAAAATACCCTAAAAAAATCATTGTGACCACTTCTCCAAATGGTGAAAACCAGCATAGTTCCACTAGAAGTTGAAGAACTGGAGCTCTACGTTTTACCTTTATAAATCTCTCTGAGATGTTACAGTAAGCAGGAAGTGTAATACATAGGCTATGACTCAGGAAAGCACTTTAAGCTCATGCTTAGGGGAGATTTAAACATGTGGTTAAAGTCAAGAGCACATGTAAGCACCTTGTGTGCAAAAGAATGACTTGTAAAAATGAAATCATGGCTATATGCGTAGTCATATTCAGTATACTCTGCTTTAAGCAAAGTCCCAACTGATGCCAGAGGTTCTGTTTAAAAAAAAAATGCTTGATATGGCCTCAGGACAATAAACTCACTTAAAATGTTCTAAGTACATACATATATATGTGAATGACACACCTAATATGTACAGAAAATATACTTAATATACAATATATATATCTCTTCATAAATATATACACATGTATTTATAAAAATGTAGACATTAATTTGACTTCATTGTAAATATAAAATGGTTTTGATTGTCAGAAATAGAAATTAAATCTTCACAGGACATCTGTTGCAGTATATGCAAATTCCAGTATATTAGAAATGCACTTATGTATTTTAAAATAATTTAGTCCCTAAGTAAGTTTCCCATGCCAGATTCTCCTGTGGTGTAAACCAGCATATTTCATTGCCATTTTATACTGGCTCTAGAAGTGAATACATGCTTTCATTCAGTAATTTCTGTAACCAGAGGGATAATGGGATGCTTAGCAATGTAATTTAAGGTTTATTAGCCAGGCTTTCCTATTGCTATTTGCAAAGTCTAGCAGCTTGATGATGTGTTTATGGTCTGTTGGAAATTTCGCTAGGACAGTGGTGTCCACACTTTACAGTTGGCTGACCTGCACACCTTATTCTTGTTCTCAAGTGAGGAGTGTATACCATGGTCTTCCTCGACTACAGTATAGTACATCCCTGAATGTGTGTTGGACACGTACTTCTCAGCAACATTCCACCTGTATGTCACCTATTCAGTAAGCTCACCACTTCTATATGTCATTTGGACAGAGCATAGGCAATACTATACACACAAGCAAGTACACAGTAGGCTTCCCTTTATCACATAATGGAGGATGGAGCAGAAACCAAGTAATGAGCTGCTGTCATTACAGCAAGTCATCTAGCCAACAGCTCTCTCATAAGCAGCCTTTGGAAAAAGGCAATAAAGCTGGAGGTAGGCATTGAGCTCTACCAGTCTTCCTAACAGGACACATATTTCTCACAAACTGCAGGTTATAACCCTAGCTTTCTTCAGATTTTTAGCAGCTTTGAGAATACTAATTCATGATTCCACTCAAGATGCTCATTGCAAAGTTTCTCACACCTAATAAATGTGCAGAAATGCAGATTATATTACCATAAATAAAATCAATCCAAAATTTGTTGCATATCCAGGCATACGGTCACTCCATGTCAGCTTCTCTTCATCCTGTGACAAAACACAAAGAAACTAATAGACATTACAGAACTGTACAATAGCAAATATTGGAGTTAGTAAGATCTTTTATTGAAAAATATTTTCAATTCCCCTACTCCTGTTGTAATTTTGAAGATGATTATAAGATTTAGAACACTGATATTTTAAAGCAGACTTTAATTTGAGAGAAAACAGGGTAAGAGGTTAAATAAGATATATAGAAAATGCCTGCAAAAATCAGAAAGTGTGTGTAACTATGATTTTAATATTTGAAGAAATGTATTCAGCTCTTACTAAATTTCATAATATCAGGAGTAAGCCCTGAGATTCACTATAATTTACATTTAGACAAAGCAAGATTCAGACATTTATTTTCAATTGCTTCTTATAAAACTTCAGAAGAATAGTGCCTGAGACAGAAATCATGAAAAGGACGATTACTACCATTGAACACAGATTTTTTGTCTAATGATTACCTTGGCCAAATGTGGCCCCTAAGATAGTTCTTGCAAAGACACCCTGATCCTTCTCCTGGTACTTGGTCTATAGAAGAGAGAAACTACAAAGGCAAGCCCCCTCTGTGATCTCTGCTGCCAACCCTGTTTTCTTCATGTGCAAACAGCATCTCTCTCTTCATTGCGTAATTTAAAGCAACTGTGATCAGTGAAATCTAGTATGCTTTTACTCTCCCCACACAAACCTAACTCCATCTCTAGCAACGTGTACATCTAAAGAAGATATTTGAAAGTAGATTTATATAAGAAATACGATTCCTTTCTCTCAAAATAGGTTTCTTAAAGAAATAATAAGGTCATTACTTTGTTGAAGTTAAACTAAAACTATATAATCGAATTAACTAAGGACACAGAGCCAGCTGCTGTTTGCATTTCTGTGAACCACCGTTGCTATCCCATGGACTGGTACTTCACTTACATTGGAGTTAACCCAGTTATTCTGAATTTAAATGAATTTAAATCAGATTAGAATTAAGGTCAAAGGTTTCAAATAAACCATTTCTAAGGCACAATTGTCCTCAGATAAAAATACAAATACGGAAGTATTATGCCTTTGTAAAAGGCTTTCCCAAAGAAGCACTAGGAGTACAGTATATACTCCAAGTGCAGAAATGCAGCTGTGAATTTTCTCATGGAGTTTACAGGGATGTGGAATTAGACCAAAGACATGATCCTGTCTACATAACCATTGCCATTGTGGTGGTGCCTCAAACACTGTGGAAAGTAGCATTACTCAGCATCCTCTCTTCTCAGCTCAGCTGTTCAAACAGGCAAGTCAAGCATGTCTCCTGTGGGAGAATGCTGGCAGGACTGGGCCATAGCAAACCCAAGCAGAAGCACAAATAATTTGGCCCAATGTATGCAGTACATAAATACTCCATACAGTACATAAATGGAGTCCATCATTTAGCTGGAAGCTACTTTAAAAAGCATTTCTGTGAAAGCACAGATGCATTTCATTTCATTTTGGCTTTTACCACTCAGCAATTATACAGGACATAAAGAAGGTCTAAGTGAATATACTCCAAGGAGGCCTGAAGGACACCACATCTAACAATTTCACTAGGGGAAAAACACTAAAGAAGTAAAACGGCAGAATGCGTTAATGCTAGCCAAAGCAGTTAAAGAAAAAAAAAAAAAAATCTTTTGTAACCATACTGAAGTGGAAAGAGAAACTTGTGATTTATACAAAAGGGCCAGGAACTGGCAAAAATTACCAAGAAAATTACTTCAAAAATCTCTCTAGCAGTAAGAGTTTTGGAAAATATGAAACCATAATATCAAGATCAAACTTTCACATGTCATGAATCATGCTCGCCAAACCCTGAATTGCAAAGTGACCAAGGTTTTTCATGTTTTGTGGGTTTTTGTTCAATATTTCTGGTGATGTAAGACATTTACTGTATTTTGAAGCATCAGCCAGGATTCTGACATTATCTACTGGCTATCCAAGTCAAGAAAAAAAATCACATGCTGATAATTCCTCAGCAACTTACAAAACTGAGAAATCAGGGAATACATTAAGAAACAGTTGTCCATTATGAAAAATAAATAGCTATTTGTCCTGTTTAGGGGGAGAGGTGTTTGTTTTTTTAGAAAAATAGAACTGGATAGTTACAGGAAAGAAGAAAATGAGGAAAATTGGGCAATGATTGACGTGTACTTTTACAGATGACTATCAGAAGATGTGCCTAAGCCTACATTTCCAGGCATTAAGAGACATTAGGATTAACCCATTTAAGGGTCCCAACTTCAGGAGAGTTTAAGAACTGCAGTTATTAGAGTGTTTGCCCTCTTTAATCTCAGCAGGTGTTTTAAGAATGTAGAGGCATCTAACAACACCAGTCATTTTGGAAGCCCTAGGTTTAACACCTGAATACTTGTTTTACATAAATTATTGCTTTTCAAAAGCACTTTGTGCCTGATGAGTTCAATACAATAAATTCCTGGAATAAAGATTTAGAAGCATAACTGATTCTTAAAATTTAAATTTATTACTGGGAATTACTAATGAATTATGGACTGCCTCCAAAGAAAATACCTTGCTGAAAAGGACAAAAATAGTCCTTTCTCTTGTGGTGGGTTGACCTGGGCTGGCTGCCAGATGCCCACCCAGACACTCTCTCACTATCCCTCCTCCAAAGAATGGGGAGAGAAACTAAGATGAAAAAGCTTGTGAGCTGAGGTAAAGACAGGAAGATAACTTACTAATTGCTATCATGGGCAAACCAGACATGACTTGGGGAAAATTAATTTAATTTATCACTATTGAAAATAGGTTTGGATGGTGAGAAATAAAAGCAAAACTAAAAACTCCTTCCACTTCACCTCTATCCCAACTTCTTCCCAGGGCCGAGTCCAGTCCTTCATTCTGGACTCCTCTATTTCCTTCCCCAAGTGGTGCAGGAGGATGGGGAACGGTGGGTTATGGGGTCAGTCCATAACAGCTCCTCTCTGCCACTCCTTGATCCCTACACTGTTCCCCTGCTCCAGTGTGGGTCCTTCCATGGGCTGCAGTCTTTCAGGATAAACCTGCTCCAGCGTGGGCTCTCCAGGGGCTGCAGTTTTTCAGGAAATAGCCACCCACTCCAGGATGGGGTCCTCTACAGGCTGTAATGTGGGTATCTGCTCCATGGTTGCCCTCAGGAAATACCTGCCCCACCACGGTCACTCCAGTGGCTGCAGGGGAATCTCTGCTCGGACACCTTGAGTGCCTTCTCCCCTCCTCCCCTTCTCACCTTGGTGCTCTCAGGGCTTTCTCACATTTTTTCCCCCTCTCTCCTCACTGCCAGGCAGCATTTTACCCTTTCTTGCACACTCTTTCCCAGATCTTGCCGAGGTGCTCAACTGTGCCCTGCGGTGGGTCCACTGGAGCATCCTGGGCCACTTCTTACAGAAGCCACCCCTACAGCCACTGCTGCCAGTGATTGGGCACCAGCACCCGGCACATCTGTGGTGTTGGTGCAACGGCATAAACAAAATCATGTTTGTTTTTGAACACTGAACAAGGCAGTGCAGATTGAACAGAGCTTGGTGGAGTGATGACACTTTGGCAGTGCTTCCCCAGTCCCTTGCAATGAATGACTCAAAGAGGGAAATTAGGGAGAGGAGGGAGGAGAGGGTGTGCAGAGGAAAAGGCAAGTGGAGAAAGGAAGGAAGAGAAGATCAGCATGCCATCCAGTCAGCTTTCTCTTTCATGCATGTGCCTCCTTTAACTTTAGGTGACTTTGCCATGAGTTTGCCATTTTCTGTAGTGCTTAGCCAAAGGGAGATCTGAACAACATGCCTGAGTTGCTATGCCATTAAGGGGAAGATAAAAAAGCTGGCTGAAAATATTACTGAGTTACTTAGACAACATTCATGGCACAAACCAAATTCTGAAATTTAAATCAATATAGTAGGCAGCTGAAGGCTCCCTTCTGTTACGGCTCTTGCTGAGAAAACCAAATCTGTAAATTCGCTTGGTATTTTCTATCGCACCTGATTCTACTCTCTGGCAATAGTGCCATCTAGCCGCTAAAAGACTGTACTGTGAGGTATCAAGAACACCTTGTCTGTGATCAAAATATTACACTTGCACACTGCAGCAAGTGTGGTTTATCCTAAGTTAGTGGAATTCATTCATAAATTTCTCATAGGATATGACACATGCCCCATTCTAATCGATAACGTGCATTAGAGAACATTGCCTAGATTTTAGACTGGGGTAGGAAAGCTTTCCTGAAGGTTGATGAAAACTCAGCCAAGCAGGCAGGGAATCTATCTGGAGCAGCCCAAGAGGTGTATGCATTTATTGACATAACAATATGAAACAAATCATGTGAAGAACAATCTCAGTGACAGATATGTTACACTGTGGAATATTCCCCAGGAGAAACACTATTGCAGGGAAATATTTATATGCAGACAGAAAACCTCATGACAGAGAATATATTTTTGTGGTGAACAAGTAAACTAAAAGATATCATTTAAAATCTTTCTTTCAGTTTCTTTAAATACAGTGATGTATTTCCAGTTGTATTGGAGGAAAAAATAGTTGTTGTTCTGGGTGTAGTGATGCGTTTCTGTTTCAATATTTAATGTGGTGTGGAATGTGTTCCATACAGGAATATATTTCTTTCCTATTAGAAAATAAAAAATAAAATTAAAATATCAGAAGAGAAAAAAAAAAAATGAAGCACCATCTAGGTTTTGCTGGATGGTTTATTTCCTTATGAGTTACCTAACATGGCAAAGATCCAACATGTGGAGCTCTGCATGCTCAGGTGGGCCTCTGAGCTGTGAAAACCTGGAAATATACTGCACTTGGACAGCACGAAGCGGCTTTGTGAAAACAATTCTATGTTTCTCTGTGAATTAAACCACAGCCAGTTTGCTCAGATCACAAGTATTTCAGTTATTTATTTATATTGTCCCACAAGAGAACACCTCCTCAAAGCAGGTGTTTCTAACAATCAGCCATGCCAGCTCAACCTGCACTTGGGGAGTAAAGCAACATATTTTCTCTCTTCTGCATCCTGCTTTGTAACTCCAGTTCTGAAATTCAGGCTTTTCAGTGCGGTTGCACCTGGGCAACCCCAATGACTTCACTGGACTTGCACAGAGCTGCAATAATTGACTGGAACTTAGTAAAAGATGCTCAGGGAAGAATGGAATCCAGGACCACTCTCTCTTGGCTTCCTAAGGTCTTGCACAGCTAGCAACACTAAAAAGCCACAAAAGTATATTTCCGATGACAAAATCCAGAAATTCATGTCTAAGTACACCCAGGAAGCATCAAACAAATAAATGTAAATTTTATAACTGCACTTTTCTTTGTAGAAACAAAAGCTTTAATTTGTGTAAAAACTGTGCTGTCCAAATGATCATCTAGAAATAAGAATTTTAGTACCAAATACAGCTCTTCTGTATTTGCGTAAAACCCAAAATATCGCATGTGTATAGCAGGCTCAAGACAAGGAATGAAATGAGCTTCTGAAACAAAGGGCTGCTATAATTTTACTTTGGGCATGAAATAAGATAAAGGCAAGGAGAAGAGCGTACTTCAGCGCTATTTGGAGGTTAAAAGAAGTTAAGAGCCAGAATAAGCCTACAACACAGGCAGTTTTGGAAGACAATGGATTCCAGGGTGGCAAAACACAATGAGATGCAGTCAACTCACATCAGCATTTCTGGGATCTTTCAGGGGCCCACAGTGGTAATTACAGCTAAAAAACTCTGGACAAGTTCATGGGACTGTTCCAGCCTGTATTAGGAACCACTAGCCCTCAAACTTCTGAGAGGAAAGACAAAACTGCTGCCACCCTGGGCATCTGCCAATGCCTGTGTCTATCCCAGTCTGAATATGTCGCTAGGAATTCTACCTTCACACTCCCACAGAAGTTGAAACAGCCTTTGGTTTGAGACCCATGAAAAGAGAGAACAACATTTTCTATTCTTCTTAATTAGAAAGCAGTAAGGGCATTTTAACAGTAAAGATGGCTCTGTTTTGTGAGCAGCATTCTGTTTCAGGCTTGCACATGGAAAATGAACTGCCAAGACTCATTTGGAGCCAGCTGAAGGACTGCAAAACCTTTAATTAAAAACTTTTTGCTGTCTTTGAAACATGCAGAATAGTACAGACACCCTGATAGCTTTCAGTGGAACTTAATGGACACACTCTAAATCATTTGTGGAAGAAATGCAGAATAGAGAACTATGAGAAGTGTGTGCAAGGCTCAATACTAGGATCATGTAAATTAACGGAATTTAAGGCTAAGCAATGTTATTGTTAACCAGCCAGTCTTGGTCTCCTTTGCAACTATGGAACTTTCTTGAGATGATTTTAGCTATAAGGATAATAAATGTGTTTTAACTAACATTTTTTAGAGAAACCTCTAATCACAGCTTGAGCATTTCTGTGATGAACAATAAGTCACAAGCCTTATTAGGTCATTCCAACTGCTAATTATCCTAGCTGTTGAAAGTGTATGGCTTATTTCCAAGCTGAATTTGCTTATCTGCATCTTCCAGCCTTGGCATTTAGCTACAACTTTGTCAGTTAAGAGCATCTACTGGCAGATTTTTGGTTTTGGCTGTAGGTTCTTACAAACTGTGATCAGGCTTTCCTGCTAGCTTAGACCGCTCACTCAGAATGGGAACAATCAGTCAAGCCCACAGCTGTGTTTCTTCCCCTATGATGTGATTGGAAACAAATCTCCCACAGACTATAGCCCTGCCATGGGCCACTCACTTGGCGTTTCACATAAGAAGGCTTATGAAAGCATGTGGGAGTAGCCAAGTCCTTGTGCCTCAAGATACGCACATGCACATCCCTTCCACAGGACCAGACATCTGATGTTACTGTGTTAGGCGAGGGTCATACTTCCAGTCATGGAGAACAAGGAAGCCCGGCAGAAAAGAAGACACACCAGCCTCTTCTCTGTCAACAGAGGCACTGGCAGAATGGAGGAAAGGATCCGCTAATCCAGATATCTTCTAGTCCTTATAGTCTTAACACTATATTTTGAACTTTCCCAAAGTATGTATCTATGTGTGTATATGTATATATATATACACAACTTGACATATACACACACACTTAAATGTGGGCGTGTGTGTACGTGTATCACATGCATACAATGAATACCTTGATAAAAACTAGCTCTGATTATTCAATTAGAACTGAGAGATAGAAGCTACAGTCCATAGATGAAATCTATCATCAAAGTTCTCCAAGGCATGGTGAATGTGCCCATTTGCCCAACCATACTGCTGGAATAAGGGTAAGCCACAACATGCCAGCTAGATTTCTTACTGATTTTCCCTCTGCAGCAACAGCATGTACCCTGACTGTATCAGGAGATAACTATTAGCTGTAGGGTATGTAGACAGGTAGGGTCACAAGGTCTCAAAATCACATACAAATATGACAATGTCACTGAAAATTCTACCTTCATTTCAAAGATAAAAAAATAATGCTCCTTGCAGTAGTTTCAAGGAAGTACTTCAAGCCACTTCATTCGCTTAAAGATAATAACAAAAGGCTGGAGGTTTGCTATCACTGTAATTTAAATTTGTAAAGTTAGACTTGTTTAATTTAACACACTGTACTTTATTCAGAAATAAAAATGGTTCCTTTCTCTGCTGTATTTAAAACTTATTTTGCTTTTGATACTCATCTTAATGCGTCTAGTGCATTGTAGCATATTGCGATCGTTATTGTGTAAATGGCATTAAGGTGCTTAGTCTTTATATCACTGTTTAAAATCAACTTCTTGATATTTACATACGGTTCAAGTGAAAACTGGCAGCACTTCTTTTTTTACAATGACAGTTTAACATATGGCTTTACAAGTATGAATTATTTATGTAAACTTGAAGCCATTCAGAACATTACCAGAAAACCACTATAATTTACACAAACAATAGGGTTACATCTGTAGTCATAAATATTCATTGTTTATCAATGCTTTTTGTAGATGATTAATAAATCATAATGAGTCTGATCCCAAGAAGGCAAAGGGACAGATGCACAAATACACTTAGACATCTGGTGGGATTTCCAAAACAACTGACTGACAGTGGTACACAGGTCTGTCGTAGTAGGGAAGGTGGTAGTGGGATGCCACAAATTAAGTTCATGGCATGAACGGATATCCTGTCACCTGGTCAACTTTTGGATTGTAGTGTAACTCCTGAGATCCTATCCTAAAGAAGGTAATGAAAAGCAACACATGGCTTTAAAATATGCTTACATAAACATAGTCATGCATAAGGAAGACAGACTCTGTGTCAGACATGCTTACTTCAAATTGCACAATTAGATCAACTTACTGCGCTTTGATATTGACTAGACACGGACCTATCAGGCATGCTAAACAAAGGGAGAACAAGGTGGGTTTCAAAAAGTGGCTTTAGAAAAAAATCAGTTATCAGCAGTACTCACTCCCTTACATTGTTCTGGAGTTTCAACCACTTTGTACCCTGAAATCCAGAACACCATTACTTTAATAGTCAATCTGGTTTCACACTTTCTCATGTAAACTGTGAGCATCTGATGGAGAAGTAAATGGAATAACAAACATGGCACATTTTAAAACAACTTATCCGGTATAATTTTTCAGAAAAAAAATGACCTTTTACTAGTTCCCATACTTCACTACCATTTTAATGCTGGCAGTGATTTTAAAAGTTTCTCTCTGTAAATTATTTTAAGTATAGGACTATCTTCTCTGTGTAAATCCTTTTAAAAGGCGTCAGTTACACAATCAGACAACCAACTACTTGCAGTATCTCTCCCTAGAATATAAAAAGGTCCAAAATTATGTTATCTTTTATGTTATGTTATGTTAACCTTAAGTCTATTTGCCTCAGATAGATAACAGTTTACCTGAAATTTATCTGTAAAATCACTCATTCAGTCACCATTATACTTTTTAATATAAGCCACTTGGGCCCAGTGGAACTAAGCCAGTTGGCAATTCTGCAATTTGCAAAGCTCAAATTACAATTCTTTATATGGGAGTCTCTTAGCAACATTTAATAGTCTTGTTACATTTCTAAACTGCATGTATTAGTTCCCTCAATGTGAAGGGAACATAATTAAAAAATTTAACTGAACATATGATTTCAGTTCTGGATGAGATGCATTTAGTGCTAGACTCTGAGGAAAGATGTCCTTTCTATGCTTCCTTGAAGCTTATCTGGCCCAACTCTGGTCCAGTGTCCTAGCTTGAAGAATCTAGGCTGAAATTCTTGCTCCTGTGATATCAATAGCAAAATTCCCTGTGACTCCAATGAAGCAGAATCTCACTCCAAGGCTTTGGCACTGCACACTTAAAACCAGATTCTCCATTGTCTTACACCATGTGAAGTCACTTATCCTCACACAAAGTGGGAGAAAAAGGCACGCAACACAATATGGGTTTCCTTTGGTTGCAATTTCAAATTTAGCTTACACAAACTGTGAATGATCACACCAACAGCAGAGGAGAGTGAAGTGGTGTAAATTTCAGCAACATTTAAAAGTTGGTAATTAAATGTTTGGGAAGCAAGGAAATAATTAAAAGGGGATGTGGCTATGCTAGATTCTTTTCCTGACTCCAGAGCATTTATTGGCAGCTGTAAAATGTTAATTAAGTTTGTATTCTAACATTTAAATATGTTATACTAATTGACACTCATTTGAAGAACACAATATACAAAGGCAAACTTTTGCTAATAATATATAGATGAAGTGCAGAGACGAGTTCTGGGTAAACAGTCAACAAATGGAAGACTGGAAGAATGGGGAGGTGTATAAGAGCAAAGCAGCCTTTAGCCATCTCCATGTCTGCTCCAAAAAAGCCACATTTCAGAGATATATGAGTCCTGCCCATGCACTTTCTCCTGCTGCGCCATTCTACCTGACTGTTTAAAGCCAGACAGTGAAATCTGTTGGTATACCATTTCTGCATTAACCCTTCAACCAGTACTAGATATGCATCACCACGCCATGAGCACGAAAAATGAAAGGACTGGGAGGTGGGAAACAGACACCAGATGCGTTACACAAATGAAGTAGTATGAGGGGAGCAGGTACTCACAAAGCCTTGCTTCATTACAGTGGGACTAATTGTTACCAGCTTCCTCTGCAGTCTGTGCAGAAAGGGGCACTTCCAGAGGGAAGAGTCAGAGAGTCCAACTTGATGCTTGGTCTGACCCCATGTCTAGGAAAAATATTTCTTTTGGCTGACTATGAAGAAAGTCATATTGAGTAGATATCCATAACGAACATCCCCATATCTTCGCACTCACACATACACACAGACACACACACCACAGAGCTTCCCCCCAAAATGATACAAGAGTGAAAGAGTATAGGATAGTAAGAAAGATATATCTGTGAAACACTGGAAGGGAAAGACAGAAATTAGAGATTAATAGAGTAATGAAAGACATACATTATGGTACTATTAGCATCATCTTTAGACTTTTGAGAGCTGTGATTTCAGGGAATTACAACCACCAGTGTATGTATCAATTTTCATTTTTCCAAAATGTAAGTTCAACGATGAATTTATTTTTGTAAAGTATATATATTTGTGACATTATAAAATTGGCAGTCATTTCTTATGAAGTACAATACTCCTCAGTGCTCCCAAAGCTGGAGTTTCAAATCACCAAATCACAATGCCTGGTCACTTGAATTTTTGGTGGTTTGGTTGCTGGTTTTTTCACAACACAAGGGAGTAGAGATATTAGACCAAATCTGACTGACAAGCACAACTTAACTGCTTTCCACTAAGCCAACAACAACTTCATACAAAGTTGTTTAGATCTCCCAGATCTAAATATAAGATGGAGAACAAAAGTTCGTAGCACTCTAATTCCAAATCCTTTCTGATTTCCAAACAGAGAAATAATAACTAACCATACACTAGGCTGAATTAGGTAATATTTATTCAAGTTGTATATATGTGTTAAAACTGTATAGAAAACGCACAAAGATTTCCAGGGAGCTCCTTCCCACCAGCATCCCAGATCATTTACCTTTTTTTTTCCTTCAAGATATAGTTGTGTTGGTAGTTGGCAGTAAAAATGTAGATCTATTGAAAGTTGCCTTGAAATGTCCCAGTTGGAATTAATACAAAAAAAGTTGGCAAAATTGGAAACAGTGGGAAACAATATTTCACATTTCATTCTCTTGAAAATGCTTGTCTGATTCTTTCCTATCATTAATAAAAATGGTGTAGGTATATCAACAAAATAAATTTCTATAGTCGCATACCAGAAAAATGTGGAAAGTAGTGGCAATCTATACATGAAACTGTGATGTAGTATCTAGTCAAAGATCGGTATACTGTTTGTCTTATTTTTAAAGTAGCAATAACTCTGAAAGTCATATAAATTGAATTTGCAGATGATAATAAATTAGGAGAAGTTGTGAATAGTAAAGAAGACAGAGACTTAAATACGGAGCTGTTGAGAAGTCAGAAATACAAGCATGAAATAGAACGAGATTCAAGTAGGACAAATTAAGGCTGATACAACTAGGAAAATAATTAGAGACAGCAATAATGCTCAGCAAAGGAAAAAGTGATATTAAATAGGTTCTTGGAGAGCAATGAATTACTGTATGAAGATGAATCTGGAGAGAATAGAAATGGTGGTAATTTATACTTGGGTCATTCTCACTGGTAGTGAAGAGATGAATGTTCTAAAGCATGCACAATCTGCATGGGAGTAAATTCAACGCACTTGAATTCCACAGAGTGAACTAAGTGAGTGACATGCAAAAAATCAGAACCTATAATACATTGAGTTAAAAAAACCTCTGGCATTCACATATAGCAAAGGATATGGCTGGGTTTATGGCAGTTGTTTACACATGGGAGAGAGCAAGAATAGTATAGGTACATATATTGGGAGAGCCCAGATGTGAGCTGACCCTACCTGTGTTATTTCTAGAACTAGAGAAAGGATCCCCAAGATGACTGGATATGAGGCCACTGAGAGGACCTCTGGAAAGAGTCACGAGTCAAATAGGGTGATTTGGGATGTTCCATTTCACAGAATCACAGAATCATCCAGGTTGGAAAAGATCTTGAAGCTCCTCCAGTCCAACCATGAACCTCACACTGACCATTCTCAACTCCACCAGATCCCTCAGCGCTGGGTCAACCCGACTCTTCAACCCCTCCAGGGATGGGGACCCCCCCCTGCCCTGGGCAGCCCATTCCAACGCCCAACAACCCCTTCTGGAAAGAAATACTTCCTAATATCCAGTCTAAACCTTCCCTGACACAACTTGAGGCCATTCCCTCTTGTCCTATCACTTGTTACTTCCTTAAAGAGACTCATCCCCCCTCTCTGCACCCTCCTTTCAGGTAGTTGCAGAGGGCCATGAGGTCTCCCCTCAGCCTCCTCTCCTCCAGACTAAACCCCCTCAGTTCCCTCAGCCGCTCCCCATCAGACCTGTGCTCCAGACCCTGCACCAGCTTTGTTGCCCTTCTCTGGACACGCTCGAGTCATTCAATGTCCTTTTTGTAGTGAGGGGCCCAAAACTGAACACAGGAATCGAGGTGCAGCCTCACCAGTGCCGAGTCCAGGGGTAAGATCCCTTCCCTGTCCCTGCTGGCCACGCTATTTCTGATAAAAGCCAGGATACCATTGGCCTTCTTGGCCACCTGGGCACACTGCTGGCTCCTGTTCAGCCATTTCCCCTGAGAGACTTGCCCATACCAAGCTGAAGATTTTCTGAACTTCTGCTGTTGTCACAGAAGGTAGACAAGATTCTGTTACTAAGATTATTCATAAACTAGGTCATTTAGCTAAACTGTGGGAACAGGGACAGAAATACTGGGGAGAAATAGACACTTTCCAATCAGAGGCAAAGCTACAAGGGAGGCCTCCTGTGCAGCATTTTATTGCCATGCACCTGTTGTTTTAGACTAATGAAATGTCTTTTGCATCCTGGGGCACCACCACCCACTACACTAGCCTATGCAGAAGACTCAGAGCTCCTACTGCAGATCACAGAAGGACATAACACTGCCATGTAAACAACACTTATCTACATCTCTTCCTGTTCTGACACTGTCCCGACTACATTCCAAAGACCACAAAGCATTTACAGCGGTATGGAATCTTGCATTTAAATCCTATGTTATAACCAAATTTCAACAAAAGTTAAGAAAAATAGTTTCTTCTGGGAAACAGCTTTCAGTGTGAAGTCATCGATGTAGTATTTCCGCAATGTTCCCAGAAATATGCAGACTGATCCTCTCATTTGCTGCAACTACTTTGCACTGGACTGCTGGAAGACTTTCAAGGTAGACCCTGTCCAAGGGAAAATTACAGGGATTTGTTGGGAATCCTCTGTTGACATAAATCTGATATAAAGGCTTCTATTACACGTCCCACTCCTCTGACTAGCATATGATATGTGGCTGAAATGAAGGTGACAGATATGACCTAGACCACCTACATAGCTGGTTTGTCTTTGGAGGAAGTTTCAGCTAAGTGGCCTGTGATTTGGGCAACCAGACCTCTGACAGGCATCTGCTGAAATGTTGGAGCTTCATATTATCATTACATACACACACATAAACCAATCATGATCCCCAATGAGACAAAATCCTACCAAAATAAAGTCTCCCCAAATTGTCTCATTGTGTAGTACAGTCAGTCTCTGAACTTCCCATTCAATCATGAGTTAACAGGAGGAAAGGCAGTACAGGGACAGAGAGAACTTGTGTAGAGACCTCACACTTGTGTTTCATTCTACGTGCCTGACCTCTTTCAAAAGGCAAAGGGCATGTTTGTTTTTCACCCTTGATAGAACATGCATTGTTTACTGGTACACCTGCAGAGACAAGAGAAGGAGGAAAAAAGATCTTTGGAATCTAGAAATACTGAAGAATTCTCCATTATTTGTAATTTTGAAATCAAGGCCATATGCTTTTCTATAAATTTTTATTTGTTTTAGTTCGATCAGTTGTTATGGAATTGTTGCAGTATTCATTTAGTGAAATTCTATAACTTGGATAATAGAAGAAATTGGATTATATAAAAATTAAAGCAAAAAAGTATTTTAAAATAAATTTCTGTAAAGGAAGTTGATTAATAGTCTTTATGTCTATTGCTGATACAGGTACAAAGTAAGTAGGGGCTTAAATTACTACCAGGAAGACTTAGATTGGACAGGAAGAAAATCCTTGGAACAGTAAATCCTTCAATCCTTCAAACAGGCGTAGGTAAGAGTTGGGACAAGTTCCCTAAGGAGGCTGTGGTATCTTCATTACTGAAGATTTTTAAGAACAAGTTAAAGAAACTTCTGGAAAACATGGCACTGGGTATAGATGGTCCTGCTTTGGAGCACTGTGAGGGAACTAGATATCTTCATGGGTTCCCTTCCAAGCGTAATTCCTGAATGTTTTTTTTTTCTGTGATGCCTATGACCCTTGAGGTCTTAAACTCATTTAAGCTACTGAGAACTTTTTCTATTTCTTTTTCTTGTTCTTCAGAAAAACATCAAATGCTGATAAATGTCATGTATTTTCCTCAAATTACCAGTAAAAGAAATTAAAAACTGAAGCAGTTAACAGCAGTTACTGGTAGGATGTGAGTAGAGGTAGTATCACACATAAATAAGTGATTCTCTCATCATGTATCCACACACTAACTCATGTGAGCAAATACAACGATCTTAGCACCATTTCAGGGGAACAGTGGCCACTGAAGACATGCTCCTTATTAAACAAGAGAGAATATTTACTGTATGATGATTACCTCACAGAAATCTATACCTAGAATATAACCAGGAAATTTGGATATACCAGACCAATGCTTTCACCAAGCCAAGGAGCTAGAGAGACAAGCTGAGTCAGCACCTCACAGATAGTTTCGTTTTTCCATAGCAGGGGAACCCAACAGAGCTGCTAACCCACACACTCCCAGTGAAATCTTCTATCTTCACATGACATAAGTATCAAACCACACAGTGGCCTGTCCCTTGACCTCCAACTGAGAAGTGTGACTTCCTGAACCAACAGACATACAACTTGTGTGGTTGACACCAACAGACAAAGCAAGGAGAGCTGACCTGCAGACCTTACAGGCAAGCAAATATGCCTTCCAATAAGCCAAGATTCTGAATCAATGATCTAAGGCATCATGTCACTTGATATCAAGCCACAAACCAGAAGTGCTTAAGTCTACAGAGTCTTGCAACCTAGACACCAGTCTAAGAAAATGATTGCTCAGGGGCCTCACAGCTCCATGTTCTAAACACAACCATGACCACCCAGAGGTTCAGACCTAGTAATATCAGCCCAAGTTACAGTCCATCCAAATCCACAAGCTCAGAACTTTGTTATCTAGCATTGGCTGAGGGAATAAAGGAAATGTCTGATGTCTCAGATATCAGCTCCTGCTTTAGGAGTTACGTTTGCTGAGTAAGCTTCCCCTCCTTCTTCTTCTTCTGAGGGAGCTGAATTGTCCCTTCATCCCATAGTTTTTCACTAGTCCATGACTCCTCAGGAACCACAGGTCAGAGATGCTGAAGGAGATGGTGCTCACCTAGGAGGTTTACGAGCACAGAGCTCATCAAACCCCACAAACTAAATACACACACACATGCAAGTCAGCGAGTTTAATTACTGGGCTATGGTTTCAGGTTGGAAAATCATTCTTTCCAACTTTTGCAGCTTGTTCTCTGGTCCTTTTATACAAGATAATGCAGTATCCTTGCCCCAGGTACATCTGATAACTAAAGCTGAATCTACTACTACAATTAATTCAAGTTCCCTGAAGTCATGTGGAGATACATATTACGTATGCTCTTGCTTTCCTTTTTTGTGAAATTGTGCTACTACAGTTTACACAGTTCACTGGATTGGCACTGTGCAAAATTCACCAACTGCAAATAGATGGAGGTATTATAATTGCATCACCTATTGCTTAAAATGTATCAATGCCATTTTTCTCATGTTTGTAGAAATGCCTAACTGAACCTATAGGATTATAACAGAATTAAGACTATATATTCATGTGAATAATAAAATGGAATCATTCTTTCAGAAATAAAGCAATTTCATTTAAGTTCAAATAAGAATGAACAAATTAGCAACAGATTAAGCATCTGGAACCTTTTAAATAATTTGACTAAATGTGCAGGATTATTAAGAAAATATGTGTTTTCTTCTATTGGGATTTATGTCTAATATTTATTTCACCACAGATGAGCTTCATCAGGCAGCAGGAGAAACAGCCAAGAGAAAACAGTTTGCTTGTTTGCTCAATAAATGAACTATTTGTTCTGTATTTTAAAGAAGGTGAAAACTAACACTGTGCTAATGCTGCCAGGCATGGCCTGTGTGTGGTTGGTCAACTGAACCCTGAAATCTGGTTTACAAAGGCCTGGAAGTGATACAACACTGACAGGTTCAAAGGAGACGAGAGAGCTCAGTGACCTCAAACTTTCAAGTCCAAATTTCCAACATCACACTTTGGGGCCTTCAGAGGCCCAGCAAGGAATTTCAGCTCCCACTTCCCTACTCCTATCCCAAGACATAGAACCTGGCATATCTAAGGTATATGCTCTCCAGAGAAATTACCTGAACACCACCCACATCTACCCCTTTCTTTTTTGCTGAATTGTCTATACTATTGTCAGTACCTCCAGGGATGCCAGGTGGCTATTCTTCAGGCAAAACAAGCTATTCAGAGATGATATTCAGTATGGATTGCCAGTCTTTGAAACCAGAATGTCCTCTGGGGATAATGAGTGTGTGGAATGTTTCCCCAGCAATTATAAAAAAAGCTCTGTCATAATTTTTAGCCCTGTGGATTTCTGCTACTCTAGAAATAACCCAGACACCATAAGGCCCCTTTGTCACAGAGCTTCTGGAGTGCACACTTTTCTATTCCTGCCTTATTCTTTAGTAAGACAGATATTTCCTCTGCCCAGTCTCCCACCAGAAGATTTCTCTGGAGTGAAGAGCAGGCATCTACGCAGTGGTGCCTCCCAGAAAACCTACTGATGACTTTGTCTACATCACTCCTTTCTTAGCATTCTTCTGGTCACATTTCTCCATATACACTAGCCTTAAAGAACTTCCAGCACATACCTCACTCTTATCAAATCCTAATTCATTCAGAGACATCAGCCTCTGCCTCTCTTTGCAAAGGTCTCTGTCTTTGCTTCCTCTTTTGCCCAGTCTTCCTACTCTATTCACAGAATCACAGGTTTCACTGGTTTCTCTACAACACACAGGCATTCTACTCCCATTTTTTTCACACTGCTCCTCTTCACAAGTCCATGTTGTTTACCTGCTCTCTTCAAGCATTCGTCTTAGACTGGAAATGCTCATTGATAGGGATGTTTTTCTGGCATAAAGTTCTGTAAAATATTCTGTTTGTTTCCAAAATATCTGTTAACATGAATCTTATTGATGGTAACAAAACTATTCCTTTTCTTCTCCTGTAACCTGGGTGAGATCACAAGGATAAGAATAATGAGGAAGATAGACCAGAGAGTCACTCTCAATCTAAAAAAGGGGTCAAAAGATCTGTTCTGAACAGGTGGCAATGAAAAGTTAGGTTTCATAGGCACTTACACAAGCTAAAAAGGGCAATAACTGATTTTTTTTTTTCCTCCAATGAAAGCTTTATAGCATTTCAGGAAAAGAAAAATGAAGGAGGGAATTGTGTCCCAAATTAGGATGAAAAGCTAAAGTGTTTGTTTTCAAAAGTGGTTTTAATTACTGTGAACGAAATGTTTTACGTCAACAACTTAAAATATTTTGTTTTGATTTATTCTATTTTTAAAAACCCTCTAACATAAATTGCATTTGAAAGAAAAAGCAATTTAATAACAGCAGTTGGAAACTCCTCACTCTATAAAAGTTGAACTAAGATATTTCATTAAAATCAAAACATGTTTTAAAAAAAAACCAGCTTCAGTAAACAATATTTTCCAGTTGAGAGGAGTTTCAACTCTACAATTTTTTTAACAGCTCTGCTCTCAAGTTTCTTCCAACACAGTATCAACAGGTGTCTATAGAAGGAAAATGTCACAGGGGAAGTTTTGGAGTTTTGTGCTCTGTGAACACCCTGATGTTAATGCTTATCAAGCATGTTGTGTGTTGTCCTGTCAAATGACTCCTAGTGGTAAAGGTGAGATTCTACATAGTATATTCTTCATGGGATTGAAGACACAAAAAAATACTTTGGCTCACTTGACCCCGCAAAAAAGGCTTGACAGACCTGCAGTCTGTGCTTTCTTGCATGCAGACATACTGCATTCAACATACTCCACCTGCTTCAACAGCTGCTGATGAAATAACCACTTCAAAAAGCCATAGGGAACTGTAGGAACCACTGCATCTGAGGTGGTTCTACCTGAATCCCAGGACAAAACTCACTGGTGCAGCACTATGCCTTTTCACACCTTGTAGCTTTGTGAAAGACTGTCTTGCCCTTGACTAGGTCTCCCAAATAGTATGGCCCTGAACTGTATTAATTTTGAGGTTTATATCTGGATAGAAAATCAATGAGACATTGCGGAATGCTGTCCAGGTGTGTCAATTGTTTCCTGATGCCTGTTGGCCTTGACGAGACTGTTTAGTAAACAGAGAATGGGTAAGAGGTAGAGAAGGAAGACTTGCAAAGACTTTCTCCCAAACCTGTGCATGTACAGTGGCAACATATTGAGGAAAAATTCAACATTTGCAAATAGAAACATATTTTCTCAGAAAATCTTCCTCGATTTCTATTAGAATAGAAAATTAATCTCTGCACCACCACAATATATCTCCATATTTGTATAGAGAAGCTTGAGAGAAAAACAGCAAAAAGTCTACCTCATGCAATAGTAATGACAGACCAAGTATTATGTTTTTATCATAACTATATTAAAAAGAAACATCTTGCCAAATGCTTGTAATTACAGAGAGACAGAGTTCTGTGGATTCAAAATTCTATGTTGTATTAAAAATGGTACTGCAAAGGCCCCACTATGGCTGAAATTCGTTATTGTGCTCTTAAATAGAGGAGTCCAGTCACTACATTTAAATTCCTAACTGTAACACTGTTTTGAGAGAACTGGAACTTCTGTGTTTAACTTCAGCTGTTTTAAATTGGTAGCTATTTCATAGAACATGCACTATTTAATAATTCAGCACTCTCATTCTGTTAATGCAAGTTCTAATTGAACTCAGAAAGTCCTGACATTCAGTAGCTCACCCAAGATAAAGTTCTGTTCAATGACAATCGCTCATACAACTCAAAAGGAGTACACTGGGACAAATCCTTTACCTGCAGGGACACATCATGCTATTCCATAAGCAAATACGCAGGAAACTCTGTCATGTCACAACCATTATCCTCCCCGTGTGTTACAATCCAGAAAAGCAGAAAGACACAGTAATTCATCTGGCTGGTACTTTCATTCTCTTGCATAAGTAGTACCAGATACTGTTCTGCTACTGTCTGTGGGATTTGGACTTCTATTGGATTCCCCCCATACAGGAGGATCCACGCTTTGCCTAGTGTCTGTTCACCATTTGGCCATTATATAGACAGATAGCCACAGAATAATACTACTCATCTGAAAGCATCTCCTTAATTTTTTTTTATGTTTTCAGAGTTAGCAGAATCTGTAGCCTAAAGTAACAATTAACCCTCTGAAGAACCTCTGCTGCAGATCTCATACACATCACAATAATTGATATATGTCATAACCTTTTGGAAAGAGCACTGTGAACTATGATACTATACCTCATCTGAAGAAAATCCTTAGTCCATGCTTAATAGTTTGATAACACTTGTATTAATAAAGAAATGTACCCTATGCTTAATGCTTGACAAAGGAAAGGTATAGAGTCAGCAAAATGTTAATTGTAATAAGTCTCTTTTCACAGTATCAGATAGTTGCTCACCAATCTGCCTAATCACTACACTTCTCAATTGTACTAGATTTATTTCTGCTTCTTCCATATAGAAATATGTAAAAGCTGAGCGCTAGGGCACTTGAGCTGTTAGGGCACTGAGAGACTTGAGCTGTTTAACACCTATGCAGAAATATTTGCATTAGGCAAAGAAACACACAGAGTGCTCGAGCACAGGAGCAGCCTCCACAGCAGCATCACATACTGGGGAGGAGGTAAGAAACTGAGAGAGAGGGATAAGAGGTGTGGCCTTATAAAGAAATGACCACGATATATAAACTTAAGTATAATGAAGCAAGTGCCAGACAGCCACCTTTGAGATGGTCATTAACAGCTCTTATCAGCTATAGGCAAGTGTTCTCTGACACAGTTAAACATGGATTTAGAAGAACCTGATATGAGGGCAGCAAGAAAGACCAGCAACTGGTACAGAAATGTAATATTAGAAAACCCAAATTTTCAAAATTTTAAAGTCCATTTTCCTAAACACTAAAAAATGTTGGCTTTAGTACATTTTTGTTTTACTTTCTCTCTGGGTTTTGAGTCTCCACTATTTTTCCCATTTTATTCCTCATCAGGATACCTAAAAGTAACAGTTTAACAAAATAACATGATGCTTCTTAGCTATTCACATGACTTCAGGAAATATAGCTTTTAAAAAGTATTATATGTTCTGAAGAATGTAATAAAACTTCAAGAGTTCATAAACCTGGAAATTCATTGGAGGATTTTGAAGATGTTGATTGTTCATGGACAAAAGATTAGAATGTGCTTCGAGCCCAGTGTTGCTCCTGACCCAGCAGCTCATTTCACCCTACTGTCTTTAACAGTGTGTAGGTCATATGAATGCTACAGATGACTTAGCGCTGGAATGTCCAACATACTGCTCTCTTCCATCAAGGTTTGAACCTGGGCTACAACTCTTATAGGTGCTGAAGCCCTGGGAATGGAGCCAGATCACTGGTCCTTCCCAACCCAAACCCTGGAACGGATAAACCTAAATTTCAATTCTTGTGTGTATGTTTCAGGTGATACTATTAAAAGGCTTCTTTACAAATGACTGAGCCAAATCCAGTGAGATGGTCCTCAATGAGATGAACTGCAGGGGAACTGACACGGACGTCCCTTGTGCTTCAGGAAAACAGATGAAGGAATTACAGTTGTCACCTAAAATCAGAGTTGAAGAGCAGGGAAAGTTTCATTCTAGTTTCTTTCTCTCACACACTTGGGCAAAACAGAAATTAGTTCACAGATTGCTGGAACTCTACCTCCTTGGGCTTCCAGTTCAATACTCAGTTTACTACATTCTCCCCTGAGTTATGGACAATGGGGAAAAGCTTCTGACACTTTTCCACATGTGGGCCAAAGTGCAACATCATGCTTCTAAATGCACATCAATTTGTTCTGAATATGGGCACCCTTTCTACTTTAATAAAGGAAAATAGCCCACCAGAAATACAAATTATTTTTTAACATTCCTTTCCTGATGAAAAAATCTGGGCCATGCGTGCTCTGTTTTCTCTGTCTTTCCTAAATTTTGCCAAAGGCTGCTGTCAAAATCCTTGTTATCTTTGTTACTGCAACAGCCAACTACTCCAAGTAAAGCATCTACAATTGGTTTACATTTTCTTTGTGAATATATAACAAAAGAGAATAGAAAATGGCTTTTGGCATTTTGTAAGTAATTTTCATGCCAAAATGTACAATTGAATAATATTCATTTAGTTTTTAAATGCATCAGGGCTTGGGAGGAAATTTGAATTATTCCAATTTATCATAAGCATAAGTTTGGTTTGGCTGAGTGCTGAAACTGGAGCTGAATTCTATTGAATATGGAGTTAAGAGTTGGTCTGTGCTTCTCCTTGAGTATTTGCAAACAGTACTGAAAGTGAAAACATATAATTATAATTAGAATAAAAGATGGTCTTTGTTTTTTTGTTCAAAGCTATTTTATCCTGCTTGGAAAAAAAAAAAAAGAAAAAAAGAAAAAGTCGGTAGAACACATGTGTGTATATTCTTATGCTGACAGAATGGGCATTTCTCTATATACCTCTAAAGGGAAAACCTGTTTCTGACCCTTGAAATTCCATTTCAATGGTTATAAATTAAGAGAAAGAAATAGTGATTCTCCCCCAATAACAGTGCCATGCGGAAAGAGGCAGGGCAAGACTCTCTGGGGTAACAGGAATGGAACATCAAAATAGCAGTTACCTAAAATAGAAACCTCTCAGTGTAACAGTAACTGCAAAGAATCACAGAAGGAGCTGCTTAATGGTACTAGAAATCTCTCTCAGTCCCACAGGTGTGATACCTGCTATGAAAACTTCTGCAAATATATCATTTTGTATAATACAGAGCAGCCAATGATATTTTTTCTCCCAAATGAGGAGGCACAGCACAGAGAACGATCCTCTTTGCAAGGATCACATCAAAGCATAACTTACTCAGGATGTCCAGGTGCCCTATGGAAATCTAAGTATCTGATCTAATGCTGCAGTTGCATAAAGCCACTAGCAATATAAAGTGATCAGTAATATGAGATATTTTTATATGTATAAGATCATCAGGAATAAAGTTCCACATAAACCAGTGAATTCTCTCTTACAGTGAAGGGCAAGATTTCACGATACATATAGTTACTGTCAGTGAAAATAAAAAACCCCATCACTGTCATCGATTGTATTGTGTGACATTAATTGATTTAGATTGTCTCATTATACTGCAGAAATGTAGACATATGTTAATATCTATCAGAGTATATACATAATTCCTGATTTCCGTTGATGTGACCAAATAAAACAAAAACCACATTAATTTAAAAACAGGTGCTGGTACAAAAAAGACACAAGGGGCTACCACATAGACAGATAGACTGAGGACTGTGGTCTACTAGCTAAGTGTGCTACTTCTGGTACAAGTAACCAAACATATTTACTCCTTTTATGTAAACACCACAAAGCATACCCAACACACAAAACGAAGCACAGTAGTTAGCTAGAAAAATGCACTAAACTAGTGCAGGTCTCTGAGCTGACCCCTTCTGTCAGAACTGCTCATATAATTCAAAATCAGTGGAATAACCTTGTGTTGGAGAAATCACCTCTGCACAGCAGAGTTATCTCTCTGAGAGAATATGCTGCAGAAAGCTGATTTAGGAAATGCTTAGCAATCTGATATTCCTTTGCCCAAGTAATACAGAAAAGTCTGGTTATAAATGAAATATTTCAAGCTCATACACCTCTCCTTCTACCTTAATTTAATGTATTAAGAAACAATTATTAAAGTGACATAATTTTCTAACTTTCCAGGATTACGTATGAAAATCTTATCCCTGTTTAGGAGAGAATTACTGACATACCTGTATTTGGCAAATGCTTGCTAATTGGACCCAAATATAAAATGTATCATTAAAACACACCATGTGAATCAGGAACATCTTTTGTGGAGCTTTGACTTGGTAACAGCATAACTTGCCACCATGACTGGATTTTTATCAGTGCTAATTATCAGAGCTAATATGGATAATATCAGTTTAAGAAATATAAAAATATTCAATTCAAGCTATTAGAATATTCTACTACCAAGAGATCTAAATTTAAAGTCTTCTGTCCCTCGTGTATAAATTATTCTGGAAATTCACAATCACGGGGTTTTTTATTTTGTTTTGACTTTTTATGAATTCTTTCCTTAGAACATAAAAACTGAAAAATGTAAAGCATAAAGTGTAAAGTTCATATGTGAAAGAAATTTTCATTATTTACTGACAGTTTTGTCTGGTTTGCTTTATTTTCTTATACAGCAACATACGCAGTGGGTCAGATTTTGATTTCTGTTCCACATATGTAAATTAGAAGGACTTTCAATTAAGCCTAGTGAATTACTCCAGATTCATACTAGTTTAACAGAGATCAAGGTCTTGTTCAGATATGATTGCTTATAACAGTCAGGAACAGGCTGGGACAATTACAATTAATAGGACAGTTACAGTTTGCATGCACATACGTTATGTATGATGATAGTAACCTGCAATTTCAGGAAAGCCAATATATTCCTCACATAATTCTAACCTGCATTATTACTGGAGTTTACATTCAGTGGAGAACTCTGTGGTGAAATGACCACGATTCTGACAAGCAGAGTGAGGCTAATGGCATGCACAAAATGCTTAAGCAGAAACATAAGTATGTGCCTGAATATGTGTAAAATACAAACTCCATTTGCCAGAAACAGGGTTCTGGAGACAACATCTAGATTCAGACCAACACATGTAGGCCTGCTACAACAGCAGGGATGGTCTTAACCTCAAGGAAACAAATGAGTATTTAAAAAAGAGGATCTTCTGCCAACTGTTCTTCTTAGGCAGGAACCATCTTATAAGCACGTATCCTCCTCCTACAAAAACACAACATGCACAAATGTGCTGACACTTAAGCACATATGCACAAGCATATACTTCTAAAAGTATCCCAGTGCTGTTTAGATATGATAGAAAGGCTCTTTTTAAATCAGGTTTTTCATGCAGAGTAAAAGAAAGCTTTTCAACGATAGGGGAATGTTTTTATACCCAATTTCTCTAGTGATGATTTTCATACCATGGCATAGTAAGTGATTTTTCCTGCAACTTCTACTGGTAAAACACAAGGTGTCTAACACTGTATGCAGTCATGATCGGCCAGTTATCTGACACGTATTTCCAACAACAAGAAGAGGTCAAATAGCAGGCCAGCAGCAGGTTTCCAGAACAGTAGTTCTGTTCACGGAATCATCTAGGTTGGAAAAAGACCTTGAAGATCATCTAGTCCAACCAGTTCTTGCTGTTTGCAGAAGGCAATGTGAATAAACACCATTCCCAATCACAAGACAATCAAGGTTGTACAAATAACTGTATCAACATTGTACAAATAACTGTCATTTTTATCTTCCCCTTACCTGTTAATGAAAATACAGCTGTAAGCTCATTAGTAGCCATTTCTATAATAAATTACAGTTTGCATGAAAGAGCTTTGAGGTGTTAAAATTATTTCTATAGTTGCAATTTGAAACTAGATGTTTTGTTATGACTTTCATTGCAATAGACAGATCATACTTTTCCTAGATCTGAGCTCGCTCTCATATTTATATTTCACTCTATATTCCTTCTGAAATAAATAAGTTTACTTCAGCTACCAGGTATGGCGTTGCACAAAAAAGTCTTGAATACTTGTCACCTGAGGCTCAGCTCACATTGAAATCATCCATGCACCTTAAGGAGATTAAAAGGAAGTATTTCCCTCGATATTACACGAAAACTTCCTTCTTACAGAATCTTATAGAAAGTATGGGTGGAATTCCTCCTATTTTCATCTTAACTTCTCTGTTGTTAAATTCACAATAACACAAGTAAACCTGAGCTGTGTGAAAGTACACTGTTGTTTCTGCAAATGACATCTTGAAGTTGCACCTGACTACAGATTAGTCTTTTTTTTTGGCTCATTTATACCTCGTCTTTCAATCTTCCTATCATCACTCCTAGCTACAAGCCAAACTAATCTTCATCTTGCGTCCGCTACAATTATTGCATACATCTCCACTTCTCATTCTAAGTTTTAGGATTCCTATAGCTAGAGCCTCCCCAAGTCTCTATACTTTAAATCACAAAAAAGTCATTTTCAGACATCTCTCCAAACAGGCAGAAACATATTAACAGGTACAGATTTACCAAGCAAGGCTTAAGCAGGTTCCCCTATAATACTGCTCAGTGAAATTCCTGTGTTCACTGCTCATGGAAAACATGGGAACACCTTTGTAGCTCCACATATTCAAACAGCACTGTACTATCTCCTACAGATCACTGTCTTATTGGCAGCATCTTAGCCAGCTGGTCTTCATTTTAGCCTCAACTGCCTCAAATTTTCCACAGGTTTACCCTTCTCTTCCAGCCCACAACGCAACAGTCATTCATTAAAATTTAGAAAGGTCTTAACATCTTCCCATAAGCACAGACTGATCACTTGTCATGTTATACAAGGTTTCCCTACTGTTCCATACAAGAAAAAGGATTTTATTTCTTTTTGCCAGCCAGTACTGGCTGCAGAGAAAGTAATTACCTCTTTCTAAGGAAAATCTGACTAAAAAGAGGTGTGCTAGTCAAACCTCAGCAGAAGAGTCAAGGAGCAACACCGTAAACCCTATTGCAAATCACCATCAGAGTCCACAAGTTCATGTACAGCTTCAGACTCACCAAGATGAACCAACTTGAGTAGTCCAAAAAATGAAAACAGTCTTTCTTCTCTGCCTTAAATAATAAGGGGGAGAACAACACAGCTTACATCCCCCATATATCCATAGTAGGTAAACTGGAAGCCAGCACAGCGCATGGGAAAAAGGCAGAAACTTCTTTTTAAGAAGACTGGCCCATCTGAGAAGCCTTTTAAGATCCTATCTTCGTATCCTTAGCTTGCAAAAATTAGACATAACGGATAGTGGTAAAAATCAGCTATACTTTTTCGTATTTTTCATGTTGTTAGAAAATGTTAATTTTTAGTTCAACAAAAAATTATTCAATCTTCAAATAGAGAGAGAAATTCACTTCTGTACACAGACTCCTTTGGTATCTCTGTTCACGTCCTCCACAGCAAAACAGCTTTGACACCTTTATTTTATTTAAATACACGAGAAGAGAAAAAACAACAAATTAGCAGAGTACCTTTCAACTTCAGAGATCATACTGTAGTCAGTGGGAAGCACTAATACTCCCTTTTCAATATGAAGTAATTTCATGTTATAAAATGGGTTGAACGTGAACACTAACATGTTACCCAATTTCTTTCATGGTCTTGGCAGGAATATCTGAAAAAAATCCCTAACTTACATTGACTTAATATTAATATCATGTTAATAAATATCGTAGTTTTTGTTGATAAACTGGTAGCTGTCTTCTCAGCTAACTGTCATATAAGATCTTAGGTAAGAAGCAAGGGTTTTTTTGTGAATTCAGTCATAAAACCCTTTCCTAGTTCAAAACATTTAGTTAGCTTGGGTTGATATGGCAGATAATTTGGAAGCATCTGGCAAATGTTTACATAAGAAACAAAATCACCTAGCTGTCTTGCAATCTTCTCCATAAATCTGCCTAGAGTGTGAAGTATTTAACCAAAAATATGAAGAAAACATTCCAATTTTAACTTGTAGGGTTATTATGAGACAAAATAAACTTATGCAGCATATAAATATGCAAGCCAGTTTGCTATGAGTCCATAAAGGTATAGCATATATTTTGCATTGAGATACAAAGAAGATGCATTGGGTGTTCCAGAAAAGAGTAAATATACATCAGCAATATTTTTATATTTTGTAAAGCCATATATTCAGCTTTACTGACTTTTAAATATGCATTTAATTATTCAGCCTTAGAATACAGTATAAACCCATATTACTTTAAATTTCTGGGGCTCTGACATAGTTTTTAAGTATGAATTTTGCAGCTATTCAGTGAGAGAATGTCAATGCTACAAACATTATCTTGCATTAAAACTCCCTAACCTTTCCAACAGTAGAATCATGTAAAGGAGATTTCAGTACAGAAATGGAAAACAAGACTTGTTATGACATTAGGCATTACTTGGCTTCTTTTTAGTGTTCACTTGTATAATCTAAATGGAATATGATCCTTACAAAGTTGGTCTTAATGTTCACATAAAGAAAAAGGTAATTATGCACTTTAACTCCAAGATAATTCACTACCAACACATTTTTCACATGAAATCTTTGAATATATAGACATAAAATACAAATAAGAAGAACTATTCCTTCCCTTTTACTTCTGAAAAATTCCACATTCTCAGAAACAGCCCTATAAAGGACAGCCATTGAGTAAAAAGCCTACTTATCTAACCTTTAAGGGAAAATCTGAAATCAATACATTTGAAATCAAATGCATATTGATTTTGTCATTTTCCTCCTCAAAAATAAACTGGCTCAGTAAATTACATGAAGCCCTCAAGTCTTGACACAATCTTTAAGACTCACAGATCTAATTCCTTCTATATTTGTTAAGTTTACTGCTGTGACTAGTCCCCAGTTAACAAGATGAGTTCTGGTTGTAAAATCATGCACATGCAAAAGCCTTTGAAAATCTTCAGGTCTTACATTCTTTGTTCATAAGCTATTTTTGATGAAAATCTGTAACAGTTATAGCAGCTCTACAGTCATCATCTCTGTCAACCCGACTCAAAGTCAGGTGAAATGAAAGAATCCTCACTTCGATGGACTTTGGCTACAGAGTAATTCTTATTGAACAATTAAGGTAAAGCCAGTAACTTCTTATCTGGCTAGTGATGGTTTTAATATCCTGAAAACTCTTTATAAATATCTAATTTTAATACTGTGATTAATACAGATGCTATGTGTCTGCTTTCTAGGATAAAGCTTTCCTTATGCTCTCTCATGCTAGGACCTTGTCTGCAAGCTTTCTTTTTGTAGCTCTCCCTTTGACTTCAGTAAGGGGTCTGGAGAAAGGAATAGCATAATCAAGCCCTTAATCAAATTTATTAAAATCCTGGTGATATACAACCCAATTAAGGAGTACCTCCCCATTCCATAAGAGCTTTTTACATTCACTATAAAACATTTTCTTCCTCACCACATAAAACTTACTGTATGCATTGCATCTGTCAGTATGAAGTAGTAGCCTTAGAAATGAAAATGGGGTAATTAAATCTACAGGCTATTGCTGATTTAATAATGAAAAGATAATGCTAATTGGCTGAAGAACTTTCGAGCAACTTTCAATCATGCTATTAGCCACATTGTGAAAACCACAGCAATATTGTGATATGCCAGTTTCTAAAAGTAAGATCTTCCTTATCTCATTTGCTAGTACAGTGCCCAACAGTAAAAATGAACACCATGTTTCCTAACCACCTCACATTCTATATTATTATAGAGACAAATGTCAACATTTATTTTATTTTCTCACTGGTCTGTGTTGCAACTGCTTTATTTCAGATGCACGATCTTTTGATTCTGGCAACCACAGTCCTGGCTCAAAGGGTTAGTATCAGTAGTATAAAGTCCAACTAGCAGCAGTGTTCCTCAAAGGCTGATACTCAAACAAATACAGTTTAATATATTAATTAATAGTCTGGATGTTGGGACTCTTCACAACTTTGAAGATTATAACAAATTGCATAAAGTGATTCACACCCTGAGGAGCAGGGTTGCTCTTCAGGAAAACCTCAGCAGACTGGAGTAATGAATCAATAGAAACTCATTAACTGCTGCAAATGAAAAAGCAAAATCCTGCACTTGGGTGGAATGCAGTGGTACAGCCTGCGAGCCAAGTGGTAGAAGACAGATTTGCCAAAAGGATCTGGTGGTCCTCCTGGACAATGGTTTGAACACAACTCAGCACTGCACCCTTGCTTCAAAGGCCAACCACATAGCGGGATGTATTAGCAAGAGAATAACCAGCAGGACAAGGAAAGTAATTCTCCCACTCTGTTTAGCTCTTTTGAGACTGCATCTAAAGATCTATGTCTAGTTTTGGACTCCTCAGTTCAAGAAACACAGTCATATACTGAGACAAGTTGAGCATAAGCCATCAAGATGTTTATAGGGATATAGCTCTTACATAGTGTGAGAGACTGAAATATCAAATGATTGTCTCAAAGCTTGTGCGTGTGTGTGCTTTGAGTCACTGGGTGGTGTCAGTAATGCCTCGAACATTCATCAAGGACCAGCTGTGGCCTTTGTAATTAATCTAAGGAATATCACCCGAGGAAGCAGGAGTGTAGCGAAGGATGCACCCTCCCACCCCCTTGCAGTTGTATTGACAAACTCCTTAGATAAACCTCAAAGAGGTGGACTGAGTGAAACCAGGTGTTTCTTGTCAAGCACAAGGACCGCTGATCACCGGCCATTGTATAATACTTTGTGGCTCTATTGTGTACGCCAGACACCATGTATGCATTGCTAATGACTTTGCGCCTTTGCCATTGAACTGATAAGAGGTGAGAGTCTCTGCCCCAGAAGCTGGATGATTGCTCAAGAAGCATGAACTCAGCAAAAACCTGTAGGAACAGAGGAAAAACTAAGGGTGGGCAGATATGCTAATGATAAGACGAACTTAAAAGGCAACAGAGAACTTTGCTCTGTGTGCACCCACCATCGAAGAACTGAGGACCAATAGGACATTGCTGGATCCATGGTGGTGACTATTCTTGCAGCTCTATTCTGGATGCTTGCTTGATTTCTGTCTTTTCCTTCCATTCTGTCCTATCGCTAGCATTCTTCACTTTTAATAATAAAAACTGTTTTGGGTGTACAACATTTGACTTTGCTTGTGTCTTAATGTCGCTCTTGGGATCATATTGAAACTTCCTCTGTCATTGGATTGGGACACATAGAAGGAAAGGCTGAAAGAAATGGATTTGTTCAGTCTTAAGAAGCAGAGGTTAATGATGCTATTGCTGTTCACAACGGAGGGTATAGGGAAGACAGAGCCAGAATCTTCTTGGAGGTGCAGAGTGATAAATTGAGAAGTAACAGACACAAGTTACAACAAGGGAAATTCCAATCAGATATCAGAGAAAAGCTCTTCACAATGAGGTCAGTTAAACATTACAGCAGATTCCTCAGAACAGCTGGAAATCTCCATCCTTGGAGACTTTCAAAACTTGACTGAACAAGGCCTTATGCAAACTGTTCTAAAGTTGGCCTTGCTTTGAGCAGGGGAGTGGACTGGAAGATTTCCAGAGATCCTGTCTAACCTATATCATCCTACAACTCTGTGATTAATTTTAATACCATAACTAGATTATCTTTAATACCAGCCCTACTGAACAGTGCCCACATTATTCATTCCTTTTTCTTTTCCATATATGTGCATCTACAATTGCTTTGGGGGTTTTTGGTGTGGTTTTTTTTTTTTTTTTTCTCTTTTAAAAAATTTTCCTATGCAAAATTTAGCTCAGGCTGGACTTATGGCAACTCTTGTTTACGCCTGTTCTTTCTGTCTTCCAAAATACAGTTTTCTTTGCTGAACAATCCATTTTCCTCCACTACTTTTTAGTATTCTTATTGCTTTCAAAATTCTCCTTAAAGAAAAACATCCATTAAGTTGCCTCAGTGATCTTATTCATTAAATCATATGGAATCCTTCTATATAAGTGCTTTCTCTATGCTTTTATAAATTTAACTTCAAGAAAACTGAAGCCTTGCCCACATGCCCTGATCGCTTCAGACTAGCTAGTTTTGAAAAGAAGTTTCCTACATTTCTCGGTATTGCTACTAAAATTAAAAACCTCAGCTTTCTACTTTTATTAAAAACCATAGCCTGAGGAAGGTTTAGCCTACTATTTCAATTTAAGCTAAACCAACTCAGAATTATTTGATCCAACTTTATCAACTTCTTGCTTTAAAAGATTTACTGCAACCAACATAACCAGTTATTTTCAGTTGTGGATATGCACTTCAGCGTATCAGATTCTTGTTTGCTAGGATAGTGACTTAGAAAAGCAGAGAGACACAAAAGAACCAGAAGTAGGGAAGTGATACCTACCTAGCCAGATAAGGAAAAATTGGCAGTTTTGCCAGGTGAACAACAATAACAACAATCCAATAAGTAAAGGTAAGTTTAAAAAAAAAAAAAATAAAAATAAAAAAAAAGACTTCTGTAACTTGAATAATTTTAGATGACAATTAGCATTACTAGCTACTGGTTTATTACAGACAGTAAGTAGCTGCTACAGTTCTTTTTCTATTTAATCTTTTATTTTCCCAGAATCTGCCTTAGATAATACTGTCATGTTATGACAAAGAAACCATTGTGCAATGGATGCCTAGAATGGCAGTATTCCTTTTTGTCTACATTTAGACAGCATCCTTCCCCTTTTCAAAGCATCAGACTCTGTGTTTCCTGATTCTGTCTATATTTTTGAAGGCAAACATAACCCTTAGGCTATGAGTCTACCATTTGCAAGTGTGCAACACCTGGCAACAGGCTGTGGGTCATACCAATACTTTCATTGAATTACCACAGTTCCTAGTAGAGAAAATGTCTTATTGTACTGTTTTTTCAAAAATTCGAGCTTACATATTTTCAGGAACAAAAAAGAATCATGAAAATTTCATTAACAAATCTTGCCGAACTAGTATTTGTTCCATAATACAGTTTTCTACCCTTATCCAGCTAAACAATATTCTAAAGTGCATCACTTATATTTAAAGAAAGCTAAGGAGAAATCTTCAGGCCAGAACTGTCTAACTTTTCTATATGCAAATCACTTCATAATTTAGAACAAAACAGCGCTATACCTCCCTTTTTACTGATTTACCCGATAACATTTCTAATGATTATCAGTTGGACTCCATAGAAAAGCTACATGAGTTCAAGTACGCAAAAAAAGAATAGGCTGCTCTGATGTTAGGATCACTGTGCCGTTTTGAACATGCTTACGGAATACCATATTTGTGGAGACTTTCTGTGCAGATGACGGTGCAAGATAAGGCAGCACAGTAAGGAGTTAAATGAAGGTCTTACCAAGCCATTGTGAAGCTGAACAGCCCTGCAGTTACCATTGGGTTTTGCTGTAGGTTCTAGTTGGTCTGATTTACCTCTTTGTAAAATGTTCCTTATTCATCCACTAAAAGGCCAAAATCCAAACAGAATTTGTTTAGAAAAATACCAAAAAATCCCCTTCATCCTAGAAGTGTTAGCTAGCACCTGCTTGGCTTGTTTCTTCTGAAGTTAGAAGTCAGCATATGATAAAATATAATAAACCGAAAGCAAAATCTAGCAACTCATAATCTTAAAAGAAAAAACAAACAAACAAACAAAAAACAACAACCAAGCAGGTTTATGCGATTGTTTTCTTCTGTGAATTATTGCTTGCCAGCTACTGTGGTGGTGCCCTGCTTTGAATGTTCATTACTAGTTCTCCTTCAGAAGGTGTTTCAGCACCAGTCTCCAGGCTCAGACAAAACAGAACAAAAGAGGCAGAGCACAGTAGCTGGGAGGCAGGATGAATATTCCTTACACCATCCAATTAAGAAACAAAAGACAATGTAAATGCTACTCTCAGGAACCATCAAAAAGGCAAACCCACACAGAAAACTGCATTTTAAATGTGAGGTATTCTTGCTGCAAACACACCCAAGACTCAAAAGTTGAGAGCATAACTACTGATGTAATTTTTTTAGTCTGGGTTCTCTTTAGCTGAGTTATCTACTGCAGCAAATTCTCATCAGATCTGAGAGAAGACACATAATCACAGATAGAAGAAAAGCAGGGAGTAAGAAGCTTTATGTCATGTAGACTAGATATTTTGGCACTGCTGTTGTGGTAGATACCACGTGCATCTAGACAGCATGATGTTTTCTGAATCCCTTTACCCATCTGGGACACAATCCCTGGTGCAAGTTTGACAAGACAACAGAACGTATCAAACCTTAGGTGTGCCCCACTAGTACCTTGACATTCCTTCCTATCTGCCTCCTGTTTAGTAATCCATTTTACTGTTCTGTCTCACCCGATTGGTGTACATGGGACGTAGCTGGCTTAGTCATAGATGCAGTCTCTCCTTTAACCCTATTTTCAACTGACAACTATACTTATTTTGAAAATGATAGGACATTTACCCTGGGGCAGTATCTATAAAAGCAGTTACTCACTTTGGGCTCTTCCAATTTCTGTCCATCAAACACTCAAAGCAAGAGGTGAAAACAAAACAAAACAAAAATTAGCCTGGCTAGTAATGCTGGGCAGCATCTCACATTAGACCCCATAGACTTCTACAGGCTCAGGTGGAGTGTTAATATTTGCTACTTGCTCCCTGCATTATCTACAGTCAAAGAATAGCTCTTCAGACAGTGCTCCCTATCTTGTAACCCAAAGGAAATAATTTTCTCTTCTTTTTATACAGTACCTAAGGTAGAGAGACAGCATAGCCTTTCTCTCTCCTTTTGTTTCAATAGAGAGGAGCATTCAATTCCAGTTTATCCATCCTGTATGGTCTCAGTGGAAATAACAGAACCTTGAAATAGGGCTGGAAGGGATACACTGAGGCTGTCCATGTGAGCTTTGAACATTACACTTACCTATGGGCACAGGAGAGATGACACTTAATCCCTGGAAATATCCCAGCCACTTCTCCTCAGTGACTCTGGAGTCTGTCAGTGATGCAGGTACATCTTTATCTCATAGGGTCATAATCACTGGCCAGATAAAAGAAAGCCCAAAGTATCGTAAAGATGGTCCTGCTCCAGTTGTAGCCTTTCAGGTCCAAATTTTTGAAAAGAGCTTATTCTTTCAGTCCTTAAAAAGAAAACTTTAGAGATGCTTTTTGAAAAGGCACAGCTGGCCAGATTTTCAAAAGTGCTCAACTCCCAACAGCTTTTTCTGTTCTCAGTGGGAGCTATTGGTTGTTAAGCCCTTTTGAAAACATACTCATATATAAAATTAAAACAAATTTAATTCAATTTATCCTCTGGCCTGCACTCCTGACAGCTGTGATTAGAGTGTTATACCTCAAGCTTGTGGATCAATGAGCAGCATCCCTCCCTGAGAAGAGCCCAAATGTAGACCCTCCAAGAGCGTAGGGGGAATGTGCCATTCTCCACAACAGTTCATCTCTTAGCAGCCACCTCTTCTGAATACCTGGGCTCAACCGGCACAGTGCATCTGGTAGTGACTCAAGGTTTCTCTTCCTTATAAAACTGCAGCCAAAACACTTGGCTGGCCTGGCAGTGAAATGCTTTGGCATGCTGTATGGACTCCAATTATTTTTCAGCTGAAATAGAGCATAATCCTTAGTGAGTTTCATTGCATACTGCTAAATTATTGCACTGGGCCACTCCTAAGGGCTGTTTCACATTTAGCTCAAGTGCATTCAGAACAGCACCACGTCTGTACAAAGCTCCAGGAACAAAATGGGGAACCTGGAGAAACTTGCTTGCTGTAAATTTGGGACTCTCCAGATTTTCAGGGTAGGCTTGCCAGGGTTCATTGTTTAAGTTTCATCTGGCTGCCTGGGTTTTAGTTTGCTTGCCTGAAATTTCTACCTCTTATACTTCCACCAAAAGCCATCCAGGGATTTAAAACATTCTCCTAACCTCAGTATGGTCGTTTTCCCTACCAAACACTTGTGAATGCAGCTGGCTGACCCACCTTCCATTCAAAATGATCTCGCCATTAGGTTTCATATGAAAGATAATAGGTCCCCTTGCCAACAGCCAGCAGTTTCTCACAGTCCTGATGGCTCTGTTGAACAGCTAGGAAGCATGAAAGTGAAGAGCTATGCTAATGCCTCGTACTCTTTTGGGCGTACCTTTATGTGAATATCAGGTAGAACAGCTGTGTCCCACTAACAATTTGACCACCTAAGGACTTCCTGCCTTGGATGACTTCTAGGATGTCATAACTGCTTCTTCTATAAAATGAAATATTTAGACAAATAGAAGTGACCCATCACATCAGTCCAGTTAACACTGTAGGTAGGCAATGCAGCTGCACACACAGTTGAAATGCATTTAAACACCCCATCCCTTTACCTTTGTTTTCCTGCAATGATTGCCCCAAAACTCAGTCATGACTGACTCAAGAGACGGGCAGCAGGATGTTCAGAATTATTCCAGAGCAAGGGTTTAACTTGCACTTCTCAGTCCATCAGAAAACCTTAAAACACTTCACTAATAATTACACAATCTAGCCCTAAATTAAAGACAGTGGTACACTGAAATTGTAACCTTCTGTGAGACACACATTTTGAAAACAATATTTCAATGAAGTGTTTATTTGGCCACTAGCAAGAAGCAAGAATGTGAATTAGACATTTGTTTAAAACAGTAATAATAAACAGATACAATCGGTGCTAGCAAAATTCACTGAAAAATTAAAAGATCAGCTCTAACAATCCAAGCCTACACAAAGTATAGAAGACTCCTATTTGTACTGACTGGCCACACTAAGATCTAGCAGGGTAGAAGGAACCAAAAAAGTTGTGTTCCACACTGTTAAAAGACACATTGCAAACACAGGCCAGTACCAGCCTACCTTGCAGAAATGGTGATGAAAGAGTGAAGGTGAAATGAATTAGGTAGAGGAAGACTCAGGATACGCATTTTTAAGACAGATGTCATTCCACATAAGCAGATTCTATGCTTTTGTCCAATAGATTACATCAAAAAGTATGCGAAAGTTGAAAATTTGGACATTCAGAGGTTGGGAATTCCAAAATCTATTCAGAAATTCATGACAGAAAATTCTGGCCTGAAGAGTTGCTGTTTTATACAGCTGTAAGCTACTGAAAATCAATGAAACTTTACTAGACCCAACACTAGAAATCCCACCTATAACAAATGGCTAAAATGAAAATTGTATGACACTACAACGGAAAAAAATGAAATAGCTAGAGGAAATAGATACATTTACTGAGAGCAGGTTGAATATTTTTCTGTTGCTTACTTCTTATATTTGCTTGTTTATCAATGTATAGGTTATGCAATTCCTAGATATAGTTTAGTGCTTTTATTCTGAAGACAGTAAGCACTACTCTTAGCTTCAGTGGTTAGTTAATTTTGACTCCACACAAAAGCAAAGGAAATGGCAGAAACTGTAAACTTTGCTTAGCCAAACACCAAAATCTATATTTCATATACAGAACCTCTTAGGTCCAGGGGGTGTTTTATCTTTGCAACTAATGATGTGTATCTTCTCTATCAACCACGCTGCTTCATGTCAGCATATCCCTGCAGCTCAGGTTTTTTATTTAATTTGTATTTAGTTCCTACATTTCAATGAGCAGCATGTAAGCAGTCTTCATAACAGTTCTGTGATTATAGTATTTCCACCAGATCCAAGAGAAATTTTAGTAAGTTTTAACAGTCTCTTTCAGCACTTTCTAAACCAAGACCAACCATTTAAGTCTTTCTAAACCAGGTTCAGTGTTTATGTACATGCATAAGATTTCAGGCATGCATAACTGCTTGTAAAGCAAAGATTTGTGATGTAGAATGGGAGGGGATGAAGGAACACATCATGCACTCGCCAGTGGAAGAGTAAATCCAAGATGGAGAGGAAGTATTTATTCCTAGTGACTACATTAAAACCCCATGTTAACAAAAAAAAAAATAATAAAAGTGTGGGAAGAGGTGGAGGAGGGGACAGGTGAGGAAAAAATTATAATCATTATAACACCAAAGACACACAACAAATCAGCTCTTAAACAAAGCTTGATTTTGGCACTATCAGTCCATGCAAAATATATATATATTGTTCTGCTGCTGTGACAATGCATCATGGCATGGTTACAAAATCAGATAACATGAATTTTTTTGGAGCACAGTCTTCCCCTCTGCCTCACCACCTATGAGGATTTTTCTTTTCTTCCTTACAAAAAACTGGCACAAGGAGATGGGGTGGGAGAATGCTATAGCAAGTTTTATTCACTCTTCACTGCTTACACAACTATGGGTTTTGAACAGTTCAGTCTACATTGCTTTTGGCCTTATGTTTTCTAAATGGATAGCAATTAAGCTCTGTAAGCTGTTCATAATTATTCTTTTCTTCAAAAACTTGTGATTATTTTTATTCTTTCATGATATCCTTTTCTGTCCTTAGTTTTTAGTCCTGCTTCTAACTCTGCACCTCCCATGCAAACCCATTTAGACCATCTCTTACCACGTAGTACAAAACTAGGAAAATACACTTCTATTTTATAAAAACCCACATGTATTTTTTAAATTATGCTTAAATGTACACTTTATTAGTTATTCAATCTTAGCCATTCTGGAAGTTAGCCAAAATGGCAATTGTCTACTTTCTTCTAAAAAATCTAATCACATTTGTGCTTGATGTCATTTTTCTGATTCAGCTTTTGTCTCTCTGAATCTGCTCTAGATTTTCCATTTTATAAGGAGAAACTAACCAGCAAAAGTAGTCTTAAAAGTCTCTGATATTCCCTGGCCTGGTGCTTAGGTGAAAAGTGTCTTAATTTTCATCAACAGTCATTTTATACTGGAATAAATGAAAATAAATGAAAGCTTGGCTTTTTAATATGGGAGCCTTCTAAATCCTGAAGAACAGAGTGCCAGAACCTGGCCATGCTGTGCTTGTTTCTGTAACTGAACAAGCCTGAGGTAGGAATAACTAAGGAACAAATATTTTTGTTATACCATATACATTGGGAAACAAAATCTGTCAAGAAGAGGACTTATCTACATTCTAAAGCTTTAGATCCTCAGACATTTTCAAAGTGATCAGATCACCTGCAAAGTTTCCCACATTCTCTACATTAGCTTTCTTCAAGCAAGCTATTCTCAATTCTGCAGCAATTACAAGTCCCTTTGAAGATACAGATGAGGGGAAATATGTGTTGGAGTTCATAAAGACAAATTCAGCATGACACCTTTTCCACTATATAACCTGATACTTTATTTCATTTCACCTGGATGAATCAAGGCATATACACTTAAACACATGGAAAGATGAAGCACAGAAATAAAAAGAAGCCATGCCACACACTTTGAAAGACTCAGCTGCAGGTTTGTGTGGAAAAGTAGACTGAGGGGAAAAAAAGAAATATTAGGATCAGAAGGGACAACAACAATAAAGAGGAAAAAGTCCTGTGGTGCACCACCTGAAATGCACACAGTGCAAAAGCAACCAGAGAAATATATTAAAGACGACCAACTGGGCATGGCCTGAGTTCTAAGCCCATCTCTTTCACAGGTAGTCCTGTAAACATTTAAAAACAAGGAGATCATCTCCTCTAGCCCTGTAGTGATAACAGTATGCCATTAACCCCTTGCCATTTGCCAGAAATAAGAGTAGGAAAGCATACAGAGAGTGCAGGACTCCCCCTCTTCAGATACCCACAGAGAGATGCTCTTCTCTCTCCTTGGGCTGGGTAAGCATCTGCCCTCCTTACTGGCAGCACACTGTGCTTTATGTTTGGTTCATTAAAAAAAAAAAAAAAAAAGGAAAAAAAAGAACGACGGAAAAACATCACATGAAGAACAGCAGAGAAGAATGAGGCATGAAGTACCAAACAGCAGTGGCTGGAAGGCACTGTAGTTGCATTGCCAAATTCACGATTTTAAAATCAGACTTTTTTTTTTTTTTTTTTAATGAAAATTCTAATAACCATTCCTCCAGTCAGTTCCAGTGAAATATATTGATTTATAACCTATTAAATATGTGATATTCCCCTTGTGGCATAACACTATGTGGGTTTACTGAAGTACACTACATTTCCCTTCCTTAGGGAATCAATTATATCATTAAAGAAAGACATCAGTTTAGATGGCATGGTTATTAATCTGCCTTTAGTAAACCCACGTTACATTTTGTCCCATTTCTCAGGTACTTCTAGTAAAGCTCAAATTACATTTTCTTTCAAAATATTCCTGTTGTGGTCAAACCAATTTGTCTTCACTCATTTGGATCGTTTCTTTCCTGCATTTCACAGAATTGCACAACAGCTGGAGTTGGAAGGGACGTCTGGAGATCATCTTAGTCCAATACCCTGCTTAAAGCAGGGTCAGTTAGAGCACGTTTCTGAGGCCTTTGCTGAGTTAGGCTTTCATTATCTCCAGGGATGGAGACTCCACAAACTATCTGGGCACCTTGTTCCAGTGTTTGACCACCCGCAGTAAGAGAGTTTTTGTGTTTAAATGGAACTTCCTGTATTTCAGTTGGTGCCCATTACCTCTTGTCCTTCCACTGGACACTGGAGACGAGGCTGGTTCCATCTTCTTTAATCCTTCTCCTTCAGGTATTTGAACATGTTGACGAAACCCCCCTGAGCCTTCTCTTCAATCTCAGCCCTCAGCTTCTCAAAGGCTCATCCAGAGGTGTGCCAGATGCTCCAATATTTTATACAGCTTAGTGACTCTTCACTGGACTCACTCCAGTAAGCCCATGCTTCTCTTGTACGGGGAGGTGCAGAAATGGGAACAGCACTCCAGCTGTGGTATCACCAGCACTGAGTAGAGAGGAAGGATGCCACCTCTCAATCTGCAGGCAACACACTTCACAATGCATCCTAGGAGACTGTGGGCCTTTGCTGCAAGGGCACGTTGCTGGGTCATGTTCAACTTTTTTGCCAGAGCACCCAAATCCTTTTTTAGCAAATCTGTTTTCCATTCAGTCATCCCCTAGCCTGTGCTGGTACAAATTTAAATACAGATTATACATTCTCCCATTCCCTTTTTTCAACTAGTTTTTCCACCTTTGTCTCTTATGTTAAGATCATCATCATCATACTGGAGAAAAAGTGTTGTCTTTGGAAACTAGAATCTCATTTTTACTACAGAGATGTGTCAGTTATTTTGTGAGGTCTTTTTATCAGTATGTTTAAAGAGCTTTCAATTGTTTTAACTTTCTTTTTAAAAGCCTAATTTTGCATTGCAACATTTATTTCAACTTTACAGCTACTTTCTTAATCATTGTGAACTGTCTTCTAGCATCTGATGACTTTTTTGAAGTGATTAAGCCTAATTATGTCCAGAGCCTTTTCCTATTATTTTTTTTTTCATGCATGCTTTGGATGCAAACCCACAATAATTTTTAAAACTTTGAAATGTTAAGCCTCTTCCATGTTCAACTCCCAAAGCTCTTCAATCCAGCATACTTCACTAATTGACACCTTTCACTTCTCAAAGATTTCCTTATTGCAGTAAAAAACTATTTACAGAGTACATTTCATTTATTGGATATGGCATATTTACTGTTAGTATTTTTTCCAGAACAGCAGACCATTTCAAGAAATACATCTGAAACAGTTTGTTATCTGGAGTTTTGCTGTTTTGCTTCTTAATGCCTGGTGTTGACTCACAAGCTTTTAAGGATACTTCCATAAACATAGTGCACTTTGCTTTGTATGTACCAATTAGTTAACAATGGATCCAGTGAAAAGTAAAATCAATAATACCTTTATGTTCAATATTTATAGAAAGAAGAGTTCTTTGAAACTGTTTTAAGTGCTTCCTTTACCTGCAAATTAATATGCATTACTCATGTCTGGATTTGATAATTTTTCCCCTTTAAATAATGCCTGAGAAGATCACATTAATTATAATTTTCTGGTTATTTGGTCTCTTTCCATATAAAGAATGATGGTTTGCGTAGTGTTTGAAAGATATCCATTAGACAAGCATAAGTAAACACAATAAGCTATTTAAAATAATAATTTACAGTAAATAAACCCACAGTCTTTCTGTGTTAGCAATCATGTGGAAGGATTGATGAGGTAGTATACCTTATCATTGTTCTAAATCCACTATTCCAAAAGGCCTGGTAAAATCTCCTTGTTGATCTACCTAGATAGGAATTGCATACACAAGGACAACAAACAGAATAATAGTAATGATGACTATCTGTAACACAACAAATTCAAGGCTCTTTACCTACACAGTGTGTTTGGAAACATTTTAAACATGAAATTTCAACTGTATACTGCATTATGAATCAGAGAAATGGGATTAAATTTTTCCTCAGTGTTTTGTTAGATCAATGGCCTTGGTAAAGTTATACCTGAAACCAGTAGGAGTCAGTTAACTGAGCCCTTCTAGAGAACTCACAGTTAGGCTGGTTTTCCTTGACAAGAACTTTAGTTTATTATAATTTTACCATTATCACCATGCTCAGCTTTACAGAGGGCAATGGATAAACTAAGGCCCCTCTGTACACAGTCCACAGCTAGTCTTCAGGCTACGGAGGAGTCAAACTAGATCCTATCAGAAATGAAAGCAGTCATAGGACTGACTAACTCCTGCCATCCAAGAGCTTTCATTCCATTCCACTGATTTAAAATTAACAGCACACAGTGAAATTTGACCTCCCCTCTCTTGTGAAGATTCTCTACTTTTGATTTTACATTCAATTACAGAGCTGTCAACTGAGTCTGCATATTTCAAATTTAAAGTGTAAGCTTTCACCAAACTGTCTCTGAACTTAGAACTGATAGTCAGTGATTGCCCCATAAGTAAAGGTGGGATCTCTTCCTCCTTCACCTGCATAGCCACTGTACCTTGTTATAATGTGCCCTTACTAAGAAAAAATAAACAGACAGAATATATAGGTAGTGATGTGAAATTATGAGATGCAAAATGAGGATGGAGAAATAATGAGTATTTTTTGGAGGCTGAGTAGAAGAAAATAATCTGGGAAGGAGGAGAATAAGACTAGAAGAGGCTGTGATAGGAGCTGCAGAAAACAGGAAGTGGTATGAAGGAAGTAGGAAGAAAAGGCTGAAACAAAGCAGTGAGGGAGTGACAGTAGAGGAGAAAAGAGATGCAAGAAATTAATTCACTGGGTGGACCCAGATCTGGAAAAAAAAAAGAAAAAAGTCACCTGACTAAAGGATGACTTTTGTAACGCATCGACAGGAAGACAGAACTGAAGCTGTATTTTTAATACAGCATTTGTAAAACAAAGCAGTCTGACTGCAATAGTAAATATTTTCAAAGAGTAGGTTAATTTTTCAAGATCTATTTGCAGTGTAAAAGACAAGCATCAACCCTGTCAAAATGGTATTTAAGTTGTTTTAAGAAATGAGGTCTGACCTATTTTCCAGGCAATTCATCTCAATAAGAAAATCAAGCACAGAACAGAACAATCAGGTCCAAACGATGCAAAACAGAGTGCAGCACTTGGTCCACTAAGTTGTCTATGCTTTCTCTAAGCCACTGTAATTTGTTACACAAGAAAGGATGGCAACGGGTGTCTATGGGTTAGGGAAGATTCCAGACTGATGTTCAAAGGACCATCCCATTTTAAACCCATCAGGAAGATCTTCATTGTTTTTTGAGAGGGAGAGGGGTTGGAGGGGAAGGGTTTACACAGACTGCCATGCCAGTAAGGTGGCCATTTTAAACGTAAAACCAATTTTAATCATAAGATTTTGGCTAAATTTGACAATTGGGCCAAAGATAGCAGTAAACCTTAAAACTGTTCTTGCGCTCTGGCATCAGACAGTCAAAAAAGCTCCTTCAATTTTCTGTTTTGATTTCATGGAAATTTAAAACAAAATCATGTAGAGGGTTGAATTTTGAACAGTTATGCTTACCTACAAAGGAATAGCTAAAGGCACATACATACCACTCCATCATCTTTCAGTGGACTCCTTACAGAAGAGAAGATGCACTAGAGGTTTCTTTTCACTATTTAAAAATGTAATATTCCATCTTTATTTATATCATTAGCTATGCACGAGTCTCTGAGGCTAGAGTTAGAGTATGCATTTGGAAACTGTTAAATTAGTCCACACATCCAAACAGCTTTACATTTTCACTACATGAACAATAGAGACTGAAAGAAGCAGTGAATCTGGCATTGTGTGTTAATAATTAAATGTCTACTCTCCCTAAATTCAGTTGTACAATGCCCACATGACATCAATAGGAGAAAAAGTTGACTTGAATTCAGGTTTATCTATTACATGAAATACTATGATGTGAAGGAGCTTCCAAGCACCGTGCCATCTTATCCCTAAATTAAGAGAATCATGAAAATGAGCAGATCAGCAGCCAAGTATTTTTCAATTAAGCATGGTAATAGCTGTAGTAGCTGAGCAGTTCAAACTGACTTCTTTAGCTCTTTAATCTTGTAGTATGTGGAATTTTCATCTTCATAGGATGGATGCCCAAAGGAATTTAATGTAAATGCAGTTTATTTCTTAAAAATTGCAGAGAGGATTTCAGTATGTATCAAATAAAAAATTCTTGGCAAGTAACTTAACTGACTGTTGTTGCCATAGCCAATTTGTGTAAATTTTGTCTCAAATCTGGGCTTCTGTTTTGACCTTGGAGATTAATAGCATTAAATTTACCCTATAAATATGCTCAACAGAAGGTAAAAAAATACACCCCAAGATATAGGAGTTTGTCACCAGCACACAGGAAAGGGAAATACTCTAGTTTTTCTTAAGTACAAGTATCTGCATTAAATTAAAACCCAGAAGAATTCTGGAGATTTATTTTTCAAACTGAGACTTTGCTGTAACACTCTAACCTGCTATTATAGTCTTTGACTGGGTACAGTGTGATAGTAAGTCATCTGAAGTAACTGCAGACTTAAGGACTAATACTTTATTACTTACTCAGGCAGAACTCCCATTAATTTCAAGTAGTGATGAATACAACCTGTAGGAATGAGTCTTTCTGTTCAGTTTAATAGGAAAGAGACCTGCATCATCTTTAAAGTTGACAATAAGAAGCTTAGGCCTCAATTCAAAAAAGCACTTAATTATATCTGTATTTGGGATGCTGAGGCATGTGCTTAACTTTAATCATATGCTTAAGACCCAGTGACATGATTAAACAGCACAAGCTATAGTACTGCCCTAGAAAGAATGCTTCCTTGAGCCAAAATCTTAGTAAGTAACACAAATAAGACCAACAAACAGCAGCCCTGCCTTCTCTTGTTTCTAGGTTCAAAGTTATTCTGAAAAAGACCACTAATTTTTATTTTGGTAGAAAGAGTCTCATAAGAGTAAGATACCTTTTTCTTAAAATCCTGGTTCTGATCTTCACTGTTCAGCCTCCAACAGTTGAATAAAAAAGCATCCAGTATTCCTCGTTAAACACCATTTTGATGTCTAGACAAAACAATGATGATTTATTCCTTTAGATAAAATAAGCAGTGATTTTGTTTACTTGTAACTTTGGAGAAGAGGAATGGAAGCTAGAGGAGCAAGGTTGATCTCTATCATCTCTGGAAGGACACTGAGATCAGGGAATGGCCCTGACAGCTGGAGAAAGAACAAATTTTTATCCATCTTCACAGAAAGGACAAAAGGATAATCAAGGAGTCAGCCTCAATTTGGCCTCTTGGAAAGTGGTTTTGAAACTCATTTCTGAGCTCTTAAAAGAGAAGTAAGTGTTTGCAAATTACTGATTTACCGAAGGTGAATCCTGATGCACCAGCCTGAAAATTACTAGACTTGTGGATGAGAGGAGACTTGCCAATGTCATTTGCCTTGACTTCAGCAAAATACAAGTTCCATGGTCTGGCTCAGAGCGTATTAGCTAATGAGTCATACTCTACATGGAGACCTGTAACAGCTGGAGTACTGCTGGGGTCTATACCAGGACTGCCCTGTTTAACATTTTTAAAGAAGGACCTGGAAGAGGTGGTGGAATGCTTGCTCATCAAGTTTCCAAATGACATCAGATTCGGGAGAGATCAAGCAATATGATCAAGTGCATGGCTGCCATCCAGAGGGATCTAGACAGGCTGAAGGAACAGGTCTATACAAACCTCATGAAATTCAACAAGGACAAATGCAAAGACTCGCCTTTGAAATGGAAAACTCCTTGCAATAGTAGACTCTACTGAAAAGGCCCTTTGGTGTCTGTGTAGACAGCAAGCTGAACATGAGGCAGGAATGTGCCCTGGCAGAAAAGGCCAACAGCACCCTGGGCTGTATTAATCAGTGCTTAACCAGAGGATCCAGGGAAGTGATTATTTCCACTTCTCAGCATTCATTAGCCTGCATCTGAAATATTGTGTCCAGTTTTGAGCCCTCCAGTAGAAAAAATAAGTTGCCCAACTTATGTGAGTTTAGCACAGGGCCCTGAAGCACTTGTCCCATGAAGAGAGGCTGAGGAACAAGGCTTGCTTAGCTTGTTTAAGGAGGTCATCAAGAAGAGAGAGCCAGGCTCTTCACAGTGGTGCATGCTGGGAGGAGGAGAGGCAATGGGCATAAACTGAAACAAGAGAGGTTCAGGCTGGATATCATGAGAAGCTTTCACACCATGAGGACAGTCAGACAGTGTTCAAAGGTTTTACCATTTCCATCCTTGAAGGTTTTCAAGACCCAACTGGATAATATCCTGAGAAACCTGGTTTGATACCATAGCTGACACTCTTTTGGGCAGGAGTTTGGACTAGATAAAATCCCAAAGGCCTTTCCAACTTGAATTATTCTATGATAGTATATTTTAAAGCATTTTCTTTCTTCATAGCAAGAGTATTGGAAGAGCTCCTTCTGAAGGCTGCATGGAATATAATTCTAAATATTGGAGCACAGAACTGTGCCTATATTTTGGGTTCATTTATTTGGTACAAATGAGAAAACACCACCTCAGATTTTCAGATACAGGGAGCAAGTGGGACTTTTTAGCTGCATTTTTTACACTGCTGCGTACAAAAATAACCAAAATCCTAGACCACAGTAGGGATTGAATATACATCATATACCTTATAGTCAAAGAACCCACACATCTAAATAAGAACACACTGAAAGACCGTGTCAGCAGTCTTTTGAAGACACAAATTCTGCTTATGAATACTCTGATATAAAACTGGTGTAACTCAGAATTCAAATAAACATTAAAATAACCAGAATTATAACATTTACCCATCAAATGTGACTTGATCCAATTAGTGAGCCAAATATTGGTACAACAGAGAGAGTGAGATCTCTCCCTAAAATTATTGTCATAAGTGTCCTTATTCATCTTCACTCATTCTCCATTTTTTGTTTTCAAAAGTTAATGATGCAAGGAATAAGTTGAAAAAAAACCCCAAGAGTACTACATGTTCCTCTTACTATCCTCTATGCTTGGAAAGTGAAGTTATTTGTCAAAATAAAGCAATGAAAGAGTTTGGAAAGACGCTGGCCAATTTAAGAAATACTGGATCAAAATTGGTGGTTTTATAACATTAATAATAAGGTCCAATAAATGCTAAAAAATATTTTATCAATATTAGTGACTAAGGAACTCTGGGTTTATTCACAGTTCTTTTACAGTTCTGATTGTTCAACTTAGTATTTATGATCAATTATCTTGGTTTCTTCTACAGAGTTACGGCTAACATATTCTAAAAAGTATTTTTTTCTTTAATTTTTTTCTTTAATTGATAATTCTTATCAAGGACTTAGTTAATAAAGAAGTGGGTTCAACACCCGAAGTGTTTCTGAGGCCTTGTGGGAGATTTGCTTATGCAAAACCGGGTAAAGAACCAACTAGTAGCAAGGATTACTATTTCATGTTTTGCAGTGCTGAAATTTTAAAAATACCTATATACAGTATTCATCAGCAATATAGAATTCTACTTTATATTTACCTATGTCATCCTTACACTAGAGATCTTCCTCTTCAAACGAGCTTGCTTTAATTCAGTTGTTAACTGAAACAATGGTTCAGAATGAAATATTTCTTTCTTTTGTTTCAATTACCAGCTGAATTAACAATTTAAATAACTTATTCTGCCACTTTCATATTTAAAATTAATTAAAGGCAAGCTAGAATGCCAGATTCTATTATTCCCAAGGTTTGCTCCAAGTAAGGACATGAGCCAAGAGAAATTTTCTATAAAGAAAATTTTCCTTGAGAAATATGTAGAATAAGTTACTCAGTTTCCTGCCAAATATGAAAGATAAGAATATATATGATGCTGCGTCATGTTTGCCAGATCAGCTGGACATTTAATGAAAAGGAGTCAGGGCCGGATCCATCTCTCCCAGAAATGACTGGAAGGCTTTCTTTCCATCAGCCCCAGCGAGAGCTGGATCTAGCCTCATCTGCATGTTTTCAGGCACAAGACCAATCTTCATTTCCTGACCTGCATGTATTTCCGTTGACAACATTACTATTGCACAGAGAGAGGAACAACCTGTCAGAAGATTACAACTATTAAACACCTTTTATAGTTAACATTCTGCAGATACAGTAGCTTTACCCAATTCGTTAAATATTTCTATCCACATCTTCCATGTTACAGTGCATTAAACAAGAACAAAAATAATATGAATGGCTCTATTACAAAAGTTGCATCTGCCGTATTTGCACGAATGTTTTATCAGACACATGCATTCATACATGCACACATAAGCCTTCATCTCTGTTGCAAGGATAAAGAAGCCTTTTAACGTACATGAATCAAGAAGTTCTATGTTGCAAGCCTTTATTTATGTGACCACAAAGAATCAAATAGTGCTACTGATTATAAACCACATCATTGCAGGTTTCCAGAATCAGTCCCTTAAAACTCACCATTTTTCTAAACTAGTGTCATAAATTATAAGGACTATCTGTTTATGCATTTGTCACCTAACCTGAGGCATTTCATGTACATTTTTTGACTCCTTTAGCTTTAAATGAATTTGCTACTGAAATAGTAGAACCTAGGTGTGTTAATGCAAGAGTAACTTCACACCAATCTTTTGTGAAGTGCTCTGAGCCCCCACAGTTTCTTTCCCACTCTCAAAATAACCAATAAAATATTTATTAAAACAGCCTGAACCACACAGGGTGGTGTAGGCTAAAATTTTGTTCTTTGTTCATTACGGTAGCCTAAATACCCTAAGTAATATTTGTATGAAAGCCGTATCCTATAACACAAACCCCATTGGGCAAGTAATACATTAGATCTGTAATACTTTCTACTGCCAGTCTCATCAAGGTGATTTGGAATTTGTTGCCTGAGTAGAGTGACTCATATGTTTACTGGCCCTGACAGGTGCTGGGCATCTTCCACACTCATTAAAGTTAATGACTTCAACAGCGGACAAGGAAACCTGTATGTTGAAGCAGGTTTCCTCTTAACAAGTATTCTCAAGCTATCATTTAAGACAGTAAGTGGTGTCAATTATCTTCTGCAATCACAAAACCAGCCCATAACCAAACCCCTATCCTTTCATTGCAAAAATAATCCAATTAGCTTCACAAGGACTCCTGGTTGGAATAAGGCAAGAAAAAAAAAAATGCATCGTACACAGAGATTTCCACATAAAAGCTCAGTTTCTTGCCATAAAACTAGTCACATCCTCACCGGAACAGAGGAATTAACATACTGGAAACAAGCCAATTTTATAGAAATATATGCCTTCAAATAAGCTCTAAATCAGTATTCTCACAATAGCTGCAGCTTTGGCATCATTTCTATCCCAACAAGCCACAGCTGCTGAACTGGAGACTTCTGACTTCATATTAGATAAGTAATGAGAAGTTTTAGGCAGTGATGCCAGAGCCTGTCCTTTGATATCAACACACCACACTACAGTTGTTGACCAGCTACACCCAAAAGATATGCTAGATTAGACTAGTTAGCTAAAAATACTCAGGCAAGAACTTCACAGAAACTTATGCCATGACAGACTGTCAACCAAGATATGATGAGACTGAGACCTCACAGGCATCTGCGTATTCATACAAAACCAAGAAATTAGGAGGGCCGAATCTTTAACTACAGAGAGACCTCTGCTTTGATGCCTGTCCAAACACTAGATCTGCACTATTAATATGACGAAGTCCTGTACCCTGGCTTTGACCCAACAAGACAGAAGTACTGAGCCAGAGACCTCACAGAAACCTGTTCCTTAATATTAACCTGCCATGCAAAAGCTCCTGAGCTAGTGGTCTTGCAATGAGCATAACATACAGCTGTCTGAAGGAGGAAAAAGAAAAGATTAAAACCTCTAAAAATTAGACAGCAGAACTATTGCAGTCTTAAATACTCATCAATTTTAATGTCTAACTTTTCAGGAACTTCCAAAGCAAAATGTAGTGGTACATTTCCACAGTTATATTAAACACAACAGTTCAATTAACGAACTGATCTTTTTCCTCTTCAGCAGGTCTCACACAAACATGTCATGCCCTTATAATTTCATAAGACATCAAGGTACAAACCACTGAGCAACACATCTTCCAAACCCAGACTAATGTTCTGCTTGCTGGAAAGAACTTGAGGGAAATCAAAAAAGTGATTGTGACAGAATTAAGTAAGCAAAATGTTGACTGATGGAAAACCGCTCAGAGGTTTGAAATATATCTCAGTAATTTGGGGAGAGATAGTTTTCAGTATGTTGCAGGATGAGTGCATTTATTAGAAATTTATCTTAATCAACCCAAATGAAATGTTCTGCCATATAAAAAACTGTTTGCTCCCTATGAGTAACTGTTTGATGGCAAATGTCGAAGTACTTTAAATTTTAATGAAGTTTAAAAAAGAGATTGAGATGACTATGGGAAAATTTTCCAGAAAATACTCAAATGACTTAATGCACTAATTTTTTTTTTTTTTCCAAAATTACTTCAGAATTAGATATCACCAAAAATCAGGAGTTTTGCAGTTCAAAATGCCTACATCAATTTCCAAAATAGGATTTTGTCTCCTATGAGGACATAGGAGGAAGTCTGCATACAGATACCCCAAAAACTTGAAGCAAGTATTTTCTTTCTGAGTGCTATTTTTCCATCTACATTGGCACAAAAAGTAATTGGAGAAAAAATATTCTACGAAAGCCTTTCCCTTGATGTCTGAAAGGAGTTCTTCCAATTTTGATAGTGCTGGACCTTTACGTTGTTCCTCATTTTCTACCTACGCTCTTAGCATTTTTCATTGCTTTCTTTTACCTTAAATTAATGTCTAATTTATAATGCTGTGATTTCTGTGTCTCATTTAAGCAAGATAATTATCTAACACTGCCTCATGACTACAGAAGTCTAATATTCTACAGCATCAATCACTGACTTGTTTTCAGATTTCACTTATTTTAAGTCAGAAAAAGCTGAACAGCAGCAGCTGCTTTATCTGTCTTCTGCAGTCTTTGATCCCTCACTTGGAAGGCCCAAAGAACTGTTTAATGTGTAAGGGAACACCTCCCCATACTGCCATGTGAGAGTCCCTGCTCGTATTGGGCAAGTCTTCTGTGGAGTTTGGTTGGACCCAGCAGGTGAAAGGCAGTCTCACTGAGATCAAAGATTCACTGCAAACACTTCACAATCTCGACAGTGATCAGGAGAAGAAAGGGATAATTAAGTTATTTCGATAAGCTTCAAGGCTAAATTTTTGGACCCAACTGAAAACTGGAGTATTCTCCACTTCAGATACTGGTTCTCAATGTTTAAACAAATTAAGCTGTTTCCTTCTACCTGGAAACTGGACATAGTTTTGGAATGCTTTAGCTTTGCTGGCACATGTGGCATGCATGTAATAAGCAATGGTTAACCAAGCCTAACTGACAAAGTCACAGAATCACAGAATCATCTAGGTTGGAAAGGACCTTGAAGATCATCTAGTCCAACCATTAACCTAGCACTGACAGTTCCCAACTACACCATGTCCCTCAGCGCTATGTCAACCCGCCTCTTGAACACCTCCAGGGATGGGGACTCCACCACCTCCCTGGGCAGCCCATTCCAGTGCCTAACAACCCATTCTGTAAAGAAATACTTCCTAATATCCAGTCTAAACCTTCCCTGGTGCAACTTGAGGCCATTCCCTCTTGTCCTATCACTTATTACTTGGTTAAAGAGACTCATCCCCAGCTCTCTGCAACCTCCTTTCAGGTAGTTGTAGAGGGCGATGAGGTCTACTTATGACTTATGAGTGCTTAGGAAATAGGCCTCAACCAGCATTTTACAAGAGGAGAGTGGGGAAAAAAAGTGCTTGTTCTTAGGTTTGAAATAGCCATAGAAAGCTTAAACACACTTCAATCTGAAAATGATATACCAATTATTTTTCATTTATACTGGAAATGTTACCAAAACTGCACAACTGTGTAACTGCAACATGACTAAAGATGCCAATGTTACCTATGCAAATGAAATCACTATAATAAAAGCTGTTTTCTCTACTGTCCACAAAGTACTGAAATTCTAGGTCATTGCTATAACAATTCCTGCGGTGATTATCTTACTAATCATTCATCACTCTACAGATTAGATGCTGAACCACCTGTCAGCTATATTCCTATACAAATTGCTTTACTTGGCAGAGCTAGTAAAGTGATGACCTCAAAGCCTTTCAATGGCACTGCGGGGCTGCATAACACCAGACCCCTAGCAAGCAGCTTACAAGGCTGATTGAGAGCACCAAAACGTGCCTTTTGCAAACTATCCATCAGAGACAGAAAAAAAAAAAAAAAAGATAATCCCAATGTAACAAAACACAAATCCAATATAAGTGAAAAGAGTAAGTTGCATCTTACTTCATTTGAATTTTCCGCTGTGATGTTTTTATGTTTCAGCTTTTTCTGCAGCAGTTTGATTTCATACTCTGGTCTGGGATGCTCCTGAAAAAGGAAAAAAGCAACCAAATGTGTGATTATGATTAAGAGAAAAGGAAAAAAAAAAAGAAAAGTTCTGGTCACTTATCCACAATCCAAGCCATCAAGATGATTCAACACCACAGCAGCTTTTGGACTAGGGGGATCACTGCCTAGAGGTATGGGATACATTATGGGATGCAGGGGAAGAGTGTTTAAGGATTGCACAGGATTTATTGTGGGATGCTTAGGGGAGAAACCAAAGTTAGGGAAAGCAGAGATCTAGGTCACTTGGGGAGGAACAACTGTGAAAAAATAGAGGGATGAGGGGATGAAAAAGGCTGGTCACATATAAATAGTTTGCTGGTCTGTCTGGGGTTCTGACCACCAACAACTGGAGCAAGTGCAGGTGTGAAACTGGGTACGTAAGTGCTAGTGGAGATCAAGCTGAAGTAGGTGAAGTGCCTGGGAGCCAGGGAGGTGTGAGTCACTAAGGATGAGACCACAGTGGAGTTGGCTATCAGGACAACCAGGGGAGTCCCAGCCAACTGTCAGAGAGACCACAGGGTCTGGGGTGTCTGGGAGTGCAATCAGCTGGACCCACACTCACACTGGAGTGTGTCTGTGTGTTTGTGTGTCCTCAAGATCAAGACCAGTGTGGGTTGGCAGCTGAGGGACCAGACAAGTCCCAGCCAGCTCTTGGGGAGCAAGATATATCTGCAAGTGAGCAACTGGAGAGAGGCTGTAGTGTTGCAGGCTTGTACCTCTGGGTGCCAGCAACTGGGGGGACTGGGGCCCAGGGGCAGCTACTGGGCAGACTGATTGAGCCCAGCTGCTGGGGGAATCCACATTGTACATATATGCATAAATATATTCTCACTAGCAGACCTCCATCCTGCTCAGCCTGGGAGAGGAGCAGGATGAGGCCGTTGTGCTGTCTGTGGTTTTGTGCCTGCTGTGTGTTTCTGTCTGTGTAATCTGTGTGGCTAGCCATGTATATATGCACATATGTGGTGTATATGTGTGCTCTGTGTCTGTATGTCTATTGGGAATACATGCTTCACCTCACTACAGGTTGGACCCGGGGCATGGAGCTGTGGCTGCCTCACCTCTCTTAGGCTGTTGCATCTGGTCCAGTTTCCCCTATCAATAACCTTTCAAGGTTTGCTTGCAAATTATATTTTTCTTTTCCTAATTAGAGCATAAATTAAGCATGGTAGCACAAACTTACGACAATTTTAAAGAGAGCAGCTCATAAAAAAGACAAATGCCATGTATGTCCTCATTCCTGCCAAGTTCTGAATTCATTCAGAGCCTGGAATTTGGATTTGATGCCTCCCACAAAAAAGCTATTCCTATGGCATTGCTCTTACCATCTATCCTTACTATAATTAGAATATATGCTTATTAGCCCAGTCACCAAATCGACTTACTAACACTTTTTGATGAATCTGATAGCCATGAAGAGAATAAAAAAAACATTTTAAAAAAATTAATTGATCCTCATGGACAATAGAAGGGGGGTTGCATGGAACTTCAGCAGTCTTCCTTGGGGGATACATGTGCTGTCTCTTTTCTGTTATTTGTAATATTCTCACTACATCAAGACACCATCTTGAGCATTCTCTGTTGCACACCACTATACAGACACAGTGAGACTTCTAATGTAATTTTTTATCCTGATCATGATATTTTCCTGGTATATTGAACAGAAACGTGAGCACACTACCATTTAAATAACTGCCTTAAATTAATATTTCCATATCTTTTTGAACTCTATGAACAAGTCATATGTATGTCTGCCCTAAAGGCAGTCCCACAAATGGTACATGCATTCTACTGCTCCCAGGGAGTCTGGTACTAACCTGGGAGACTTGAAGGAACTTTTTTTCTCTAAAGCTCAAGTACCGCTATGCCCCTGAGACTCTAGCACTATGATTCCATACCAAACAAATATAATGAAACTGCTAGCATGACAGATTGTTTTATACTTGTAATTTTATGTACTATTCAAATTAATAAAACATGTTCTACGGGTGCAAGTGCGACACTTTGCATCACAGACTTCTTTCACGTTACTTATGCCTCACATAAAAATCAATACCACAATGAATGAAGTTCAGGAATCACTATAGCACTTCTTGTCACAAGGGTTACTGTTGTTATTCCTTAAAAAGTGCTCTATGTGGAACTCCAAGAAAGCATGAGGCATGGGTAATCTTTGACATTACTAAAGCTGATTAGCACCAGAAAGGGTGGTGAGCGGGATGGGGAAAGGAAAAACAAAGATACAACAAAAAATGTTTAAAGATGTGGTCAATGCACATATCTTCATGTTTTGTAAGTTTTCACTAGCTTGTTGATTTGCATTAATTTGTATCACGCTTCCTTTGATAAGGTTCAGAGGTCAGATGGAAGAAACATCTATAGACTTAAATGAAGGAAGGATGAAGGCATCAGGCATGGATGGCTACATGAGAGGAGACAGCTTGATGAAAGTAGGGAAATGAGATAAATGAAGCTGTAAGAAACAGATCTAATCACATTATGAGAGCACCTGCAGAACTGAATTGGCTTTCTTCCTTTTTTATTTTCTGCTAAGCAAAGCATTCTGGGACACCAGGGGCAGCTGCCAGAGTTCAGAACAACTTTTCAAAATTGGCTTGAAAGGAAACAGGGTGAGAAAATAAAATGCCAAGCAAAACATTGTACTGTAACTTACTTTTTTGATATTGGCAGTTTTGCTTTGAGTACATATTCTGTTCAAATTTGGTCAAGTTATGTTTAGTTTTCCTCGTAAGACAATTCAATGTCCTTTTAACTGCATTTCATACACCTACATCTGGATTGGAAAATTAGTTGATCTGTCTTCACTGAATCTGCCAAGTCATCTTACCCTTGACTGAACAGACCACAACGCTTCACGGAATGCATGTATCTGTATATTCTTTTTAGGAGTATATTGCATGAAACATTTCTTTACAGTACAGATTTAGAGATATTTGATCCTGATCATATATAGATGGATGTGAAGGAACAATTCCACTCCGATGTAAAAAGAATGTGATTCAGAATCAATTATTTGTCTGAAAATGAGAAGAGTTCTTCACTTAGGACAATAAGCTAGAAATAGTTGTGATGACTTGAAGAAGGCCAAATGTCCATGTAGGGATAAATATGAATCCCACAATACTGGAAGTTTGCCAGTACAGCTGCCAGACACTTATTGAAAACCATGTGAGCCAAGGTACTTTGAGGCCAAATGAGTGCTCAGAGTAGAAAACGATAATTCCCATCCTGAAAACAAAGAGCCAAATCATGAAATTTTTACTCAGACAAAACTCATATTGACGTCAGTGAGAATTTTCCCTGAGAACACTCTCCAGGATTTGCCTCAAACATGCAACATGTGTATCCACTATACATTACAAATTAAGGCTGTGTAGGTAATGATCCAGTTTGATAAGAATATATGTGAACCAATCTCTCTTTGATTCTCCTTGATTTTAGGAAGAAAGTGATAATGGAATTTTACAAAGCATGCATGACAAACACATCTGGATTGCTAAAATAAAATAGAACCTTAGAAACTATCCCAGATTAACAGACCAAAAGAGTTACCGGCAAAAAAATAAGCAAAGCTACTGCTTCATTTTTACATTTTAAGAAAAGTCAAAGAAACATGGCGAATTCATTGAACATATTAGGATAAGCTAATATGCCGAACATAAGTAGAGCAGCAAAGCAGTGCACACTGGTGGGAAGGAAGGCTTCTACAAATGAAAACTGGAATGATCCAGCTGCTGCCCCAAATCAAGATGGAAACTTGGAATGAACAGAACAGAGAGCCCAGCTGTTCTCTGCTGCAAGAGGGTTAATTATTACAAATCAAGGACTAAAACCCTCTTTCTCTTATGATGATGACACAGTGGGTGGCAGGGGGAGAAGTCTAAGGAACAGATTGTCATTCACACTAATGATCTGTTTAGAATGTCCTAATAATGGGATGCTCATCCAAGGAAAAGTACTTTTACATCTCAGTACATATGAAGGGATCACTGGTAGATGTTCACAATCTTTTCAGTCTAGATCCCTTGCACAATAAACTTGATTTATGTAAAATTAAAACAAAAGCTTGGATAAGTCATCTAACATTATTACAAGTTTAGGGATGTTAAAAGACAAAAGCCACTGAACAAGTACATAGGAACTCAACTGTCAAAGGTTTCTAAAGCAACATAAAACTGAAGTGGTTAAAACACAAGAACCCGTAAGGCATATTATGGAAATATATTTGCCAGATAGATAGATTGTCTTTGTTTGCTCCCATTGAGCAAGAACAGTAGTAGTGCTTTGGAGGATTACCTGCAAAGCTAAATTTGGAAATATGGCCTCAGATTTTTAAGTGCCCTTAAGCTAGGACCAAACAACAAATGCTGACATTGCAATGTCAAGATACCACATTTTGTGGGTAACTATAGCAGAATTTAGCATCATTATTTTTGTTCATTATTCAATTAAAATCCAACCCATTGAAATACTTCTACATCAAGAAGTGGAATTGTGCGAAACCAGATGTCCCTTGAACTATGGCATTGAAAATTTTGCTTAAAATTACTTATTCTACTACATGGTAAGCCATTGCTGAAACAAATGATCTGACAAACATAAAGAAACCCAGCTGGAAAGTTGGATGCTAGCCCATTAAGATGGGGCATCACCCCATTGCCAGTGGAACAACTTCCAGCTTATCTTATTGCTCTTAGATAAAATGTTACCTGGACTCTAGAAAATTTAAAATGTCTGTTTTATTATTATTTATGTCTATTGTTTTAGTTGTCCTATGGTAGTATCAAGTAGTCATGGGCTGGGACCCTCACTTTAGCCACTATAGAAGCATAGAACACCTTCTCCAAAAAAATATTCTTAAAGAAGGGATTTTTTTCCCCCTTGAGCACTGTTTTCTTGTTTTGTCTGATAATGTGTAACAGTGGGAAGACTTGGCTGCGGAGGCACTCTTTAGGGGAGCATGTTTATGGAAATTTTTTTCTGTCAATATTTAAGACTGAGTGTACTTTGGATGTATTTCAGATTTGTAGCTCTCACAAAAAGAAATACAATAAACAGTGCAAAATCCTTTAAATCTGATCTAAAATAGCTGTTTCACAAATGATAACATTATGGTCTCAAGATACATTATCCTACAAATTAACAAGGTCAGAAATCAACAGTTTCCTTGAACTAAGATAAGGTATTTTAATTCTAAGCAAACTGAAAATCATGAGACACTGGACCTTGAACTTGTCATACACACTATGCACCACAGTGATCCTAAGAAACTTAGAGAGAGGTTTAAAAGAGAAGATCACTGATGCACAAAAGAGACAAACGTTTTGTAGATTCATCCTATTACAGCTGGTCAGAGGTCACGGATTTTAGATCTATGATTGAGTGGGAAGTAGCTGTCAAAGTTGAATTCTAGATCAAGCTTACAACATAGTACTTATATCAATCCCATAGATAGAACTCTCTGATAGAATGCAAATATCATTAATTTCCCTGTCTTTCACTTACTAGAAAGGTAAGTGAATATAAGGGAAGAAAGTTTCTAGCATGCCAGATCTCAAAGTCTCTATCAGTCTCTCCCATTTTAATAAAGATGTCTCATAAATAGTCCAGTCTTCCATGTAATATAAGATCAGATTTTTGTTTATGAAATAGTATTTTCCCAGCACTGGCTATTTATCATATTTTCTGGAATTTTCATTTCCCTGGAGTTCTCTTCCTTACAGCCTCTGTGCACCTGGAACCCGTGGCTTACAAGCAACCTGGCTTACTAGGTAAAACAATGGGACTCTATATAGCATTCTAAAGTACACTTCCTAAAACATCTTAAAGCACATATATCAGAGTCAAGATAACAAACACTTTATAATATCCAGAATTATCTGGTTCCAGAAGGTGTATATTCTGACCAACTACTGTCTTTCCAAACCTTTGTGAACTTTTCAAATTGAAACATGATCCAGATTAGAGGATTGGCTCCTCTCACATGTGGAGAAAGACACACTTTAGCTAATCTGAACTAAAAATCTCTTTGACCATAAATATTTGATCAGTCCTTATTAATTTGTTTCAGCCGTACCAGTGCCTGTTTTAATTGTTTTCCATAAATATCCCAATGACTGTATTTACAGCCAGCAATGTTCATGAATACAACCTATTTGAAGGAAACGTGAACATTGAATTTGTAGTCAAAAGCTTTTATATTTCAGGCTTGAGTTTAATGGCTTGATTTTCTCAGCAGCATAAGCCAATCTAAGGCTGGGCTCCCATGCTCTCGATTTCACCTTGCACTAACCACACATTTCCATTTCTGTCCTTACACTGACATCAGGGCATATGCAGCTGCATGGTATGAGCAGGATAAAAACTCCTACCTCTCATGCCTCCAGCAACCCTTCAGCTGTATCAGCTGTCTGAACTGTTCACAACTCAGTTGTATATCTGCCAGCATGCATGTGAGAGGAAGAACAAGATTGCATGGCTGGGATAGTAGCACCACGGTAGTGTGGAGTTAGATTGGCTTAAGCTGCTATGCAGTTGCAATCTATAAATGAGGTTGCATGCTACAGAGGAGCTGATTTAATGGCTCACTATAGCTAGAAGGGTCTTCCTAACCCACGTGCTTCTTTTCCCCTGCCCAATACCCTGATTATACTATGTGAAAACATATCTAATTAATTGGTCCCCTCCACCACAAACACTGTCCACTTTATTTTTGGAATTACTTCTCCACAGGTTTAAATAGTGGGTTCAGGTGGTGGAGGAGACACTAGAATTAGTAGTATGAAAGTAAGGAGGGGATCTCTACCTAGTGGTATCAGTGAACTACTAAGGCATTTTATGCAGCTTCAACCTGTGAGTCTAGATCTTTCAAACAAAGACTTCAGAGAATAACATGCCCAATACATTAAAACAAAACAAAAACCCTACTAACTTCTTAATTTTATAAACTGAGGTGAATAAATCCATAGATAATCACCTAATCAAAAACATGATTTTTAGAAAAGAGAGAATCACATTAAAGAGAAAGGAAGTGTTTTGATTTTCGTCTAGAAACTGTGCCACATAGTTCAGGTGCCTGAATTTACATTTTGGATGCATTTGTTCTGTTAGGTCTAAGGAGGCTGGTCACCCACCTTCTGTGGAAGAGCAAATGGAATCTGGATGTTTAACTTTCAGAGTCCTTTGAAAATCTCAGCTTAAGATGTCTACCTTAATACACTCATATTTGAAAATGCTGGGATAGGCATACATTCAGAAATACTGAGAATTTCATTATTGTATAATGAACTATTAACAGACAAGCTACAGATCAGAAGCTTTTCACACAGACCTACACATAAAAATGGCAAAAACTTTCTACACTGCCTAGAAGAAATTTAATCTTGCAGTAGAAGTAGCAGAGTAAGACGGAAGCAGGAAGATGATATCTGAAAAGAGTCAGTGGAGTTATACTGATTTGAAGTCAAGATTCAGAATTTTAAAAAGTGTTTATGTTTTCCAAGGGTTAGAACTACTTCTATAGCTCAGACCCAGAGAGGTGTGGTTGAATCTAGAAAAAAACCACACAGTTATGTGCTCTTGGAAAGTAATCAATAAAGCAAGACCATTCGAAACTTGTATCAATAAAACATTGTCTCACACCACATAATCAGATATTTGATATAGGTGTAACGTGGGAAAGTTTTCATCAGCATGCATCTGCAACAACTTTGCACTACTCATAAGCATCCATATGCATGTGAAAATGAAGGAAATTAAACAAAATAAAAAAGCTTAAAGCAAAACTAAAGAATAGGAACCAATTCTGCTGAAATATTATAAGTTCTGAAACTCTGCATTAATTTTAAACAATTGGCAATTTTGGCTGTCATTAAACAATATCATGAAGTATTGTTCTTAAATTTTAAAAGCTTTTCCCAAGTTCAAAAGTACTTTTAGAAATAAATTCCACTGGGTTTAGTACACTGTGCAGATTGATAGTAACTTCTCCTTCCATCTTATTTTAGTCTTGATTAATCTTTCTGTGTCAATGACACTTCTTGGGAAAAAAATCACAGAATAAATATCAATGACCTATCAATAAAAGACTTTAGAGAAGAATAAATGACATTTAGGCCTCTTTATTCTAGTTCATTAAGTAAGTTTCTTAACACATTTCCACATTATTTAGATATTAAAAAATGGCAGCCTCCATTCATACACACGAGTATGTAAATGCATTTTAAATTTAAAATAAAAAAACTCACTTTTTTAAAAAGAAAGTTCTTTTTCCACACAAGAGAATACATAATGATGTGGTGCTGAGGTTCCTGGAGCAACCACATGAACTAGGACCAGATTCTGATCTCCTTGTTAACACCAATAGCAGGTTAATCTTGGAAGCTGTCAGCATGTCTAATTTACCTAATACAGAATCAGCCCAAGACACCTTCAACGCACAGGAAAACTGATTTTGTCAGGTGCAGCAGAGGAGGACAGAGGGGAGGGAAAAAGGGGCTGGGAAAAAACAATGGTGCCTAAGAGACCTTTGTATGAGAGAGCTAGGAAAGGGGGTACTGTGACTTTGGGGGACCTGAAAAATGCAGACAGGGTTTGTGAGACTCTGGGAGAGGAGAAGGTCTCTTTCCACTTCATACCTGTCTCCCTCAGAAAAAATGCTCCCTTGTAGTACAGATCTGCTACCCTCACTCCATATCTTGCCTGTTCTGCAAGAAGCACATCGCTGGCAAACCTGCTTACCTACCTGGATCTCCTGGGTCACTGGGGAGGAGGAGAGGAAGAAGGAAAGGCCTAGAGATGGTTCCTGTTCCTAGAGGGGCAGTGCTGGATAAAGACAGGGGATGCAGTAAGTCAAGGCAGAGAACTATTAGAAAACAGGAATTTCCTCCCTGTTGTTCCTTTCTTCTACTAATAGCTCCTGTTTTCCATCATCCATGTCATGACCATGCTCTGGGCAACAACAACCACAGCAGAGAGATGTGCTGCACAGGCTGAAAGAGCTCATTCCAGCTCCTCCTCCATAGCTTCACACTCCAAGCAACTGCCCAACTCTGCGCCTACACCAGAGAACGTGAAGACGTGAGTCTCCTCTCTGAACTCAGGAGTCTACAGGACAAGAGAACTCATGTCACCCCAGGGTGACCCAGCCTTTGAGTGGCCCATCACAACACCCTGAGGAATCAAGGCTACCTATAAGGAATCAAACAGCTTTGAGGTTTGTAGACAATTCAGTTCTGGAAAGGACACAGGAGGTCATTATAATGAAAAAGGAATAAAAGAAAAGAAATGAAAACATGTTGATATGTTTGGTAGAAGAGAAATAAAAGGAAAATTAACTAGAACCCTAGCATGTTGTAGCACATCTCTAGATCAACAGTCTTGGACTGAAAAGAATGTGATCATATATCTTTACCAACTCCTTGGCAAGCAAAGAAACTATCCCCTGCTTTGGTTCTTATAGTTTAAAAACTAAAACATGTTTAAAGTGTATTTCTTTAATGGAGCAACAGCTGGCACTAAATAGTTTCCTCTAAGGCATGAGGAATAACATCCATTTTTCAACCTTCCTTCCCCAACTATCCTAATAAAACTCTCATCCTCCTAAACATAACACTTAGATCTAATGTTGAAAGGACTTGTTCAGAAGATCCAGGCTATCCTAGGATCATTAAATAATTAGTGCTAACAGTAATTTAATGAAGGTGACAGAAGATTCACTAGAAGGAGTGACAAAACCCAAGAAAAGTTAGTAAAAAACCAAAGAGATCAAAAATATTTGGAAACATGGACCCAACAGGAAAATCAGAATAGGCATGGGGAAAATGTGAGATAATGCATCTGGGGAAAATAACCCAAACCAAAGATGTCATTGGCACAAGAAACCTGAGGATGCAGTGAGGGTGAAAGGAGAGATCTGAGACAACACAAAGTTTTGTAGTTACACATACCCCTTCTAACATTACTGACCACCTTTTCCCCAAGATGACTAAGCTGTGAATACAGTTATTTTATTAGTCTGCTTTTCACTCCTCCACTTTTCATGCAAACACAAATGTCTTATACTGATTGTTTTAGTAGACACTATTAGAACTCCAGAAAAGGAGTCTGCTCCTATAAATTGCAAGGTGGAGAACAAGGTGAAACATCAAATTAATCAGATCACAACAAATTTGAAAATGTAGTAAAGAAGATCAAGTTAAACCATGATCGAGTTAGGAGAGAATGGGATGTATCTGTAAACATATTTAATGTCATCAAGTCCACTTGCTATTTAATTCTCTTTTACCCAATCTACCTTCCTTATTACTTTATCTTAACTCAGCAATAATCCACAGGGTATCTTATAGTCTTCCCTTTGGCATTCAATAAATATTTTTTTTAAAGTCATCAAATGGCAAAAGGTGGAATGAGACTTTGGGAATCAGAGTTTGCAAACATTTTACAGAGCACAGGATTTTCACTTAAAATTGTAACTCACTAAACATGTTTCTAATGAAGACAGACACCTAAGTTCCTCTCTGTTGTACTGAAACAGTGTAACAGCATAACTATTTGAACAATAACAAGACCTCCACTCGTTGGCATTTCAGTTAGTGTGGACTTTCTCTCCATTTATTCTTCCAAGTTCTGATCCAGATTCTAAGATTTCATCTTTTATAATTGCATTTCTATTTCAGTTTACACAGGTTTGTTGGCAAAACGAAGTAGAATCTCCTCCACCCAAAAAACCTAAAGCAGGAACAGCCTGGGTCCTAGAAATACAATTTCTGAAGATTCTTGGGAGGCCAATAGTTTCTACTACCCACATCATCACTTTGAGTCCTTTAGTATTTCTTCACCAGCTCCTTCACAAGTAGAAAAGGGTATGGATTGTCTCACCTCTACCCCTGCTTTATTGAAGGCTATATCCCTTATTATTACACAGCCTGAAAAACAACCAAGTGTACAACCTGTTTGATTGGGTTACACAAACACAGTCTGTGGTATGACACTTGAGTGTTTATTCATGGTATCTCCAAGGTTTTGTCTGTTTTCATGGTTCTGGTGTGGGTTTGTTGCTTTTCTTTCCCTCTCCCATATAGTTATCAGTTGCTCAACTGCTATTCAACACAATTATCTATTTTACAGTCTAATACCCAATGCTACCTAATATTTTTGCAGATTTCAGATGTACAAACGCAAATCCTCTAAGTCTGTACAGCTGCCAGCTGCAAATATGCAAGCAAGCCTTAGGGAGTCTGCTTTCTCAGACTGCTGTTGCCAAGATATTTACAAATAAATGGACTAAATTAATCTCTCGTGTGACTCTTTTGAAGCAAAAAATTTGGCCCAGTGTGTTTAAAGAAAGTAATTTTACTGAAAATTTTATAGTCAAGAGTCCACAAAGATTACACTGAAGGCATTTATTTCAATATAATTCTCACAATGTACTTCTCAGCTCTTCAAATTTTATGGTTGTTTTCCTCCCTGTTTTGGTTCTGTAACTTCTCTTTCTAAAGAAATTGATAGTAATAAATAACTTAACCCTATCTATTCTTAAAACTGTTAAACCTTCCAAAATATTTCCTTGTCCCTTTCCTTCTTGCTCTGTTAAGTGATCCTGTGCATTTCAATTCTAGTTCCTTCTAGCCTAACCTGATCAGACACAATTTTCCAACATAATATTCAACACTTGTAAAGACTTCATCACCACCGAAACACGATGCCAGTATCTGTCTTACAAATTTATCCTCATCTTTATGAATCTAATGGATAAAATGTGAACAAAACCTGATCTAACCTGCATTTTTGCTGAAGTACCAAGAGCTGACAGAAGATGATACAGTGCATGGTTTTTTGCTTAAGATGTCAGGACAAGAGACACCTCCATTTTGAGCATTATTCTTCAAGAAAGAGCTGGATCAACTAGAAAATGTCCAGAGTGGAACAAGAATAAACAGACATCTAGAAAATGATTTAAGGACAAAGACTGAAAAAGCAGAGGCTAGTTCATTTTTTAAAAAGGGTGGCAGAGAAATATGGTATTATGTTGAATTTTGCTGAAAAGAGGACAGAGGTAATCTCTTTATTGCTGAAAGAAAGAACAACAAAAAAAATAAACCTTTAGCAAGGAGATTTAAGTTAGACACTGGGAAAAACTTATTAGCAGTACGGATAGATAAGTATTAGAATAGATTGCCTAGGGAGGAAGTGAAATCTCCACTGCTGGATTTATTTAAGAGCAAATTAGACAAACATCTCTCAATAATGATTTAAGCAGAGTTGATCCTACCGTGCACAAGGGATGGCCCCTCAAGATCCATTCCAGCCTTATTTTTCTGTTTCTACGTTCCTAGTTCCTCAACTTGTGCTGATATGTATCTGGCACTCCTTCACTTGTCATAAACAAAGGATTCTTGCTGATCCCAGAGTTCCTGTCCACAAACTTCTACCACTTCAGAGCTCTTCAACACAGGACCTCACAAATCTATAGATTCTTTCACAGCATTTTGCAAATATTGAGCTAAACCTTAGGATTTTGTTCTGCAAGTGATGAACTTGAAATTCAGTAAAATCTGGTGGATTCATCAAGAATGCTTCAGAGCCAAGAGTTTGCTATCCAGCTTCTCAGTTTGTACTGTAATTAGTACAAAATTGTTGTTTTCCCAGGGAGCAGTATGACATTCCACATAGGACAAGCAATAATTTCTGATGCGCTGATGCACTTGGTTTGCATCACAACTTACAAACTGTGAGTACTGGGTTATACTGTGAGCATCACCCACATCATAACTGGCTAGAGAGTAGTGAAAAAGCTGAGAAACCAGAGGCAAAATAGGGGAGGTTGTAGTCAAGTCATCAGTGAAGGAATGCTTGTGAGGTCTCCCTTACACTAAAGGCATTGCTAAAGGCTGCATTTTGGGATAGTGATGGAATAAGTGAATACTGGAGTCTGCTGTCTGTTCTCAGGGTTATTTTTTCATTTTATCCAATGATTTTTATCTGAGGAATAGACAAAAGCGGAATAACATTATCACCATGCTACATCATGAAGATCATGATTCAGCTTACTTCTAGGATATTTGCACTCTACATCCTGTTTGAGCTGAACTCAAGTAGCAGGGCTGGAGGCTTGTATGTGGTCTTGATGTTTAAGGAACTGTGCTGCAACATGAAGAAAAGGATTTGAATCCTCCCATCAAACCAAGGCAGGCCTACAACTCACCTTCCAGGAACCTGAACACATTTTATTTAAGTCAATGAAGAGAGCAAGACACACTGAATTTTTTCATACAGGTACTTGGCTCATTATTAACAATAAAAGAGAATCTAATTGCTGCAATTCTGAATTACTGAATATGACCCTGTTTTAGAGATACATTGACATCTATTGTTAGGGGATGTGTACCAAATTCTACCTGTTCTTAGTATGATATTTACAGCTACTAACTCTACTCTCTTTAGTCAGAGTTAGAAATTAGTCCTCTGGCAAGAGTCGGTAATTTAAACAGATCATAGGCCATGACATTTGAAACAATGCCTAAGAACAGAACTAAAACCAAATTTAGGGATTTTGTAAATACTAATAAGAAAGTATGTCTCACTTTTCAGTCAGTTCAGGTACAGTTATAAGCCCCATGGGCTCATTGCAAAGCACTGAAAAATTGTTCTCAGGAAACCAACCCCATTTGTTGTTTGCAACAGCCCTGTGGGTGGGTACCCAGAGCTCAGGATGTGTACTTAAGACATCATAGATGCAGCACAGACCTGCATGCAGATATTATTTATGTTACCCTGACATGTTACAAACATCATCACAGAGAATTTTTGTTATATATAACAAAGTATTTATTCTGTAACATTCTGTTCCTGCACTCTGTACAATGGTATATGGGTATTCTCAGCAAAGAATGATCAGCTGTTATCTTATAATCCTTTTCAACATTAATTATTAAAATTAGAGTGCTGACTAGTAAGATATAGGTGATGATTAATGATACATTGGAACTCAAAACTCTATCAGTTATAGTCATTGAGAAAAACATAGCTATGAGCTGCATTGGGCTGGAGAATGCTCATGAAAACTCTAAATATCAATGCATATCTTCAGATACAGAATAATTTATACAGTAAATTAACACAGGGAGAGGAAAACTTACTTCTTCTTCTTCCAGTCCAGTTAGATCCCAGGAGTAATTCAATCTCATCTGCAAACGTTTCCATTGTTCAAGGAACATAGTAGCTTTAAAAAAAAAAAAAAAAAAAAATTTACATTTATAAATCCAATGCACTATGGGGAATATTTGTGTTACTTATAAGCCCCAACTGATATTTGAATCCCGTTATGCTAGGTCTTTTACAAGTAAGCACTAACAGCCCCAGGCCCAATTTTAATGAAAGAACACAAGCAAAGCATAAAAACAATAATTACTGCGTCTTTACAAATAAAATACAGAAAGATACAACATGGATTGCCCAAAGGCACCAGTAAATTCTTGTCAGAGATTGGAACTGAACCCATACCAGCTGATACTCACCCCAAGAACATTATCTCTCTTAATTTACTATGCGTTATTCTATAAATCATGAGTACAAAGCATATAATGAAACAAAATCTATGTCTAAATATTAATCTGTAACACTGCAACTGACCAAACAGATTTTGCTGTTTCAGTGTTTCTAATCAGTTGGAAACACGTGGAGAAGGTAGGTGTAGCCTGCTACTGAAATAAATCATCGATGCCTATATGTAAACTAAGACCATCAGTAATAAGTAGAATATAATGTTCTTTTGAAATATATTATAGTGGTACAGTTGAACATTTTTGTCCTGCATAGACACAGTGATTTTGTTCTAAAGGACTGGCCAGTAGTTCAGCCTCCTGCTTTTCCTTTTTAATTAATATGAAGAAACACATGTTGTATTGTTGTCTCTTATTTAAGTCTCCTGTCCTTCCTCTCATAATTGCTGTTTCCTCTAAATAACCCTTTGCCTAGCTGCTCATGATTTATGGACTTACGAATTTATTAGAAATAGCACTTCTTACACTTGATTGTGGACACCTATTTTCAGATGACTATATCAATACTAAACCAGTATATACCAACCAAAAACCACACACTATACTAGTAAAAGCTATACCTATAAACAACTGTGAGCACTGTTTTCCATTTTCTTATGCTTCACTTCACCTTTTCAGTTGGTGAAAAGGGGGTTGTAAAAACACTGTTAGATCACAGCAGTATTTACATCACTTTGAACATCTTGTAGATAGCTCCACAAGACACACAACAGTGGAGAATTAGATCCAGCATCCTTTGACTGTATCTGCACTTGGTGTAAGCTGTAAGATAACACTGGGAAAAGTTAGACTACTATTAAAATTAACTCTTACAAGACAGAATCTATTCCAACAGTTAGCTGCAAATATTTTCTGCACAGGTATCCTCCCATAATGCAAGAAATAAATATCAATCAAACACAGGACTGGCTTTACACTGAAAGTAAATCCAGACACTAAGCAATTAATTTGCTATCTCTGGTCCTTCCTTACAGAGGAGAGGACATATAAAAGCTATATTTAACATGTTTTGAAAACTCAAGGGTTTTCAGATATCCTAAATGCAAAAACATTTGGTTATTTTATAGGGTGCTAGTACTCATTCCATTTTTTCCTGCTATTCAAATAGTCAGTTCCACATTTAGCTCTGTAAGAATTTATTTGGCTAGACACAGTAGCTGTTCTGAAATCAGCAATTTTGCACCGACTTACACTAGCAGAAGAACAGTCCCACTGTATTCAACTGTCCTTCTAATAAACACATCTGACAGCTGAAATTCAGTATCCCAGAACACCAGTGACATTAAGCACAATTAGCCAGGCATTACTCCGTATGTTATGAGTATGGTCATTTGCAAACAGCATTGCTGGAAACACAAAGATATTTTATGAGACATCAAGATCATCTAGGAAAAGAATGATTCCTTTCAAGATATTAACCTTAGTAAGTCATCTGCCCTTTACAGAATGGGAGAAGGCAAGCAGGATGAAAACTCCTTGTGCCCAACACCATCATGAAATGAAGCCAGCTCAAATTACCATACTTAGCTCCTTTAAGTATACAATTGTAAGTCATAAGACATGCCAGTTTCCACATGACTATACCATATCCTACGAAAAAGCATTCAGGCAACATTTACTCAAGATACTGTGAGGCAAGCTGATTAGGTGTGTGAATGAGATCTGTCATTCAGCAGAATGAGCTCTAGATATAACCAGTTCAGTCTCCTAGTAGTAAGGCAGCAAAATTTGGTGTAATCTAATACTTAATAGGCAAGCTGGTCAGAGTTAGTAAAGGATACTTTATTTCACTTTGCTGTTCTTTGTATATGACGGCTGTATTTTCTTGTACTGACAAGCTCAGTTATCATGGTCCCAAGAACAGACTTTTCCAATCTGTGAGAAAAATTTTTTGGAGGGGGGCTACAGCTCAGAAAGAATTTTGTTATTCTTATATGCCTTTTTTTAAAAGCAATGCATATGGAACTTTTTGTTCCTTTCTGTTCCTTTACAGATTCTACTAATTTATCTTAGTGCAAGGATATATCAACTTTTTGCTTTGCACGTTGCATTGCTGATACTAAAATAGAATTGTTTTGAATGAGGCTGCATGGAAAAGATCATTTGCATGGACACAAGTATACAACACAGATTCTCTGTCAGGAAAATACTATTTACCTCTGAAAGAGTAAATGAATTGTCATTCATACACATGCTGTCCAAACAGCTACGCTGAAACTTGGACAAGACACTGCACTGCACACTTCATGGCAGCAGGTAAACTGTGACACCTTATCTGCCAGCCTACTCTGTAATTGGCAGCAATCTGAAGTAGGAAAGTAAGTCGTTGTGAGAGTCTATAAATTCATCACCTTTTGTCATTTCTCTCAGTCATGGTGCTTACGTATTCTCTAACTTCTGCTGAAGGGTTTCCAGGAACTGATAAACAAAAACTTCTTACTTCCTTGACCTGTTCTGTCTGCAAGTTCCTTAAAAACCCTATGCTATCCATATCCAACACCAAGCTACTAATCAGTCATTTCTAAAACAAGCTGTAAAATTTTAATAGGGTTGCAAAGTATAACACACTGATTGCTGAGGGATGGTTATAATGCAATAATATATTTGCTCAATTTCATATTAAGATGAAAATTTCATTGTGTGAACAATGAATAGGGAAATAAAAAATCATTTTACAGTAGCAATAACACCTTAAACTTTCACAATAGGCAAGATCTAGAGTGAATGAGGGCATAATGCCAGCAAGCACAGTACACACACTTTTCAGGGCAGAGGTGAGGCCAGAAACAATAACACTACAATGCATTCATTAAGTGTTTATGACATGTTATGATATCCTCAGTGAGACGGGGCATATTTGCCGTTAAAGAAAACCAAGATTGTTTAAATAGAATACTTTAGAACATATTACAATTAAAACAATAATAGTCTCATTGTTCTTGGAATCCCATAAAGTTTTGATAAAACTATGCTACAAAGTTGTCCCACATAAAAGTGCATTCTGTGCTTAAATTAAACTCTTTCAGGTGCCTACACCATACCAATCCCCAAATACATTCTGGCCCCAAATGCAGAAGGTGTTAAAGGGACTCGCTATGTTGATAGAAAATGAAGAAAAATGAAGAAAAACATGGCAAAGATTGGAAGTGCCATTAAACAAGGCAGTAGAGGGAGAAAAGACACATTTTTCTTCCTTGATCAACCCAACTCCTCTCCATTTATTCCAAAGCTTGCTGTTGACAGCGGAAAGCCTTGTAATACTGCTTTCTCCAGTCTCAGCACAAACAGCTCCTCACTGGCCTTCTGAGCTGGCCTTGCCAGGTTCTTAAAGACACAGATATCACATTCAGTCTAATAGCACTTTATTATATGTAAGGCTACTCCATGTTCTAATACTATGCATCGCAGCTTTCACTTCTGTCAGGGGTCCAAAGATCAAGCGACACTGTTAACATGCAAAGCAATACTCACCCCAAACAGCCATAAAGATGGAGAAAAAGACTGTGCCAGGGTTGTCAAATAAGTGGCTAGCTCGAGCGGTAGCACAAGCAGAGCTGAGGTTCCAGTAATCACAGAACTTGTCACACAGGGGGCACATGGTGAAGGCATTGCGTTGGTCGCACATTTCTTTACTGTGGATGACAAGTGCACAAATTCTTAGATATGTGGCTTGCACTTGCAGAAAACAGAAGCTGTGTGTTCCTTCAAGGCACATTGCCATGGGCTGGAATATTAAAATACTTATAGGCACCTTACCAACAGCAAAACCCAACAACCAATCTAATCACTACACTATATTAGTGAATTAGTGAAGACTGCATCACTGAAGGCTGAGGTTAAAAGAAAATAAAACATAGTCAAAGTGAAATTTGTCATCTCTACAGTCAGTTATATGATTTGATACATATCAGATTTAAATTCATGAAAAAGAATTCTGAAGTGGCCATAAAGGAAATTCTGTGCCCTTGACAAAACACACATTTTTAACACGGTGGCACAAAAATTCATGCCAAATGCCATGCTGCTTTGTGTATCAGGGCTGGCCATGTAAGTCTGCATAAAAGCTAGAACCAGCCCAGGCATGTTGGCTGGTCTGTGTCACAGACAGAATAAATCTGCAACACCATTTGCAAGATATATTAAGTTTTGGTACAAACTGACATACGTGTACTGAATTTAAAAGACTTACACCAGCCAAGAGTCTCATTCTTAGCAAGGTTGTTATATTTCACAACATTTTCTTTGAGATTCACCTCTACCCTGCATTTTATGTGTGAGGTATTTATAAAAGCAATGGTTGTTTTCCCAGCCTAGGGCTTTAACACCAATTTTCATCTGGACCACCACCTGCTATAAGGTTTTGGCTAAGTTCTTCAAGTGTGAGCAGTTATTTTAGGCACCCGTTCTAGTATGTTGTAAGGGTGTTCAGATATTGTGTGCACAGTGGTTTCAGGAAACCAGATACCGTTACATTTCAGGGTTCTCAAGTTTTCATGCTGAATATGGATGTGGTATTCTTGGTCTCCATAGCTCCTTGTTTTTCTAGTACAGAGTGTTAATTTAATTTTCAAAAATAAAAAAAAAAAAAAAAAAAAGGAGGAAAAAAGCCCCCTTCCCCCAGCAGTAAATCTTATAAAAACTAGAAAGCTTCCACTTCTGTCTCATATATTCAGATGTTAAGTTGTATTTCCTTTCCCTCAGTTTACTGCATTTGTTCTGCTGTCCTCTGGAAAATGTGAGGTAAGAGACTTTCTTACAGATTTTAAAATCTTTACTTTAAAATTGGTATTTTCATTCTTAGTCTCATTTGCTATGTATTTACTCAGTTTCTAAAAATCTTTAAAAAATCATTATCACTATCTCTTCAACAAGCCAAACCCTACTTGACACTGCTGAGTATGCTTTCAGGTTTTTTTTCATAATGTTTGTATGTGAAAGACCTTCTTACCTGCACAGTCTTACTCAGAAGAACTGAGTAGTGCAAAGCTCAACTGTTCTGTCCGGGATTGTGAGCTAAGGAAAGACTTACAACATTGCTTCATAGATAGCTGGCATATTGTGATTATGATTGTTCCTGTACTGACCATCATTAAATAGCATTTTTTCTATGACTTCAAATGAAAACAGAACTATTCAAACTGTAGTATCAATATGTTTAATATTACATAATTTGAAAAGCATACAGCTGTTTCCAGCTATCATATCATTATAGTAATGCTCTCTTCTATTTCAAAAGGCAGTAGAGGGTGCTGCAGATACATCTTAGTCATAAATCTCACTTAAGTTTAAATGTTAGCACAGGCTTTCCTACAGACAAGCACAGCCCATCAAGATTCATTCAGATCAAGCTGAGAAAACAAACCCTGACTCAAACCTGTTGTTATTCATCATTTACCTATCAGTAATAATGTCCTACTGCAGTGATCCACTTGAAAAGTAGCCAATTCATTTGAGAGAATGCAGAAACTGCCATGAGTGTGACCAGCAGTACTAGTAATCCAGTATCCTCTCTCCACCAGAAGTCAGACACAGACAACACAGAGGAAATGTCCTTTATTTTTAATGAGAAGCAGACATTAACATCACTGTGTCAGTTTGGCAGTTTTTGTTTAGTATAACACCCTCAGGACACACAGTACAAAAGTCAAAATTTTTTTGTAACTGTCAAGAAGGAGAATACTGTGGATACCAAATATGCTAAATCTGCTAACTATGTTCATTTTACTTGTGCAAATAGCCTGATTTTACTAAGAAGAACAAAGTAATCCAAGAGTAATGAACAGTGTATTTGCCTTAATATCAGTGAGTTCTGCACAATGTCTTTCTGGGTGAGTGTGAAGATGTGTGCATTCATAAAAAACAAATGGATGCCATAAAAAAGAATTTACAGTAATGCAGTAGACTCACTGAACATTTCTGTTTCAGGAGCTGCAATACTGAACAGTCAAATAAATGTGTGTCATTCAAATGCCTTATCTACTCAATGCATGTGCATTTCTAATGCTCACAGAGTTGTTAATGATACAACATTGCTCTTCAGATATGTTAAAAAGCAATTATTCTCACTAAGGATTACAAACAAAAATCACAGTCTTATAAATTTCAAGTAACAAATTATTGATCGCAGAGAAACTTACCTAGGAATGTCACTCTCAATGGTTATGCATCCATAAAGAAATACAATAATCCCAACTACTGAAGAAGGAATGAGGAATTCTGTGTATAAACCCAGCCATGCAAAATAAAGTCCTATCTTTTCTCCAAAATACTTTCTGAAAAAGACGGGAGGGAAAAAAAAAACCATGATGTGTCAAGGTTATAACTTTCAAATGTGTTTTACAGCTTCTTAACAGTTGCTAGAAGTTAAAATAGTTATTGACAAAGACATGCATGAAAACCCGGAGTATCTTGAAGTCAGCATCACCAAATGAAGGGGGTGATTGGGGCAGTTTGGTGTTCTCCATTGTGAGAAGTTAAAGACAGACCTGTATCATTATAATACATAATATCTACTCAGGGAAGACTGCAACTTTTGCATCGCTTAAATGAAGTCAGTGAAGTATCCCCCACTTCCACCAAGAGTAGCAGAATTTCAACCAAATGTTTACCAGAAAACACTGGAAAGAATTTGGCTTCTCAGACTAGTCCTCCGGGATTCAGTTGGTCCGCGCCATGGAAATGACATCTATGGGAACATACTGACAACATCCTCTGATATCTTAAGACTAGTAACCTTGAATTGCTGTTAAAGAACAAGGTTTGCTTGCACCCTGTAGCACTGTCTTTTCGGAAAGAATAAATATTTTTGACAAATTAGCAGTCTCTGAACAGCTGGTTTGAAAAAACATTTTCTGCTCCGAGGAACAGTTCACTGTAGATGTTGATAAATATGTGCTAGTACTCAACCCAACATCTTCATGAATCACACTGCAAGTAGTAAACTAAACACAGATGAAACTCACTGATCAGTCCAAAGTACTGTTAGGAGTGATTACAAATATTGCAAAACACCAAGAGCCTCAGAGAGCTCAAGAACTAATCATCACTAAAATGAGACTAAATTTAGATAAGAAACAACAGAGCTCAAAACATTTCACAAGCCAGAGAATAAGATGGGGGAATGCTGGACAGAAAGCCGTTATACAGAGAGCACTCAGGGCATGACATTGCATTGGAATCAGTGAGACATACATTCACACTGTGGTGGCAGAAAGAACAAAAATAATTTCAAGATAACATGTCTAATAAAAGAAAGACAAGACTTACTCCTCATAAAGGCTGAGCATAATCCCACTTTGAGATTGATTCTGAATTTACTCACACTAGGAGAGTTCTATCCAAATTAACACCCCAGATTTAAACAATTCTTAATGAAAATGGTTAAATGAGATTTTTGGAGGCCCAGGATTTCCTTTAACAGATATAAGTTCTGACAGAACTTAATGACAAACCTCCATGTCTGAGGAGTAGAGCTCAAGTCCTTTCAGCAGCATAAGCAAAACTGAAATTTTCTACTCCAGGATGTGGGTCTCAGGGCCAGGCTGCTCCTGCCACAGAAGAGACAGGGGCAGGAGTGCAACCAAGGCAGAGAGCCATGGGACAATGTGACAAGCCTCCACAGTCGTTTCCAGCTCAGATGAAAGGAGTAAGGGTAGAAGCAGTGTTGGGTTTTTTGTTGGGGTTTTTTTTTTTATTACTACAGTTCCTGCTGCTCTTACACCATCACAGCTGCAACTAACTTCACATTCCTTGGCGCTCTCATAGGAAAGTGGGCAGTGTGGTCATGCCTATTTCAGTCTTGCCTTACACGAGTGCCTATATTTGTTTGTGTCTATCCAACCTTGCTTATCCTTTAGGAAGGGTATGTGCAATCATAAAAGGCAAAACAGAAGTACTTTAAGGGGCTACACAGACAACATTATCTTCAGTATAAAGGGATGCCATAACTTGGAGAACCAGCACAAAAGTGAGAGAAATTTCAGGAATCTTCTAGGAAAAAAGTATGACTCCTACACCTGACATTAGCAAGGCTGTCCTAAGCAACAGACCGTGTGAAGTATCAAACAACACAAGTGGAATCATGACAGACTGACTCGAATGGCAATAACTTAATTAGCCGAGTAATTCTCTTTTGTTTCAGAAAGACAACTTGTGCAAGTCAGAATGGGAATACTATTTGCAGCAACCAGTCTTTAAACAACATGTATCAGCTTAGTGACTACATTCACACTACAACATAGTTTTTAAGCACCTTGGGACAACAGATTATCACATTTGCACAGAATATAAGAAAATATGATATTATATGATATAGTAGAGTTTATGAAAAGATAAACATAATTATTTACATTCCAAATACAATCCAAATACTGTGGGACTACCCTGTAACCTGGCACAGGCCAGGTAATTTTGGAGGTAATTTTTAGGAGGTAGTTTATCTTCACATCTTTTTTCTTATTTCTTTTTTTTTAATATGAAGTGAGGTAGGAAATACTTGATTAAAATACAGAAATAATCAGATGGCCTATAGCTTTTCTTCAAGCCTCCTGTGTGAGTCAACATGCAGCAGCAATGGTCTTGGAGCAGCCCAGGACAGAGGGAGAGTCAATTTGTTCTCAAGTTTCCTCCTGATTGGGAAGTGACAGACCTTGCATTTGACAGTAAGGCAAACGTCATTGAACACATCCTAGCAACATGCAATGAGAAGGAGAGGGGGATTATTCTGGTTATCTGTCTTCTTACTTCTTCCTTATTTGTAGAGTTGGGCAACATGCATATCTAGTGCAGTGCTCCAAATAGGTCAAAGCAGACATGAAAAAGAGTCCATAATCTGAGCTGTTCTAAACTGTCTATTGTTTTGACAAAGGGCTACAAATTAGCACAGAAAGTGTTCAAATCCCAGAAGCATTAGAGCAAAGAGCAGCTGACCAGGGTCAATGAAGTTGAAGTTTATGGTTCATGAGGCTTCCTCTGGAAATTTGAAGCCTTCCAGTGATAAATGTGATCTGTAACCTATAAAGCAAAGGGTTGCTATGTGCATCCATGCCAAGAGAAAGTGAGAAGAGCTCAACAATGTCCTGGCAGTACAGAAAAAAGCAGTTGCCAAGAAGAAAACTGCACAATGTTCTGTGGCTTAACTGTTTTGAAAAAGAAAAATAATTAAGATTTCTGTGCCCAAGCTCAGTCCACCAATGTGCCAGAAAGTGAAATAATCTAAGGAAAAGCAATGACAGTGCTTGGAAGCATGATGACAAATTTAAATCTGAGTTTATCAAGCTAGAAAAACACAGGACGTGGACACGGTCCTTCCTTTTTTGACATGTCCCAAGAACTGTTCTCCCACGGCTCTAAATAGGAGCCACGCCTCTGCAAATACCTGTGGCCCCCTGTAACAACATCTATTGCAGCCACAGCTGGATTCAGTGATTTTTGGTTCAGACCTGAAGAATACCATGATGTGGGTATCTTTCTAGCACCCCTCTAAATATATCTTAAGAAAGACACACCAGCATAGCTTTACAAGGTTTAAAAGCATTCCACCCCTACTCAAGTCAATAGTTTCATGCTAGCAAATTGCAATGTTATTTCACTTTGAAAGCAGGATGATAAATTTTCTCAAATGTGGATATACTAGCCCCTCTATATTTTCACACTAAAAGGAACAAAATTAGAATGATTGTAGAAAATAAAGAGAAAAATATGTGTTCTTCAAGGGTAGAGTAAGATGTACATCAAGAAAATGGATTTCTGCAAGTTTTTGTATATTTACACCAAGAACTTGGCATCTTCTCACATTTACATTGCATTAAAAACCAGTCTTACTTTATTATACTCAAGGAATTACTCATGATTTATGCTGGCATGGAAAAAGAGGAGAGTTGAGAGGAGAGTTTTGCCCTACTTTAGTAGCTAACTGACATCCAGTTCACATATATCCAGACAAAGCTAAGGACTTATCCTTTCCGAAGTATGCTCATGGATAGCCTACTGTGGTATGCCACAAAAAAGAGTGTGCCCTCTACATTACATGAGCTTTATTTCCATATTAACTGCATTCTAATGTAGAGAAATGTCCCTTCATATACACATATGCAATGAGAACAGCAGTTCGCATCCAAAGCAAGGGGCTTTGATAATGAATGTGTAGTGCTCCTACCAGAAGTAGCAGTCAAGCTTTTTGTTCTGGGCGTTGTTACAGTATAAGACAAAATTTTGTGCCTTTCACTTTGGCAGATTTTTTGAATGCTGGTAAAATGGCCACCTACCAAGCACTAAGTTCTCTTGAGTAAGAATCATGTCTTTAAGGGAAGATTTGGCCAGATCTTCCATAACTCCTTCAAACAACAAAAGTTGTACTTCAAGCAAATGATCACAAACAACATTAAAAAAACAACAGCAACCACCACCTGTAGAAAGTGTACTCCCTCTCATGGCAGAATTATTGAGAAGGATGCAGTGAAAATGTTTACTCAGTTCCTTCTGCTTCACCCATGTAACACTTGAACCAGACATCTGCAATGCACTTCTGTCTGTCTGGTTGCCAAACCAACATCAAAAAGAATAACTGATAATTAAACTCTATGCTTGCACATTGGTCACAGTGCTTCCATGCCAAGTTGCGCAATTTATAAATAAACTAAGATTTGGGGAAGGAGGGGAGAAAGAGAGAAGGAAAAAACCCCTTAGTTTTGACTCTGAAAACAAGTGTGTGATACCTGGAATGCCAATAAAGCATGCGGTACATGACACATGCTGGAAAGAACTCTGGAGTCATTCAGGAACAAAGTTTAAAAAGCAAGGAAAAGATGTTGTAGACAGTGAGTCACCTAACTGGGAAATCTGTTCAAAACTCTTCAGTTTTTTTAATTTCCATTCCCCATTCTAGGCCAGCTGTTATTTCATGTTTGCCACAATTCATTCCACCACCCCCATGGTGGTGGAATAGTTTCAATGCAATAGTTTCTATGCAAAACTAAACTGATTTACAGCTATTTATTGAGTAGGCTTTTCCCTGTGCAAATGGTCAAACAAGTCACATGCCTTATTTTGCTTACATTAGTTTATGCCTTCAAAATAAACCTATTCACACAGATTGTGGACAAAATTCTGGTGTTTCTACTGTTGGGAGAAAAGACAAGCCGTTCTCTCAAAGAATAGTTTCATGTCAGAACACCTCTGCTACCAGAGCCAGTTTAAAAACTTTCTTTCTCACACCAGCTTCCAGCCCAGGTGTGCATTTCCTTCCTGACCCACAAGAAGCCAGTTCATAGCACAGGCCTATGAACAGCTGTGACAAACCAGTGGAGAGAATGGCAACCTGTTGCAGAGGTTCAGAAAGACAATTAATTCCTTCAGGAGGCTTTGTCACCAGAAGAAAATCTACCATTAAACCAAAGGTAGAACAATGACTACCCTTACAAATATAGAACTAATTTCTAGCACACATTAAGTTCAGAACAAAGGAGATCCTTCCTTGTTTCTGAGAGAATAGTTCTCAGCAAATTTAAGTTGCCATCTCAAAACTGTAGGGTTATTTCAGAAAGACTGCTGAAATATAAAGAAAACCCCAGTCAATATAATAGAATCAGGAACAGGACATAACATCTCCGTATACCCCACCATTTCACTCCAAGTAGGGTTGCCTATGCCCAAACTTTTCTGGATTTGTCATTTTTTCTCCATTTGAAAATTTTCTCAGGGCAGGATTCAAGCATTTATTACAACCATCTGGGACACCTGGGTGGAATTACCACTCAGCAGCAGCACTGAGGCTGCTGTGCATCCAGAGATCCTAGAGATTTCTACCATGTTTGTGCCTGACAGCATATATGCACATATTCTGTCCAGACAGTCCCAAGAAGAAACATATCAGTGCTAAATCCAGAAATACAGAGAATGCACCAAATGGAGCATTATGGAAGCCAAGAAATGCTCCTGGCAGAAGACAACCCCCCTTGGAACAATTTGCCAAGAGACTGAAAAGCTTTTTTTATTAAAATTTTAAGAGGAGAAAAAAACCACAACTACAGAACCTCAGTTAAATTACAATGCAGCTGAGTCCGAGGCAGGAAAGAAAAAGTCCATTAGAAAGGCCAACTGGTTCTGTGTGCAGAAAACAAAGAAAGGAGCTTCTGTCCAAGGTAAGAGCACAAGACTTTCCCTAAACTGGAGATAAAGATCAAGACTGTCCACTAGAGAGTGACTATAAAGGTCTTTGTGAAAATAGTTGATAAGCCTGTGCAAGAACCCTAAATCAAACCCTAAATGCTGAAAGCTAGTTCTAACGTTCATGTTTGTGTTCACATATGCAAATGTCCCTCATTCACTTTGGAACACTTAGTACCAGATCAGTAAGATGTCGAAACAAGTTCAGAGCCACAGCCTGGCTTTTGATTTCTATAAAAGACTTCATACCCTGTGTATTTTCTCTAGCAAGTCATCTGCAGTGCTTCTGACTAGGAGCATTCACCAAAGACCAACAGAAAAACTATGAGTCTGACCCTTTTGCCTGGAAGTAGAATGAAGCAAGATGCCACAAGAGCCATTTAATCAAGCCCTTTTAGTTAAAGCTCTTGTTTGAATACATTAGTTAACAAAAATTTGCTGTGTTCTCCAATAGTACCTGAAGTCTGGAGGCAAACCTGCCTAAATTACAGACTATACCAGCCACAGATATATTTTCTTCCAAGTCACCATGAAATATTACTTATGGGACAATATTAACATTATGGGACCAAAAAACACTGCCAAAATATTGCAACTCCTTAGAGAACAGAAATTTTGAAATTCACTTAGATGTAGAACTATGCTTTCCCCTAGTCTCTTGTCTCTTAAGAAATAAGTACTATTCAACAGAGTAACAGGGTACTGTTTAGGGAGAAGGTGATGTGTGTGGAGGAAGGGAGTATTTAAGTTCTCAAATTCTAATGTATTCAAAAACCTGGGAAAAATATCTAGAATAAAAGTCACAGAATTTGAGTATTAACTGCAGTTTAAAATAGCTAAAGATCAGACCTTACCCTGTAAAGAAATAAAACCAGGACAAGCCATTCACTGAGCTTCATAGATTCACAAACTTTATTGCTTCCATTCCAAGAAATATTCAGAATACAACTGAAAGAGCATAGTTTGTGGTGATGGAGTATAAACTGAAAAAAGCCTTTGTTTACTGACTCTAACACAAAGAACAATAGAAGCATAATAATTAAGCATGTAATGTGACTGAGACAGAAATTAAGGCTGACTACCTACCAATTGTATAAGCAAGCAACATGATGCTGGTTAGTCAGAAGCAC